>NC_052240.1:4408965-4724817 GCF_013401445.1 Tripterygium wilfordii
ACTCTGCGTCGCCCATTTTGTCATCCAAGCTGAATGTGTCATGGTCATAAACTGTCTGCATTTACATTCCAACAGAGTTATTCATTGGATCTTTTCAATGATATTCCAAACACAAGTCATCTCCAGAACAAAGTGCAAAGCATAAACTGAAGCTAGAACAATTTACTCACGAGATTGACTGGAAGATTTGGGTCTGATATTGAGAGAGTCAAGTCCTCATTCCACACAGGATTGATATTATGCTTCACCACACGAGTTTTCAGTTTCTGCAGTTTTTTTTTTGTTACATCAGCAATTCACAGATTTTAGTGGGTAATAAGGACAAAATTAGATGATAGAAAGAGAATTAGTATCAGAAAACGAAAACCCATCAATTAATTTTACAGGAAAACAAAAGGAATAAGAAGAGACAGTGAAAATAGTAGGACCTGTTTGCCCATCTTGAACAAAACATAAGGGTCACTGGCACCAGTGACATCTCTAACAGCAAGGTTTACTCCTCTCTGCACATGAATTCTGAGAAGACCCATCAGATTCTCCATGATTTTTCAACTGATAAGAGATCAGAAACACAACAGAGAGAGATGTTGACTGGTTATGGATTGGTTCTCTGCTTTGTATCAACAGGGAGTCTATGAATGACAGAGTAGTTGACTGGAGGTGAATATATACACACACACACACACAACCTTTTGCCTACCTGATCATTAACCTTGTGAACAACTTTTTTTTAATATGAGAAAGCAATGTTGACCGATTCTCTGAGGCTGCTACAAGTTTGGTGGCTGGATTTGTTTCACTCTTGAAAAGAACATTCAAATGACCAAACCCAATCTTTCTGATTTTACAAACAATTTTTGCAGTTTTGATGGGTTTTTTTAATATATGTATTAGTTGTAGAATCTTTCCTAACAATAATTCAATATTTGGAAGCTGAAATTTTATTTTAAACAATCATATTTAATCAAATAATAATACAACTATGTACTCAAAAAAAAAAAAAAATAATACAACTACTGGTATGTCCATAATTTTTAAATGTTTTTTTTTAAATTTTGGAGCACCAAAATGGTCTTCCTGTGGACTATCGGTGCTAAAAGAACCGGGGTGCCCCTCATCCATTATTTACAACCTTGGGCCAAAGGAACATAGTTTTTGACCTTATTATTATATTATTATCATGTTACACAAAAATAGTTTATTTTTCTTACACTTTTTTGGTAATCAATAATACTTCAGCTCAATATGTCCACGAGACAGCTTGGACAGTTCTAAACTCAAGCTACAACTTAACCCACCCCATATTGGTGACAGGAGAGACTAGGGGCGGACCCATGGTTTAGCTTTTTCTTAATATATATATATATATATATATATATATATATATATATATATATATATGATTTTGACACCACTAATAATAACAAATGGGCTCAATCTTATTGTAAATTGTTACTTTGTTAGTATGCTCTCATAAGGCCATAACTATAAGCCCATAACTTAACAATAAATTAATATATAAGTTTGAGATGGTAAGCACCAATCATAGCATTTTTGTTTCAATGTCTTTAATTCTTTCCCTCTTTGGAACTATTCGTTGATAAGGTATATAGCCCATTTAGAGTCCTTGAACTTTTAAGTGCTCATGTACACTTGTTTCTTTCTTATACCTCAAATATTTAATGGATATATAATGTACAAGCTAGATAGTTAAACAAGGATTTCTTTTGATAATCATATCATAGAAAAGTTGTTTAACTATAGTTGATTCAACCCACCAAATTGATTAGGTCTAGAAAGTGAGTCCAGCTAGCTAGAACAACTTGCTTTTGATTAATTTGAAAGTGCGAGATTTCATTTTCAAGCTTTTTTTGGGGTGAATTTCCTTTTTATCTTAATAATGTTTTTTTTAAAAAAAAAATATTTGTAATCCTATATACTTATGCTTTGAATGGAATCAAGTCAACCAAATTGATTCCTTGCTAGATTACTAGGTCACTGTTTAACCTTATATTGTTTGATGGAACAAGATTCTATAGGATTAGGGTTTTGTGTTAGATATGGCTTTTCAAGAGTAAAAAATCACACGGGGCATGGGCATTTATTTCGTTTGTATGGAGAGAACAAAATTGTTGGGTGTGAGAGTTGAATTTGTTATCTCTCGCTTTTGTAAAGATTAACATAGTAAATATTGATGGGGCTTTTCGAGTTAATGTAAACTGTGCTACTGTTGGATTCGAGAGTTGGGCTAGAGGAGGGTTATTTGTTGAGGTGGATTCTAAAATGGTTTCAGTCTTTCTGATACTCTGAGTAGTCATTCAGTTCTTGTGAATGCTTTATCGCATCCAAGAGCTTTTACCCAAAACTAACTGACGGGTTGATGTCAGACATGTTTATGATGAGGCTAATAAATGTGTTGATAATTTAGATTCTCTTGCTTTCAATTTAGCTAGGGATACTCATTATTATATCTCTCCTTCTGCTTCCTGTATTTCTTTCATGAGGACTCACTTTGTAATGATATCTTACCCCATAATAATTCATGAATAATAGTTTTCTTTTGGATTAATTTAAAATGTTTAATAGGTGTACATTCCACTGTGGCAGCTCTGGTGCCACGTGTGCAACTTTCGGCAATCACAGGCCGAAAAATAAAGATCGGGACATAATTGCTAATTCCATACCAAATTGAAACTTCAAGACATAATTGAGAAATTTTAAATATGGAGGATATAATCGAGAATCTAAGGAAACATCAAGGACATAAACAATGTTTTTGCCTAATCTAATCATAATAATTACCTTTTGGGTGTCAGAGTTCAATTTACAACCTCACACACGCACCCACTCTCTCACACATTCTCATTCTCATCTCTCTCTCCCTCACTCTTTTTCTACCATCCTTCTCCTCTCCCTCTCCTGTAGTGGCAACATCAACAATTTACTCTCTGTACTGACAGATGTTTCAAGCAACTCCCTCCTTTGGTTGCCACTAAACATCCTATTGGTTTTGATGGATACTAAAGAAAGGAGCAACTCTCGCTACAAGTTAATTCTGCTATGCTTAATGTATTGTCCAAAAGCTTGTTTTGATATATGCCGTCTCTGTATTGCCCCTACTTTTGATTAGTCCTGCCATCTGTTTTCTTTTGCTTGATTAGCTTGTACTTGGGTCTACCTTTGATTAGCCCTACTTTTGGTTTTAGACGATGCCATTTTGTACGTCTTCTGTTGATTAATATATTGCTTGCTTATACAATAAAAACAATTAGCTTTTTCAGTTCGTCTAAAACCATCTGCCCCTCTCTTATAATTCGTCTAAAACCCTTCTGCCTCTGTTAGGAATTGAAGAAATTGAGTGAGGAGAAGAATGGGGCAATAGAAGTTTGGACCAATACACACTCGAGGATTTTTGGAATCCTATCCTTAAAATTTAATAATTCAAGTATTCAACTGCCAGCCACTGCAAATACAGACCATGCACCTACTTTTCACCTTCAGGCACTCGGCCTTATTTGCAGATTCACGCACAAGAGGTGACGCCAAATACTTGGAGGTATCAAGCCACATCCGTAATTCACCACTCCCTAGGAATCATGAAGCACAAACTACATGTCCATTATCATTCACGCAAATAAGAAACATCTTCAGATGACATGCAATTTCTTCCTTACCATCAAATAACTATGCTTCCAATGAAGAATAGATGGAATCGAATGCCACAAAAAGGCAATGGATTTCTAAGCAGAACTTGATGACTGAAAGGAAGTAAAAAACTACCAAGTCTTGACGTGTTAACAGGATTATAGAGCAAATAATGTCAACACCTACCACCGTAAGACCAAATAGCAGGGTATACAACAAGAAGGACCAGTGACGAAGTCAGCATTACCTACAACGAGATAAAAGAAAGAATATCGGGCAACATTTTGTCCCAGTCGACCTTATTGAGCGTTCAACCAGTAGCTGACCTAGTAAAATACCTAGAGCCCATTTTTTTTTCTTGGAATTTATCACCATGCTATTGATAAAATATCAATTGGCACAAATATGGGTTCCAACTTTAAAACTCACTGCAAGAAGCAGGACCCAAAACAACGTCAAGAAGAACCAGCTCCATGATGTCCCAGATCCTGTCTTCCCCGAAAATAAGCTATCCATTGGCACCAAACTGGCAGGACTTTGTGAAATGCCAATAGAAAGGATGATGCTGAGGTCTCCATTCTTGCCAGATGACCAAGTCATGTTCTCTATTGTGATTATACCAGCAGTAACCCTAACCGAACTGGAAGATGATGACGCTGAATTTAGGCGGAGAGCTGCATCCTTCATAGGCAACTCAGAAGCAAATGCAGGAGGAGCAGAAATGCCTTCCAATAGGTGACTGGCCTTTTGAAGGAATGGATAGTCCCCTTCTGCAATACATGAACACAGCATGAGGAACTCTTGTACAACTTTAAAACCCCATGATTTACTATGAATGTAGCAAAATGGACGTAGTTGGGAACTGATGGAACTCATCAAATTTATATAAAAACTTACCAGGCTCAAATTGTTTAGCATCTTCATGCTTCTGCTTCGAGGAAGAAGCATCAGCATTTCCAAGTGTTTCTAATTGATCTTGGCCTTGCTTGGGTGTGTCCTCACAGACATCCTGTTAACAAGAGAAAACTTGTGTGAAGGCTGAAACATTAATCACCTAGGAGTTAGGACAGCTCTCAAATCATAAAATATAAATATCAACTTCACCTTTTGATTTTGAGGAACCTGTTCATAGGGAATGCTATCACTTTCCAGAAATTCTGAAGGATCAAAAAGAAAATTGTCATTTTCGGCATCGAAAAAGTTGAGGTACTCATCAACCATTTCAAAACCTCCATCATCTGCCTCAACGGAATGTGAAAGATCATTAGCTTCCAGGTAGAAACCATCAACAAGTGAAGGATGATCTGTAGCATCCATGTACGATTCAGAAACCAAGTAATTGACATCATTAGGAATCCCATTATTGCTCGATTCAGCAGCAAAATATTCATCTTTGACTGGTTTGGCATCAATCTCATATTGCTCAGGTGGTAAGTTACCAACGCCGGTCACTTGACCATACTGCAACCCACCATTGCCTATCATGGGCTTTTGATCATCTTCACTGAATCCCCTCAAATGGTCAAAATTATTACTTGTATCTTCATAATAGAAGTCTGGTGGGTAAGCAGGGTCCTCGAAAAATATACCATTTTCATTCTGGCAGGAAAAATATACCAACTCAATCAGGGGAGCGGAATACATAGAAGTGCAAGAAAAGTAAGTAGTGATGACTGATGCAGAGGAAGCCCAAAATGTCGAAAACAAATAACTGGAAAAAAAAAATTCCCAAAGAAGCTTGTGCAAAAAAATCCCATAGCAGCTTCTATAGTCATACAAATAAACTTACCAAAGTTTTTTAACAAGGATTCCACATCTAAACCAAGGAGCACAGCTTGAGCTATAGTTCTTGAATTAAGTTTTAATCTAAATATATACACAAAGGAAATACCTGTTCCAGGTTATCAGCCTCAACGGGGGGACCATAACTAAAATCAACCTCATCAGCAGTTGGCAGGGCTTTCTCAGCAGGCAAGGGCACCTCCTCATAGTCGTCCCATTCCTCCTCAATAAAAGGCGCTCCGTATTGCTCCCCATTCTTTGGACCCGAGCCACTCTTCTGAAATATCCTAACCAAAACAAATGCATCCTACCCAAACCCAAAACCCACAATCAACAACAGACAATCAAATTTAATTGCAACAGATAAAACCCCAAAAAAGGCATGATATCTGAGCTCATTTGAATTTCAAACCAAAATTTAATTGCTTAGTAGAAAACATAGATTGAATTTCAATTAGATTTTTCTCTCTCTTACCTGGGCTATCCCAGCTTTTTCCAGATCATCATCAGTAAGGCGGTACTCGTGCATGACCCAATTGGAGCGCTCGCCACGGGGAGCTCGGCCTAGATGATACACGAGGGTTTTCTTCATACCGACAGTCTTGTTATTCCAGCTAATCTGCCGGTCCTTACCAGTGGTCTTCCAGTAGCCTTTCTCTGTGGCCCGATTCGTCCTCGAGCCGTTCCCATACTTTTTGTCCAACGCACTAAAGAAATACCACTCCAAATCTCTGCTCTTCAGCTTCGACCTACCTAAAACCCCAAAAGAAAGGAAAAAAAAAAAAAACAACTATCAGCAACAGCACCGAAGAATTTCACCATCGCTATTGGAATTCACATATATCGAGTAGGAGAGAGAGACTTGGAAGGTCCCAGGGCTCGGATCTGTAGACGTCGATGACCGAGATTGGGTCGAAGCGGAAGGGTTTATTGCAGACCTTGCGCTTCAGGTAGTATCGAACGAGTTCCTCATCGGTTGGATGGAATCGGAACCCAGGAGCGAGAGAGGTCGCCGAATCACTGCCACTACCCATGCGATTAATCAACCAATCATAAAAAAAAGAGAAATCGTTGATGAATTTTACAAAAGAGACATCAAATTTACGATTCTAGAATTAGGTTTCAGATAGACGCTCGATGAGAGTCAGGAAGAAGGGAGAGAAAAAGCCATTGATCCGAACGAAGAGAGTCGTTAATGTATAGGGCCTGTTCATAATTCATATGGGAGATATTTCGTGGAAGAACTGATGGGGCCAAGCTAAAGTGACGGATAGTGCATCAAGAGTTCGTGACTTTCCAGTGGGCCCAAAATCCCATTTGGTGACGACGTGGCCGTGTTTGGTGTATGATGTAGCATTTGCTGACTTGCCACGTCGGATTGAATGGGATAACGTGTGGTCTCACGTTGGGAACTGATGGTGCTCTCTGCCTTCCCTGCGAAGGCACTGACGTAATAGCTCCCGTCAGGATTCTATTGAACGGAATGCAATGACAGATGTGCCCTTTTCTGGAATGTTCTATTTCATTTTTTTTTTTTCAATTCGACACCCCTTTGGAATCAGACCAAAGATATTTCAAATTACAATCACGAAACTAAAGTCTTGCACAGATTTTGCCTATGGTAAAAAACACTCCCAGGGGCGGATCCAGTCTCTCGGGAGTCTGAGATCGAGTTTACACTGAAAGTGAAAAATATTTGTGGAGACAGCGTCTTCAATTTTTTTTTTAGATTATTTATTAATTATGTCTTTAAAAATAAAAATATTATAAAACATATGTGAGTAATAATTAAAAATTGATCTACAAATCTTATCGAATATTTTGAAAGTGGATTATCGGGCCTTTTCATAAGGACTCTATTATGACTCTATCAAAGGATAAATAATGGGCTCTATCAATTGATAAATTATGAACTTTTAAAATACAATAATAATAATTTACTAATCTACAATACTAGACTAAACTCATTTATTGAGCCCTTTAAAATTTCTTATGGGTTATTGATGCCGGAACCAAGTGGTCAACAAGTAGTTAGAACAGTTCCAAGTCCCAGTTGATAAAATTGATCTTCCACATAACCTCCAAAACTACAAACAATCAACGTTAACAGGCAGCTAACAACCTCCTGAAGTTCAGACCAACTCACCACTCAAGAAGATTCGCTTCCTGAGATACAGAGTATTGACATATCAGCTAAGGACTCTGGAGATACAACAACACCACGCCAGAAGTGACCCTAGGAGCTTCCCAAATAGACACGGTCGCAGCTGTGAACATTCACCAAAATCAACCAACTCCTCCCCCTCTTTCGCTGCCTTAGATAAGGCAAAAGGAAGGGTTTCCAAGTACTAGGAAAATACTAAAAACACCCCAAAGAAACAAGTAAAGACTTAAAACTCCACTACTAATAAAATAGCAACAAATATACTAGCAGCTACTAATAGGCCCTTGGCATCCTTGGTCAATCTCCCCCAGTTGAGAAAAAGCTCGTCCTCGAGCTCACTTCGTCTTCGCCTTCATTGTCATAATAACGTGAAAGATCAGCTACATTGAAAGTTGCAGACACACCATAATCTCCTGGAAGTTCAACTTTGTAGGCATTCTCACCAAGACGCTTTAACACTTTGAAGGGACCGTCAGCTCGGGGCATTAATTTCCCGTGTTTACCAGGTGGAAAACGCTCCTTTCTCAAATGAATCCATACCAAATCGCCTTCGTGAAAAACTGCTGGTTTGCGGTGTTGATTCGCCCTCACACGATATTTTTCATTTTGTGTGATAATCTTCTCCCGGATTTGCTCATGCATGTTCTTGATCACTTTCACCCTCATATCAGCAGCTTCATCAAATTCTTGCATTGAAACAGTAGGAGCGAGGTCAAGAGGAGTAGTGGGATTAAGGCCATATACCACTTCAAAAGGACTACAACCCGTGGTTTGACTAAGTGAACGATTATAAGCAAATTCAGCTTGAGGTAGCACCAAATCTCATTGACGAATATTCTCCCCAACAAGACTTCTCAAGAGATTACCCAAACTGCGATTAACAACTTCGGTTTGCCATCGGTTTGGGGGTGATGGGAAGAACTAAAGAGTAGCTTAGTACCAAGCTTCCGCCATAAAAAACGTCAAAAATGACTTGTGAACTTTGTGTCACGATCTGAAACCATCGACTTAGGAATGCCATGAAGCCTCACAATATGCTCAAAATATAAATCTGCAATCCGTGAAGCCTCCATAGTCTTGTTGCAGGGCACAAAGTGTGCCATTTTTGAAAAGCGATCAACCACCACCATTATGGAATCCTTGTTTCGTTGAGTTCGAGGCAACCCCAACACAAAATCAAGACTAACTTCCTCCCAAGGAGCGGCTGGAACTGGTAGTGGAGTATATAGACCAGTACTCTTCTTGTGGGTCTTGGCAATATGGCAGGTCCTACACCTCTGGACATACTTCATGATATCACGTTCCATCCGGGGCCAATAGAAATGACAAGATACCAACGAATAGGTCCTGTCTCGCCCAAAATGACCAGCCAACCCTCCGCCATGAGCCTCGGATATGATGGCCTCCCGCAAAGAGCACTGTGGAATGCATAGCTTAGTACCCTTGAAAAGATAACCCTCTTGCACAACAAAAGTATCAAATGATGCTTTCAGACACTTGGTTAAGACTTCACCAAAGTAAGGATCATTTTGATAAAGCTCCTTAAGAACCTCAAAACCCAAGACCTTCACTTGAAGAGTAGTAAGTAATGAGTATCTTCGACTATGAGTATCAGCCACTTTATTCAACTTGCCCGCTTTATGGTTAATAGTGAAAGAGTATGCTTGCAAAACTTCCACCCACCTAGCATGCCTTCGATTGAGCTTATGTTGGCCATTAATATATTTGAGAGCCTCATGATCCGAAAATAATACAAATTCCTTCGGCAGTAAATAATGACTCCAATATTCGAGTGTACGAACAAGGGCAAAGAATTCCTTGTCATAAGTGGAGTATTTCTTGCGATGATCATTCAACTTTTCACTAAAAAAGGCAATGGGTCTTCCTTCTTGACTAAGGACAGCCCCATATTCCCACACCAGAAGCATCACAGTCCACTTCAAAAAGGGCTTCGAAATTGGGTAATGCCAAAACGGGAGCTTCGGTCACCTTTCGTTTAAGCAAATCAAAACTGTCTTGAGCTTCCTTTGACCACCGAAAAACTCTACCTTTCAAACAATCAGTGAGAGGAGAGATAAGGGTGCTGAAATTTCTAATAAAACGTCTATAAAATGATGCTAGACCATGAAAGCTTCGCACACTATGTATAGAATTTGGAGTGGGCCAGCTAGTTATGGCTTCTACTTTGCTTTCATCCATTTTAATCCCATCACGAGAGACCACAAAGCCTAAGAACACTAGGTTTGAAGTGCAGAAATGACATTTCTTTAAGTTGGCATAAAGCTTTTGCTCCCGAAGCTTCTCAAAAACTTGACGTAGATGAAATAAGTGCTGGTCTATGTGCTTGCTATATACCAAGATGTCATCAAAGTAAATGACCACAAAAAACCCCATAAAAGGCTTAAATATCTGAGTCATGAGTCTCATAAACGTACTTGGCGCATTAGATAGACCGAAGGGCATCACCATCCACTCATAGAGACCATTTCGAGCCTTGAAAGCAGTTTTCCATTCATCACCCGGTCGCATTCTAATTTGGTGGTAACCACTCCGAAGATCAATCTTTGAGAAGACACAAGCTCCATGTAATTGATCCAATAGATCATCAAGGCGTGGAATGGGAAAACGGTATTTCACTGTAATCTTATTAATTGCCCTACTATCAACACATAGGCGCCAAGATCCATCCTTTTTGGGAACTAATAGGGCGCATGGACTCATGCTCTCTTTCACTATACCCTTTGAAATCAGCTCGTCGACCTGTCTTTATAACTCCTCTTGCTCTTTTGGGTTCAATCGATAAGCTGGCTTATTGGGAAGACTCGCACCAGGTGAAAAATCAATACAATGATGAATATTTCTCATAGGCGGAAGTCCTGGAGGAATCTCATCAGGTATCACGTCAATAAACTCATGTAGTAAAGGTTGCATGATGGCTGGAATATCACTACTCCATTGATTCTCCTCTATCGCCACGAATGCTAATAACCTTCATGATTCAGAAATGGCTCTCTCAGTTTCTTTCCTGGTCAACAACCAGCTGCTCTTTTCTTGAGGGATCTTTACAGAAACTCCCTCCTTTGAAGGTCCTAACACCACCTTCAACCCATCCTTCGTAAAGGAGTATGTATTCTTGTGTCCATCATGAGTAACCCACCGATCATATTGCCATGGTCGGCCTAATAAAAGGTGACAAGCATCCATAGGGACCACATCACATAATACCTCATCCGAGTATTTAGTGCCAATGGAGAATTGGACTCAGCATTGCTTACTCACCTTCACATCATTGCCCTTACGAAGCCATAAAAGCTTATATGGTTTTGGATGATCTTCTATCAGTAATTGAAGTTTCTCCACCATTGTTTGGGCAACCACATTCTCACAACTTCCTCCATCAATGATCACGTCACACACCTTTCCCTTGCAAGTGCACTTAGTACGGAAGATATTATTTCGCAGCCAAACATCATCATCTCCATGGAAGGTACTCAAGCTCCGGCGAATAACTAAAGACTCTCCTTGATCCGCATAAGTAATCTCCTCTTTCTCTTCCACCTCGTCATACTTTGGTTCACCTAATGCAACATCATTCTCAACTACGTCTTCTTCCACAAAAGCAATGATCTTGAGATTTGGGCAGCTAGAAGCAATATGCCCAATGCCTTGGCATTTGAAACACCGCCGATTGGTGATTGAGTTGCTTGTAGTAGGCCTAGCTGCTAGATTTTCAGGTCTCCAAGGTGGTTTTGAAGGGGAAGCCTTGTTAAAAATAGCCTTAGAAATGCCTGAACTTCCCCGATTGAACGAAGTCACGGTTTACACGAGAAGGGGTACTTTTAGATCTAGCTAGCTGCTTTTCAACTCTCTCTACTAGCTTACAAACATCCCTATAAGTCCAATAAGGTTGTAACTCCACTACATCTTTAATTTCAGTTCGTAACGAACCAAGATGACGAGCTATTATTTCCTCCTCCGGCTGTATTAAGTCACACCTCAACATAAGGTTATCAAACTCTGCTGTAAAATCAATTACAGACAAGTCACCTTGCTTAAAATTATGATATTTGTAAAAGGCATCATGGCGATAATGGTCGGGAAGGAACTTCCCCTTGAGTAACTTTCGCATCTTTTCCCACGTTTCAATTCGGCTCTTGCCTTCTAGTGACCTCCGTCTTTTAAGATTTACCCACCACATAGAGGCATGCTTCTTTAACTTGATGGCAACAATCTTCACCTTCCGCTTCTCAGGTACCTCCTTGTAATCAAGCACTCTCTCCACTGTATTAAGCCAATCAATAAAATCATCGGGATCACCCTTCCCGTCAAAATCAAGTAAATCAACTCTCAAGTTAAAGGTTTCTTGCTGATAATTAGACTGCCTTCGGGAAGGAGTTGAAGGATCGTCTGTGTGAAAGGGATTAACATCTTCTTCTTCCTGACTGGAAATCTGACTCGCCAAATCATCCCTTGAATCCGGAGATCTCCCAATATGATTTTGTTCTAGTTGCTGCTGTAACGCATCTACCTGCTTTCTCAGCTCATCTATCTCTAGATCTCGCATATCACGTTCGTGGTTAGTCCGAGTAGCGGCTGCTCCACGACGACCACGACCTCTTGTAGCCATAATGCACAAACGAGCTAAACCTGGAGCTCCGATACCAAAACTGATGCCGGAACCAAGTGGTCAACAAGTAATTAGAACAGTTCCAAGTCCCAGTTGATAAAATTGATCTTCCACATAACCTCCAAAACTACAAACAATCAAGGTTAACAGGCAGCTAACAACCTCCTGAAGTTCAGACCAACTCACCACTCAAGAAGATTCGCTTCCTGAGATACAGAGTATTGACATATCAGCTAAGGACTCTGGAGATACAGCAACACCACGCCAGAAGTGACCCTAGGAGCTTCCCAAATAGACACGGCCGCAGCTGTGAACATTCACCAAAATCAACCAACTCCTCCCCCTCTTTCGCTGCCTTAGATAAGGCAAAAGGAAGGCTTTCCAAGTACTAGGAAAATACTAAAAACACCCCAAAGAAACAAGTAAAGACTTAAAACTCCACTACTAATAAAATAGCAACAAATATACTAGCAGCTACTAATAGGCCCTTGGCATCCTTGGTCAGTTATGGGCTTTAAAATACATTAATGCAATAAGAGCAACCACTATAATTATTGTTTCTTGGGGACAACAAAATGTATTAAGATATGTGTGTTTTGTTAATGTGATTGAGTGTTTTGTTAATATGATTAGGCCAACAAAATATATTAGTATAATGATTTAAATTTGTTGACTTGATTTTTATATAATAGATGTAGGATCCGTATTACTTTTAGTGTAAAAAGTGTGAATGTGAATGCTTTAGGACCCACTTAAGGGTAAACATGTGGGCATGTGTTTTGCCATGCCCACATCAATGCCACACCAAAATGAGGCCATTAGAAATGCATTGTTGGAGCATACATATTTTTGTTGACATATTAGAAATCCACTTTTTTCAATCCATGCCCCATCAAATGGCAACCATTGAGGTTGCTCTAATGCTTTTCAGCTATCGGGCTTACAGCACAAAAGACCACAGAAGAATCAAAAGACAAAGCCCAAAGAACAATTTATTAGTTATGGGTTTTAAATTACACTACATATTTAGATATATCTATTGGTGGGGTCAAATTTCAAATTTGACACCACTTGCTTAGTCATGGGTCTGCTCCTAAACACTTGTGCACAAGGCTCCTATGATGGAAGAGGTTTGGGAACAAACAATATGTATGCATACTTTATCCTCATATAATATGCAGAGAAGTTGTTTCCAAAAGTTGAAAATGTGACATTTTAGGTTACAACCATGCAACTCTACAATTTGGCAGCATGTTATGCCTATGGTAAACAACACCCGTGCACAAGACTTCTATGGTGGACGAGGTTGACAACATATAAAATATACACAGACTTTACTCTCACATAATATGTGGAGAGGTTTATTCCAAAAATTGAACATGTGACATTTGAGGTTACACCATGCAACTTTGTGTTAAAGAAAAATGTCGAGCACTCTTATGCGGAGGTATTTTTTAACAAGCTCTCTATATTTGTTCTCTAAAATAGAGAGAAAAAAAAAAAACCTTGTTCACCTAATATGATGTGGATACTTTTATACCTTCTATTTTCTTCCCATTTTCCTTTAATGAGTTTCTCCTCATCCCTCAATTCAAACACCTCAAGAAAATCATCGTCTAAAAATCTCATGTGTCTGGCCTTTTAGGTATTAAACGCTAAAAATAAAATTATTACTTATCCCAATAGATATTTAAACTTTATTTTACGTAATAAAACACCGTGCTTGGTATGAACACCCTGCCAAGTATAAATAAAAAATCAACCTATTCCGAGTTAAAATCCAAAAAGGAAAAAGATTTAACTATACTTTGTTATATTTATTTTATGAAAAAAAGAACCATAAGAGTACTTATTCATGTGTTTGAGCCACAACTACTGCCCAAATGACGAATCCGTCACTACAACCTCAATAGGGTACCAGCTGACAACAAGACCTTCTCCACAAGTATATGTGATGCGAAAAATTCTCGCTTCACTGAGTCTTGAACCCGCAATCCCCTTGAGTAAGAAAAAACTCTTGTCAATTTCCCTACCATTCCGTAGGGAAAGTATAAAGTTAAAAAAGTTTTTAACTTAAATATCCATTAAAGATTTAACAAAATCCGACACTCTGCTGCTTCTACAACAGAAAACATCACCACCCTTGTTTTACGGACACGGTCCCATCAGTGAGAGAGTAGTAGTCTTCCTCTGCTTCAGATCCTCGTTTTCCTTGCTCAGAGAATCAATCCGGGAACGAAGAATGTTAATCATCGCATGAGCATTGAACATATGACGCTTCAAAGTCTCCCTCTCAACATGCAGTTCATTAATCAACTTCACACACCTTGGAGGCATCGATGTGTCAATCTTGACATCAAAGGAGGGAGCGTGAACACGAGTCCCCTCTTTGGGTTCCACAGACGCCAGAAGTGAGAATTCCAGCATTGCAGACATCGCTGTTGTTGTTGCAGCATTAGGAGAACTTGTAGAAGAGGAACCATCTTGAGTTGTCCTCGTTGAATTATCTGAACCGTTTGAGTGGTTCGGACCTGAATCAGTATGCCTTCTCTTGCGCTGGAGTTGGGAGTCTCTCACAAGTTCGTTGCGACCAAGAGGGTCCTTATCCATGACATTACAATCCTGAAAAGAATATTGAACAAAGTAAAATTCACATATCAATGATTGGAAGTAGAAATCTGAACATCATAAACCAAACAAATCACGTTAAATGACTTCATAAATATAAGCAGTAAAACCGACCGAGCCATCATCGTCACTACTGCTTTACATGGCTCGAACCTATGAAGTGAATGTTGCAATAAGACAACTATTATTGTAACTATACAACTACGCCAAGGCTATTCTCAGAAAAGTAAATATCAATGTCACAGTCTAATCACGTATGGCAAAGATGAAGCATTATATCCAATCTTCCTGCATGCATCAAGGACGAAGACCTTGTGTCTCTCTCCACAAGAACAAAATACAAAATATATACAAAGGTAAACAGTTCTCGTGCACAAGGCTATCGCAGTAGTCGAGGACAGATATAATATGTACGCAGACTTTACGCCACATAATATGTGGAGCCACAATTTTCAGGAATTGAACACGTGTTTTCTACGAGCATCCCGACATAAAAATCTATAAGAAAGAAACAAAAAATGTGGTGAATTTTCTCATATCTTGGGTAGCAGTGCCAATGATGAAGAAAGTGATCATACTCATGGAATATCTAAGGAGGAAAAGACTCTCATTCATAATGATGAAAAATAATTAATCATAAGAAATAATCTCAAAATATGGTAATCTTCATTATCATACAAGAATTAAAAAGATTATCGCACAGCATAGAAAATTAGGAAACTTCAAAAGCCCACTATCAATCAATGAACAGGAACCTTTGACACAAGGATCACCACCCCATAGTAGTCTCAAACAAGTTGATTTTGACCCAGTAGTGGCGCATGCCTCAACAAAACAGGGTCATTGGCAGAAGAATCTAAAGCAATCCTACCTAACAACATATTTGAATGACCTAGGTCCCATGTCAAAAGTTCAATTACACAAGAACACACTTGTACAATCTTCCCATAACTAAGAACCAAACATCAGTCCACCTTGAAGAAGGCCCATATATATCTTTGTACCTTATGGTTTGCAAAATGTTGCTATAACTCTATGGTATTATATTATATCATCCATATGAATTTTAAAAAATTGCATATGAAAAACATGATCAGTTTTGCATTCCCAAAACAAGGAAATTCATTAAGATTAAAGAAGTTGTCTATTGCAAAGATTAAACAAGAAAATAGACATATCATATTGGCAACAGTAAAACATAGGAATTTTTTCAAAAAAAGATTAGGAAGTCATCAAAATACTAGGAATATAAACAAAAAAGGCAAAGTGTCATGCTCCTCATAATACAAATTTTTTAAAACAACTCCTGTCTACAAGACTCCCGCAATGGGCGGGGTCGGGGACAAGCAAACCACTAAGCCACATGTTCCCGCAACGAATGGTGTCGGGGACATGCAGGATGTATGCAAACCTTACCCTACATAATATGTGAATAGGTTGTTTTCAGAAATTAAACCTATAACCTATAGGTTGCACCCTTGCAACTCGATCACCGAGCCACATGTTCACTTATCTCCTCATAATATAATGCATCAAAAAAACGAATGAACAGGAACAAAATGTCCTGCAACAATATGTTCTTTAGATACAAGCAATTATTGTCAACTTTAATCATATCAACTATTTCAAACAATAGGATGTATCTGACAAATTGCGCACCACAAGATGGCAAATAATTTGGGCTGCTAGCCTCACATCTGAGTACTGCAGCAAGATGCTCTATATTCGTTGTTGTAGCGCCCGACTCTAGTGGGCGGGACCGTGCTGCCTGGGATAGCTACCAAGTAGACAATTGGCACAATGCTCTAAATCCCTATCATCCATGGGAAGAAGTAAAGTGCAGAATATAAAGGTCAAACTTCCAAACTAGTAACAATTGATTTTCAGTTGCAATTATGTTTCCATACTTTGGTTTCTTTAAAGCGGCTGCACACTAATAATCAATACATAAAAAATATTTCATTCAAGGCATGAGCTTCATACACCAACAGGATTCTTATTTGTTGGCTTCTGTCAAGCTGAAGGGCAAACGAAAATATTAATCGATTTTTATAGAGCATCTTTTTTAATCGATTTTATTCAATTCATTGACCAAACGAAAATATTAATTTATTATTCAATTGAATAATAAATTAATACAGAAATTAACATAATAATAATTAACATAATATAGGAAGGAAATAGAATATAAATAGAAAATCAAGTTCAATTTAGTTTAAATTACATAAACTTAGATTAACCAAGTATTGACTGATATTTCTATGCAATGCTTCGCACTAATGAATTGATCCATTTATATTGATCACCCCGGAATAATAAAAAAAAATCGAAAGGGTTTGTTTAGTCGAGGGGGGTCGAACTAGGTGTATGCAATAGAATTCCAACTTCCTTTGGTGGATGGTGGGAAAAAACAATTTCTATAGTGTGATTGGGTCTACGATACAAAAAGTGGGTTTACGTTATAGAAGAAGCACATGTATATGTGAGATTAGATATTAACTAGTTATATCTGAACTAAGTTATATCTAAAAGATATATCAAATCTGCCTTACTATATGTATATGTGAATTTCGATAAGGATTGAACTAGAAATCCTTCCCTTTCGCCTATAAATATAAATTGAATATTGAATGAAGAAAGAGACTCAATCAAGAAAAACCAAATGAAGAATGGTTCATAACCAATAAAGACATGGAAAAGCAAAAGTCGTATGGATTTAAAAAAACTCGTAGATAGGAACTAAAAAATAGATATCGAAGTAGTTCTGATGATTCAATCTTCAATAGTATTATTATACTTCTATTTCAACTCACTTCAATTCGGAGCTCTTAGTTCCTTCGACTGGATGAATCTTAGCGATGGAATAATTAAGTCATAGTTTTTCGGTTGATTGTATCATTAAGTATCATTAACTCTTTTTTTTTGGTACGAGGAATTTATCATGAATCCACTGATTTCTGCCGCTTCTGTGATTGCTGCTGGGTTGGCCGTCGGTCTTGCTTCTATTGGACCCGGGGTTGGTCAAGGGACTGCTGCGGGTCAAGCTGTAGAAGGCATTGCGAGACAGCCCGAGGCAGAGGGAAAAATACGAGGGACTTTATTGCTTAGTCTGGCTTTTATGGAAGCTTTAACAATTTATGGATTAGTTGTAGCATTAGCGCTTTTATTTGCGAATCCTTTTGTTTAATATTTCATCTTAATCCTATAAGAAAAATACGTATTTTTCTTATTGTTCTGGGCTTGATGCTTCCTTTTTCGAATTAATATCAAGAGTTAACTACTACAATTACTTTTATTCGTTGGGACAATAACCCATGGGAAGGAATGATTTGAGGATGAGGAATTAGTGATTCACTTTCGTCCTTCCCCCTCGATTTATTCCTTCCCCTTCTTATTCCAATAGACCCCTTTTTGAGGTGGAAGAGCAAAATTATTCAAAAAAAAGTCGACAAATAGAGAATTAGTCTATTTTATCTATAAAAGGAGATCATATGAAAAATGTAACCGATTCTTTCCTTTTCGTGGGTCACTGGCCATACGCCGGGAGTTTCGGGTTTAATACCGATATTTTAGCAACAAATCCAATAAATCTAAGCGTAGTCCTTGGTGTATTGATTTTTTTTGGAAAGGGGGTGTGTGCGAGTTGTTTATTTCAAGAATAAACTGGATCCGACCCGCTGCACTTTTTTCGTTATAAGGGTGCGTGATCCCGCGAATTACTTTTAAGAAATCCTCTTTGAGAACCATAGCATTTCGTGATTCATTGGTAAATCTACTTTGATTCTCTCTTAACCAATAAGATGGGACTATGAATATGGTTAAAGCTAAATCGTTTGAAGTCCAGACGCAGCATGTACTCTTTCTACTACTATGTTAATAAAAAATGGTTTAAAAATAAAAATGAAGGGTTGGAAGAAATTGTTTTCGATATAGAACACTCATGTCAAGAAAATGATTTGAGTCCATTATTAATTATTAGAAAAAATGGCTATTTCATCCGTTTTTATACAATGCTGAATTGATGACCTACGTAGAACGTAAGAAGAATTCTTTGGATTTGAAAAAAAAAAAGAAACAATTTTGCTGACAATTACTTTCTTTGTCAGAAGAGTCCTCCGAATATTCTGGTTTTGGATTAGTAATAAGTTTTGATATCTTTTTTTTTCAAATATGACTAGAGAAGAGAAGATAGGCTCATTACATTCAAGAAAAGATATGGGAATTTTTAATAAATAATTGAGCGTGAGAGCCAACTGAATCAAAAGATTGATATTTGGTTTGGGAAGGATTTTGAAATAAACGGAAAGAGAATCTACTTTCATTAAGTGATTTATTAGATAATCGAAAACATAGGATCTTGGATACTATTCGAAATTCAAAAGAACTCCGCAAAGGAGCTATTGAACAGTTGGAAAAGCCTATCATCATTTACGGAAAGTTGCACTGGAAGCAGATCAATTTCGAGCAAATGAATATTCTGAGATAGAACGAGAAAAATTAAATTTGATTAATTCAACTTCCAAGATTTTAGAACAATTAGAAAATTACAAAAATGAAACCATTCATTTTGAACAAGAACGAGCGATTAATCAAGTTCGACAATGGGTTTTTCAACAAGCCCTACAAGAAGCTCTAGGAACTCTGAATAGTTCTTTGACCTACAAGTTACATATACGTACTATTAGTGTTAATATTGGAATCTTTGGGACGATGAAAGAAATAACTAATTAGTCCTTGTATTGTAGGCATTATTTTTTTTGAATAAAAAAAATAATTAAGTACTCATGGTAACTTTTCAAGCTGACGAAATTAGTAATAATATCCGTGAATGTATTGAAGAATATAATAGAGAAGTAAAGATTGTAAATATCGGTACCGTACTTCAAGTAGGTGACGACATCACTCGTATTTACGGTCTTGATGAAGTAATGGCGGGTGAATTAGTAGAATTTGAAGAGGGTACAATCGGCATTGCTCTTAATTTGGAATCAAATAATGTTGGTGTTGTATTAATGGGTGATGGTTTAATGATAGAAGAGGGAAGCTCTGTAAAAGCAACAGGAAGAATTGCTCAGATACCAGTGAGTGAGGCTTATTTGGGTCGTGTTATAAATGCCCTGGCTAAACCTATTGATGGTCGAGGCGAAATTTCAGCTTCTGAATCTCGGTTAATTGAATCTCCCGCTCCAGGTATTATTTCGAGGCGCTCCGTATATGAGCCTCTTCAAACAGGCCTTATTGCTATTGATTCGATGATCCCTATAGGACGTGGTCAACGAGAATTAATTATTGGGGACAGACAGACCGGTAAAACAGCGGTAGCCACAGATACGATTCTCAATTAACAAGAGGAGAATGTAATAAGTGTTTATGTAGTAGCTATTGGTCAAAAAGCATCCTCTGTGACTTAGGTGGTGACTAATTTACAGGAAAGAGGACCAATGGAATATACTATTGTGGTAGCAGAATCGGCGAATTCTCCAGCTACATTACAGTACCTCGCCCCTTCTACCAGAGTGGCTCTAGCTGAATATTTTATGTATCGTGAACAACACACTTTAATCATTTATGATGATCTCTCCAAACGAGCACAGGCTTATCGCCAAATGTCTCTTCTATTACGAAGACCACCTAGCCGTGAAGCTTATCCGGGCGATGTTTTTTATTTGCATTCATGTCTTTTAGAAAGAGCCGCTAAATCAAGTTCTAGTTTAGGTGAAGGAAGTATGACTGCTTTACCAATAGTTGAGACCCAGTCGGGAGATGTTTCAGCTTATATTCCTACTAAGTAATTTCCATTACAAATGGACAAATCTTCTTATCCGCCGATCTGTTTAATGCTGTAATTGGCTCAATTCGCAGAATTAGAAGCCTTTGCGCAATTCGCTTCTGATCTCGATAAAGTACT
Source organism: Tripterygium wilfordii (assembly GCF_013401445.1). Taxonomy (NCBI): domain Eukaryota; kingdom Viridiplantae; phylum Streptophyta; class Magnoliopsida; order Celastrales; family Celastraceae; genus Tripterygium; species Tripterygium wilfordii. Next base: position 4,429,720 of record NC_052240.1, read on the forward strand.
CAAAATCAATTGGCAAGAGATCAATGATTACGTGAGTTGCTCAAACAATCCCCATCTGCTCCTCTCGCAGTGGAGGACTAGATAATGACTATTTATACCGGAACGAATGGCTATCTTGATCGTTAGAATTGGACAAGTAAGAAAATTTCTTGTTGAGTTACGTACTCAAAAAAAATAAACCTTAGTTCCAAGAAATCATATCTTCTACCAAGGTATTCACTGAAGAGGCACAGGAACAGATAAAACGTTTTCTACTTCCGGAACAATTATAAAATAAAAGCATTGATCACCCTGAATTTAAATACCAATTTAAAGCTTCTATCACTATCATTAAAAAAACGTCGAATAAAAGAAAATAATTTTAATAAAAATAATTAATCAAATTAAAGATATAAATTATATACCATAAAAAAGCTATAGCGATAGTCTAAGTGTCTACACCATTTAAAATGCTCTATCAACAACGAGATATCACGTCCTCACACACCCCTGCTGATTCTACCACTAAAGGTACGTGTAGTTCTTTATTCAAGGTATGGATTATTAGTTCAAACAATAAACATCAACCGAAGAAAGAATGCAAAATGCAAAACCAAAATGTCAAATTCTACCATGAGGACGTTGGCTTATTCCTGCATGTCAATGAAGTATTAGATTGCTCATCACCATCCATTGTTATTATTTGTGCTCTCTCGTATAGTTAGAACACTTCATACCTAAAGGAACGAATTATATGGAGAACAGACTCTACAAGAAAACTCAGCACTCATGATAAAGTTAAATAACAAGCTAAAAATGTAAGATGCAAAGTACAGACCTGCTGAAATTCGTTTCTGTCAACATAAGCATCATCACCAGCCACTCCATCTTCTGCAGCATCTAACCCTGGGACCAAAGCTTCTTGGCCATCATCCCATTCCTCTTCCACAAAAGGTGCATATCTATTCCCATTGGGCGGCCCTATATTATTCTTGTGAAACACTCGACACAAAACATAGCCGACATAGCCGTCCACCTTATACACAGGGGAGAGAAGAAACATCCATAAGATTCCAGTTAACAAAATGAAATAAGAACGTTTTTTGATGAGAAGAATTCAGAAAATGAAGTCTTGCCACTTCAATATGAAATTCCAGTAGGCGACCCCCAATAAACCAGTCGACATCCTAATACCTTCAAACAACAATTATTCTAAACATGGAATGACGTGCATTTTCAACAAAGTAGTTAGCACATGCGAGAGCTATAAGACTTTCTACCATCCCCAAATTTTACACAGCAGACAAGGTTTAGTCACAAATATGTAGAGTTTTTCAATCAGTATTATACCAAAGAGCAAAAATTGTATCGTATAAGAACTTCACTTCATTTACTAAAGCTTCTCGGGCAATCAACTTGAAAACATAAAGATGATCAAGACCATCAATGACAACTTTATTACAAGATCACCTGAGATGCTCCAATCCTTTCCAATTCCTCATCGATAAGTCGATACTCATGCATGACCCAATTAGTACGTTTCCCATCCGGTGCTCGGCCAGTATGGTACACAAGAGTCTTCTTCATTGCATTGACCTGAGAATCATGGCGAACCTCACGGTCCTTGCCAGTTGCCTTCCAATATCCTTTTTCAGTGGCCCTATTCATTCTTGCTCCATTCCCATACTTTTTGTCCAATGCACTGAAGAAGTACCATTCTTGGTCCCTTGTCTTCAACCTCGTCTTTCCTGACACTCCAAAACACACAAGCATCATAAACAGCAGAAGAAAAAAAATAAATTTTCAGGAGTGCCAAGAGCAACAATCCATTCCTCATCCCACCGCAGCGCCAAAAAGAATCTGAAATCCTAGCCTACCTTCTCCAGATGAAGTTCATAGAAAAAATTGCAGGGGACATGTCTTCTTGAAACAGGAAAATAGACCCATACATTCTGAACCCAGTCGAATTTTTTTTACCATGTCTCCAGGATTTAGAACAAAAAAGATAGATTAAAAAAATCGGAATAAAAATATGCAAACAACAAGCAAATTTTCTAAGAAGATGTGGAAACAACAAACAGGGAGACCCATCACAGAAACCCAAAGAAAAGGGGACAAAAAAAGGACTTTCTTTTAAACATAAAAATAAGCGGAAAAAACAGAGTACAACAAAAATCAATACCTGCAAGCTCCCAGGGCTCGGTCTTGTAGATATCGACTTCAGCAATGGCGTTAAAGCGGATGGGTTTCTTGGTGACTTTCCGCTTCAAATAATAACTCACAAGTTCCTCATCAGTCGGGTGGAATCGAAACCCAGGCGCCAAAACCGTCGAAGTCGCCGTTTTGGGCGTTCTAGCCGCCGTACCAGATGATCCCACCGCCACAGTTCCTTTTCCAGATATAGCTTCAACTCCGGTCGGCGATGGAATTGAGAGGGTTAACTCAGTAGACGTTTCACGACCCATGAGCGGCGGCTAGGGTTTGATTAGGTGGAGAGGAAGAGAAGGAAAAGATAGGGATTCGGCTTCGATTGATGGACGATGCAGGTACAAAGGACCTGCAAATGCCTTCAATGGCAAGCAAGTTGCTCCATTTCTGGAAAATTATTAAATTACAATATTTTTCTGGATTTACCATTCAAAAAAAAATTCCATTTCTAGAGATATGGACAAGACGATACAGTAGAATACATCAATACACCTCAAGACCATACAGTATAGTAACCCCCGTATGGTTGAGCATTTCAGTAGTTAATACGCAATACACGGACCAAACGACGTAGTTTTTAATCGGTTCACGATCGGGAATACGTGGAGGAAGGAGAGACGGGAGGACGGCCGCCCGCCGCCCTAGCAGAGTCAATTCGGATTTGACTCCACGCTTCCAGGAAGAAGTAAGCCCTACATAGGATCCATTACACGCTTTGTTCTCTCCAGAAACAACCCAGTGATCATCTCTTCTGGGTTATAGTGTTTGTGGCTTCTCTCGTTATCCATCTCTTCTTCATGATTCTGGGTTCAATTTTCGTTGGTTTATCATATGTTGATTTCGCTGTTTTATTTCTTCCTTGAATCTTGTTCTTATCTTTAAATGGCTCAGAATTCTACTCATCTTTTTCAATAGCAAGGCTCTGTATTGTCTGAATAATCATAACCAAGTGCTAAACTGTCGGAAACACAAACTAGATGAACTAGAAGAAAAGATTATACCTGCTGGTCATTAAATCATGAGATACCTAGCTGGTTGGCTTAGCTTTCTTAATCACAGTAATATATGAAGATTTCGCATGTCAACAGTCTTACAATATGGCGCCTTTTTACATCATTGCATTTCACCAGTCTTTAGCCATTGCATATTTCATCAGTTCACAATATATCGGTCGGCTCATTGTACTGAAATACTTTAGTGTCCTCTGTGTCAATGCTTATTTGTCCCTTTTGGTGATTGTTTTCACCAAGTTTCATACTATAAGGTGACACAGTCGTGTGGGCCTCTCTCAAGCATGGAAACCATATCCTTGCTAATAACTATATATATATATAAATAGTTGTATGTAAGTGTACTTCTGGTGCGAGAGGAAAAAACCTCATATTCACAGCCTCTCTTCGATTTCTTCAGCACCTAGTGGCTTATGCAGCTTTGCTTGCAATCTTATTTGCCAGTGCCAATGCAATTGATATCTTTTCGAGAGTGGAATGTTGCCATTCACACCACCGTAAAGCCTGTGTCTGTTTATCAACCAGTATGATCTATCGTGTTAAAAGAATTTTAGCATTATATTGAGTACTGTTTTGATTAAGATACATAGTGGTTATGGTGAATTGACTATATGCTTGTTTGTGACCGGTAATTATTGTCAAGGAAAGTTTCCAGAACCTCTTGTCAAAGCCACGTTCAACTATTTTGTCCATGTGAATGTGTTCAACAATCTGGATGAACCACTACTCTTTACTTGGTATGCAGTACAGAACAATGAGTCACATAGATGTTTTAGTTCAATTTGAGATAATGTTGAAGTGGATGTGGTGATGGTGCAGGAATGGCATACAACGACGGCTAAATTCATGGCAAGGAGTATCTGGCACCAACTGCCCAATTCTGCCAGGCACAAACTGGACTTATGTGTTCAAGACCAAGGACCAGATTGGTAGTTTCTTCTACTTTCCCTCTTAACTTCCAAAATGCTGGTGGAGGATTCAGTCCAATTTGGAGTCAATAATCCTGCAGTCATCCCTGTACCCTTTGCGAACCCTGAAGCTGAGCTCGATCTTCTCATCGGTGATCGGTACTATGATGGATACAAGGTAATTATTTCGAAAACAAAATTTCTAAGCACCATTTGGGTTCAAATAATCTGTCATGGTGATAGTAATTAGCAAACAAGGACAATGAGTCACTTAGACATTTTAGTTCAATTTGAGATAATGTTGAAGTGGATGTGGTGGTGGTGCAGGAATGGCATACAACAACGGCTAAATTCATGGCAAGGAGTATCAGGCACCAACTGCCCAATTCAGCCAGGCAAAACTGGACCTATGTGTTCCAGACCAAGGACCAGATTGGTAGTTTCTTCTACTTTCCCTCTCTTAACTTCCAAAATGCTGGTGGAGGATTCGGTCCAATTTTGGAGTCAATAATCATGCAGTCATCCTTGTACCCTTTGCGAATCCTGAAGCTGAGTTCGATCTTCTCATCGGTGATTGGTACTGTGACGGATACAAGGTAATTGTCTCAAAAAAAATGTTCTTAGCACCATTTGGGTTCAAATAATCTGTCATGGTGATAGCAATTAGCAAACAAGGACAATGATGGGCAACAAAGTGGTTGCATATGATAGTATTCCTGATATGAATGGCAAAGGCCCTTATGGACAATAATTTTCAAAAGCCTATGAGTCTTTCACTGTCACTCAAGGTATATATATAAATTGAAAAGTCAGTGATGCTACAATTCACATTGATCTAATTCATTGAGGTGTAGAATGAGTTCTGGGTTTTTCATTATGCATGGAAAACCTACAGGTACAGAATATCAAATGTAGGAAGTGCGTTGAGTTTCAATTTGAGGATTCAGAATCATCAAATGGTGCTGGTTGAAAGAGAAGGGTCTTATACCAGTCAGATAACCCTGGAGTCTCTTCATGTTCATCGGCCAGTCATACTCGATTCTTGTCATGGACGATCAAGCCGATGCTGATTAATACATTGTGGCTAGTCTAAAATTTCTCTATACAACCAATTCTACCAGCCTTGTGGGTTTAGGTGTGCTACAATATTCCAATTCCAATACACAAGTTACTGGTCCTCGGCGTAGTGGACCAGATCCATTTGATATAGATTTTTCAATCATTCAAGCTCTGTCTATCAGGAAACCGGCAATGTTAAATTACATATCTACACTAAAACCTTGTTAGTTGATATTTTAAAAATATAATCAAGACTTATTTGTTGATCTTTGGCTAGGTGGAACTTGACAGCAGGAGCAGCAAGGCCTAATCCGCAAGGAACCTTCAATGTTGCAAATGTAATGTAATCCTGTCACATACCTTCATCCTTCAAAGCTCAATGGGTGAGATCTATGGCGTGCCACGATATCTTGTCAACAATGTCTCAGATCAAGACGGGGAGACACCCCATTGAAACTTGCCGATGACTTTGTTAATGGATCCGGTGTATACCAACTTGATTCGCTTCCCATTCTATCTGTCAATGCTGCTGCATACGGAGTATCTGTTGTTACTTGAAACATTAAGGGTGGATAGAACTTTTGTTTAAAATAATCTTAACGCCATGGATTCTTGGCATTTAGGTGGCCTTGGGTTTCACGTTGTTGGATATGAAACAGAAGCAGCTAAGGAATGCCAAACTCAACTTTTCCATAAGAAAAAAGAGTTTTTTTTTTTTATTTTATTAATGATGGCCTTTTAGGTTTTGCTATGGAGATTGGACAACAGATTCTTGCAGTACCTACAAATACAATCTTGTTGATTCTGTGGTCCGCTCGATGGTGCAAGTGTACCCTGGAGGCTGGATTGCAGTTATTGCATTTTTATAAAATCCTGGAATGTGGAATTTGAGGTCACAACTCTTGAAAAATTTGTTCTTAGTCCAAGAACTCTACATAAGAGTCCATAATGATGATCCCAACCCTGTCAAGGAGAACCTTCTTCTATGTGGTTAGTGCACCATATTTTCGACTTTTTGGCCTTGACATATGACACCAGAATAGCTTTAGTAAATTGTTGCTGCAATCAGTCTGGCTCCTGCTCTTGAGGCAGGAATTGTCGGTGACTGTTAGCGATTCAGTTAGTTCACCATCTCCTGCTCCTTGGACAGCATAGTGATATGGAATGCTAACAACGAAGTGATGGTTAGTACAGACTAGTTTCTTGATCAGTTTTCTTAATTTGTTGCATCATTACAAACTTCTTGTACCATTGTAGTTAGTTTAGTCCGACAATTCTGTGATGGTGGCTGCACAATAATGAGAAGATCCAACAATTGTTCAACATTGGATTCTTATTTCTTATTAACTTTCTGATAAATATGTGCAAGTAAATTGTTGACGTAAATTAAATCCGGATTTGGCTCAATTGGTGTGGAAAGTCTGGTGAGATTAAGGACTCAAATCACATTTCCAGGACGAAACAGCTGATAAGGCACTTGTGATTGATGGAATATATAAATTGCAAAACCAGATGAGGAAGTTGTACCTTGCAAGTACGGTCAGATGGAATAACAGAAACACATACTATAAACTGACAGAATCCTTATGAGAAAATACAAAGAAAGACATTGTTCCAACAAAAGAACTTTGATAATCTACTTCTAAAACAGTCATCAAAACACCATTCTATATCGTGTAAGCTTATGCAAGTAAAAAATTTATGGTGAAGGGGAAAAAATCAAGGTCACAAATCAAAAAAAAATAATGATATAATTGCAGAATAAAAAAAGTTGGCTTTATTTTGATAAAGTTAAGAATTTTAAGAAATGATGTAATATGAAAGTTTATTAGAGTAGCAATGCATTTACTTCATTGAAATGCAAATCAAATACTAGTTTTGACTCCTATAATGGCAGTACCTAGTGTACAGATTGAGCCGGAACAGGACTTGTTGTAGAGTGCATAGGGAACAAAATAACTAATCTTTGTATTCTTTTGTTAGCTGTAACTAACTGGATCATTGTGATGAGGAAAACAAGACATTAGCTGTAACTAGCTGGATCATTGTGATGAGGAAAACAGGACATAAATCTTGTTCACTAATAATTTATTGTTTCCATCAATGTATTCTAGCGTTGCTTAATCCAAATCATTTGGGAAGATAATACTGGTAATAATCTGTGATATGGTATTCTCCGGTGAGCGCCCATGGCCGATCGTTAGTTTGGCAGTTTTGCTTGCACTCTTTGTTCCAAATGCTAATGGTGAAGGTCACCACATTTTTTATGAATGGCATGTAGCAATCGATGCAACAATCAAACCAGTGTCTTCAGACCAACCGGTACGAGTTCTTTCTATGTTATACAATCCTTTAGTCACCTGGAGATAGATTTTATATAGGTTGGTTTTTAATTTGATTCAAAGAAATGCATATGTTTTTAACAGGTTATTACCATCAATGGAATGTTCCCTGGACCCCCAATCAATGGAACAACTAACGATATCGTTCATGTCAATGTTTTCAATGAGATGGATGAGCCTCTCCTCTTTACATGGTATATAATCTAGAACAAAAAAAATTGTAGTGAATTGATAGTACTAAGTTTGGTTACATTGTCTTGTATTTGTGTAGGAATGGCATACAACAAAGGTTGAATTCATGGCAAGATGGAGTATCGGGCACAAATTGTCCAATCCTGCCAGGTATGAACTGGACTTATGTGTTTGTGCTCAAAGACCAAATTGGTACCTTCTTCTACTTCCCTTCCCTCAATTTCCAAAAAGCCGGAGGAGGTTTTGGTGCGATCAGAGTCAATAATCGGGCAGTGATTGAGGTACCTTTCGTTAGACCAGAGGCTGAATTTGATCTTCTTATTGGAGATTGGTACCACATGAGTTACAAGGTAATCCAACTTGATAGCTTTATTGCAATTTATGAGTTACAGGTTCAAACTACGAAATCAATCTTTCTGCTATTTGAGTTTAGGCTACATAAGCAAATGATTAATTGCAGTCCTCCTTGTGACAGATTGTTAGGTCCTTGATAAAGACTAAAGACGACTTACCCCAAACTGGCATACCTATTTGGATGCTCATGAATGGTAAAGGACCATATAAGAACCCTAAGTCTAAAACTTACGAGTCGTTTACAGTAACAAAAGGTACTAATACTTACAAATTCTATGACCCTTTTATGATTTACCCCATTGTAATCATTCTGCAACAATTTGATCATACTTGCTGTTGTACAGGGAAGACCTACCTTTTCCGGATATCGAATGTTGGGAGTACATGGAGCTTCAATTTTAGGATTCAAAACCATATGATGATGTTGGTTGAGACAGAAGGGTCTTACACTAATCAAATAATATTGGACTCTCTTGATGTTCATGTTGGACAATCTTATTCTGTTCTTGTCACAGCTGATCAAGAAGTCAAGGATTATTACATTGTGGCTAGTCCTAGTATGTATGAAACTCCTGAGTCAAGCAGCTTTGTTGGTGTAGGAGTTCTACACTATGACACTTCCACAGTCACTCCTAGTGGTCCTCTCCCTGTTGGGCCTAATCCATTTGATCTAGCGTTCTCGCTTAATCAAGCTAGGTCGATTAGGTATTTCAACTTTATAAATGAATCCTTGATTCAATATCTGTTTGATTGAATTTGACATTTTCCATAATTTGCTTAAGTTTAGAGTTTAGGGTCTAGGATTTAGTTCAACTTACTTTTCCTTTTCTGTGAACATCTATAAAGGTGGAACATAACAACGGGGGCCGCAAGGCCAAATCCACAAGGAAGCTTCAACGTCTCAAATGTGACACTTTCACAAACCTTCTACCTCCGCGGATCGAAGGCGATTATCAGTGGTGCACCTCACTACATAGTCAACAAGGTGTCTTACCTTACTCCTGATACCCCACTGAAACTGGCTGATCAGTTTTCTGACGGAGCAGGTGTGTATGTCCTTGACCAATATCAGACTAATACCAGCAATGCAGATTATGTTATTGGAACTTTTGTTGCAACCGGGATCCACAAGGTGTGGATTGAACTTGTATTCAAGAATGATTTACTGGTTATGGATTCTTGGCATTTGGATGGATTCGGATTCTTTGTTGTTGGGTAAGTTACATATATATAGTTTTTCTAGTTTTTGTAGCTCAAACTAGTTGAACTAATAATCCAATTGATCTTCGATTTTTAGATTTGGTGATGGAGAATGGACACCTGCTTCCCGTTTGACATACAACATCCATGATCCCGTTGTTCGCGCTACTGTTCAGGTTCTTTTCTTTTCCTCTCTGTAACATATCTTACTAATCCAAAGTTTGTACCTTTCTATGCATTGTGAACGGTTTTATCTATAGTCTGTAAATTTCTTATTTTAGGGTCTTATTAACGAGAAACAATTACTTTCTCGCCATATGGGGAAAGAATAACTCAATCAAAGTATATGGTTTATCGTTTCCCGATTCCGCATGTACACAGAAGTTGTTTACCTTTTTATATGTATTGCAGGTGTTTCCAGGAAAATGGAGTGCAGTATATGCATTTCTTGATAATCCTGGAATGTGGAACCTAAGATCTGCAACTCTGAAGAATTGGTATCTAGGGCAAGAGCTGTACATTAGAATTTTCGATCCCGATAAAAACCCGATCAAGGAGACCCCACCGCCGGATAATCTTATTTTGTGCGGTGGGTATCATGGTGCCTAATTCTTTATCTTGGATAATACAGAGTTTCATGTCGAAAATGCCATCTAATGTATAGTCTGTTCATGGCCTATTTACAGGGAAGTATAAAGTTGTACCTCCAGCTCCTGCTCCATCTCTGCCCTGATAGTGCAATATCTGCGCCAGCATTTGCTGCAACGCCATGGTAATCAAACTTTTGAACCATAACGATGATAGTAATAATAATAATTCATGGCATATACGTCATGAGAGAAGCTGAAGCAGATGTAATCTGACTTATGCAATTGTTCATTTTCATTTTCATTTTATTTGCTTACTTTAATCTACCTATATCTATTGTTTACTTTTTCAGAAAAATAGAACATGTAAGAATAATTAAGCTATACCAAATGCAAGCCCATAAGCCTGCAGATTGTGGTCAATTTTTGGCAATTAAATACAAAGCATTTATAATGCAGAATACTATTTTTTTGTTGTGTTGTGCCATATTTTTCAATTTTGTGAAGCAAAATATTCACAATAATAATTAAATTTAAGTAAAATCACTGCAATAAAATCATTATTTTAAACCTTTTATATTTTTAAAAAATGGTATTTGTAAAATGTTTTATAGTCGTCATCGTCTTCATGCGGGTTATGTGCACCCCTAATTGTCATCGTCTTAAGCTGGGTCGGGTTGGATCGGATTGTCGGGGTGGGGTCAGGTCGTGTCGGGTCACATGCGGATTATGTGCACCCCTAATTATCATGATACGAACGCAAAGAAAGATGCATACATACATATCGTTTCATTCATGTTTCTGTATATTGATCGGTTTGAAATCGTTATGAATGTGCTTGGTTCTCTGTCTAGTTTTCGAATTCACACACACGCACACTCAATAATTTGCAAAAAAAAAATTAATTTTAGATCAAATATAATTATAATGGTGCCGATGAAGACATGCAAATGTACAAATAAAAAAAGAACTTCCGCTGTCGAGAGTTGAACCCGGATATCTTAAATAGATTCCAACAGCATAGTGCTCCAGCGGATCAATCACTTTTAACATGTTAAACAACGTGAAACAAATTAATTAAAAACTCTTTCTTGGAGTGGATTAGTTCGATGAAAAGAATTTTAGCTCCATTCAGAATAAAATTCACCTCAATTTTAGTTTAATTTTTTAAATAAATAAGAAATGGGGCGATGCCAAGTGAGTACTCATTAGTGTATTGTCAGGATATTTAGGTCCAATAAAAAAATGTATGGACATAAAGTACACATAGAATGATCATTAGTGTTTTCTTCCTCTCTTCTTCGTCTGTTTCTTTCTTCTTCTTGTCTCTATTATCTTTCTTCTTTGTCTCTTTCTTCTCCTTTACACTTTCTTCTTCTTCTTGTTTCTCTCTAGATCTATTTTCCATAATTTAAAACTTAAAAAGCTTTAAATATGTTGTTTCTATTTTCCTTTCCTTTCATTTAGATGAACATTATTTACACCTCATTTTTTACTAAATGCACCCCACTCTAATGTGTTTTTAAATGGGTTAATGGGATGCAAATAATGTTCATCTTCATTTTAAGCATAGATGTTGGGTACTAAATTTTCATCCAACATTTTCTTAAGTTTATGATTGTTGAATCTGAAACAATCTACGAAATTCTCTCGATATATTCATGTTACTGTTTGAAACAGTAACATAAATAAACAAAACCTTGTCATATTTCATGTTACTGTAAAAAAAATTGCAATGTCAATATATTAATCTAATATTACTTTTTGTAAAACAGCACCACATGTTACTGTTTCAACAATAATATTAACATTAAAAAGCTCATCTGAGGCCCTAAAAACTAGAATTTGGCAAAAATAGAGTGTCTCCAACATTCATCAAGAGGATACTTACATGAAATTTTCCGACAAGAAAAAAATTAAAATTTAACATGAGAACTCCTATCTTCAAATTAAATATAATGGCCATGCAAGTAAAACACAATGTCGCAGAAGGGAAACCTATCGGTATGTAAGCCAACTATTAGTTCCCTAGAGGAAGTTCCTCTCAAATGAACCGGATGAGAACCTGCCAGTCAATCCCTCAGCCATGTTTTCTGAATCAAGTTTTATATTTTTCCTTCCAGCTACAAGATCCTTTTCACGATCCCAAGGTTTCCATGGATGGTTTCCAACCCACTCTTCTTTCTCTTTCACTTGCTTGGACTTTTTCTTCAAACGACTCCCCGACTCTTCCTGATGCTTTTGTACCAACGATTTTGAACGTTTCGCTTTGTTGTATTGATCCACCAAATCTGCGTCTGTATTTGCCTTCCTCTTTTGCTCGTTATTAGAAGCAAGGGCTGCTGCCTCATTGTATGCTTCTAGATAACTGAGATATTAAATTATTATTACAAACCATCATGAATTGCAGATATAAAACCCATAAGATATCAATAAATAAGGACCAGTCAAACCATTTACACCGTCAAAAGAAAATTCTTACTTCATTTTTGCTTTCTGGGCTCTGTCTGAGGGAGTGTCTGTCCAAACACTGGTATCACCCCGTCCTTCTTTAGTGCTTTTGCTAAATCTCGTAGTAGATTGCGAGGTCATACCAGGCTAAAAAAGAAAGTGTGTGTGAGGAATGAGGACTAGGCAAAAATTATTGAAAGCAGGAAAAGTAGAGTTGCAATTATTTCTAGTCATAAAAGCTTATTCACAGAAAATGAGTACATGATTGATGATCACCAGAAATGCTTAAATTTCAGACATGGGGATGACTCATATTGCTGGCCTACAAGAGTTTGTTTTTTACAACGTGCCAATAATGGGTTTCTAAAGTCCTCGTAGCAACTATAAACCACTGAAGAAAGGAGCTCACTTTTCATGAACATTAAATGGCATGGTGCTGGCAGCTTTCAGTACCAACTACGAACATCAAGTCGCTTCCCATATCTAACAATATCTCCAGTTTACCTAAAAGATATCCAGGACCTTGTTTACCTAGAGTCTTGACCAAGCACCTGACTCATACTCGAAACAATGTACAAAATACCCATATGCATGGTGCATGCCATGTTATGCCCATGATAATACCGCCATAAAAGGCACGTATAAGGACAAGTGGAAGCAAATACATGTCAGGCAGGCAGCACCATGATGGAGCTACAGCAATGCAGGGCATTATGAAACTATCTAGTTGAAAAAGTGCGTTCAGGTCTGGGGATGCATGCAATATGTTGGAAGGGATAAGATGAGCTGGAGAGCTCAAGAGTCAGAACCTCATACACCTCAAGATGCTTGCGTTCACCCATCCTTCAAAGGAGGAGTAGCCTCCATGCAAAATTCTTGATATGGTGACATGAGAATATTGAACAATGGATGTGGCAGGGGACATCCTAGATAGGTCAAGAGCCCTCAATTAATTCATGAATAACCAGAACTCACTGTCCTGAATTATAGACCAACAATTTAAGGGAAGGAGTTCTCAGCACACAACAGAGCCCTATTAAAGAGTTCAGGATTAAGTTGCAAGAAAACCACAATTCTTCAAGCGATCATAGTATTGTCAAAAATAAAACAAAATTAAGATGAGCCTCCCATTAGAAAGATTACAATTAAGATCATGGCTTAATGAGAACTTGACCTGTGCAGGAAACTTATAAACACACAGCAATAGGTAGAGAGGTCTTACCTTTCTCTCAGGAGGAACCGTTGTCATCCATTCATCTCTTTTTGGTGCTACTTTAACTTCCATCTCAGCCAGGAGCTCATCATCACCTTCCATTGATATACCTATGAGCACAACAGCATTTTTTTTATCATTTTAAGATCCAAAAGTTTTACCACCATGCAGTAGCTGGACCCACTCTAGAAAATATGGATGGAGGAAAATAAAATGCTGAACAATCCTGAAGTGTCAAGTACCTCATTTTTCCACAATTAAAAGGACCTAAACTTTTACCAAATGCTTAATTATTATTGAGCATAAACTATGATGGTTAAAGAAAAGGTTGTGCATGCTGGTTGATGCAAGAAAAAAGATATTGTTTGCAGTAGCTCAAATCACATCTACCATACAAAGCAATGGTCAGTACAATAGGTGTATAATAATGGAAAGCATCATATGACGCAATTTGCTCCAGCCAAATCAATCAATTCTAAATTTTGTGTAACAAAAGGTCCGCCAAGTGGCACCCAAAAACTATGAAGGTTACTGGGACTCCCCACTGTGACATTGTGCAAAAGAGTTGCAAACCTTGTAATTGTCTCCACCGTGCAGCTTCACGCATTGCTCGTAACTCAGCCTATAGAAGCAGGATACATTTGGATAAAAAATTGGTCTACTAAGTAAATTGCAATTCTATAACCACACTGTAACTTGGGGCTGACAGTCACACAAACCTTAAATTGTTCCTTTTCATCCTCAGCTTTAATTTTTTCGTCCAACATTTTTCGCTACAAAGAAAGAAATATCAAGGTCAAACACTGCCTCACAAACATAAAGCAGAGTTCAGAATATGCATGATCCACCAAACCTATCCAACTAACAATTTGCATTAACTTTCATATAATGAAGCACAAATCATCATGGCATGAAAACAAAGCATAATTTACAAATAAATTATTGGCTCATAACTTCAATTCTAAAATGCTGGCTCTGCAATATGATTTGATCCAGTTGATGTCACAAAAATTTCTTATTACTAGAAGAGGAAATATCATTTTGGGCGGATAATATAAAGCATCTTTCCATTTCCAATGTAAATATTGTCATTAGAGGTTTCACCTTATCTGGATCTTGCAATTCTTTAAAAGCTTTGTTTAGTATTATAAATGCCTGGTGGGCTTGAGGATGAGGGCATTTGTCTGGATGCACCAAAAGAGACAGCTTCCAATACCTGATAGCAAAGCATTTCACAAACTCACAATTAATTCAGAAATTCACTATCACATGAAAAGGCTAGGTATGAATATCAACTCGATGACCATTGAAATTATAGGACATTCTATAACATGTTCTAGCCTCACAAGCTCTGCTATTTCAGTTTCCTAATTCAAATTTGACACAAGATTTATAACAAATGCAAAACATAGCAAATCCAAGATGCAGACTTTTGAGTCTTGACATTATGTTAAAAGGTTTTTTTATAACATTTCAGCTTAGCGGAATTGGTATAAACTATAAAGTCCCACAAGATGGATGTTATAATATCTAAGCGAAATAGTAAAAGAAAATGGCCAAAGAAAATAAGAAAAGCTTAGTGAAAGGGGTACCTTCTCGGTGCAACCAACTCTCAAGAGTTTGATGTTATTCCTAGAGTCGATTTTCAAGAGTTTAATGTTATTCCTAGAGTCATCTAGTTTACCCTTGCCTAATTGTTATATGCAAATCATATTCTACCATGATCATATCTGATTTATACTCCATCAAACTCTAAAATTTCAGTGTCCCTTCGGGGACATCCAATTAAAAATAAAACTGTAAAATTTCCACAAAGCATTCAACAACTAAAACTCTCAATTTAGACAGATCCTTGAAACCCAAAAGTATTGACAGCACCTGGATAATTCCCAAAAAAGACGAAACACCAAGAAAACAAGATTATTTACCTACATTGAAGTACAAATCACATTATTTGAAAAGGTAAACAAGATGGAACATAAAACAGGCTTCAAGCAATTTGAATACGAGGATATAGACATGCATGTTGATTAGTAAAACTGAATTTTCATTTCCCAACTTAATTAAAGTGGGCCAGTTATTGACATGATTCACTAAGAGCCAAGGCCATTCATAATCTTTTAGAACCAACTTACGGCTTTGCATATCAAGCAATGAACAGAAAGTGAGGATAATAACTGGGCTTTTTGAAGCAGATAAGCCTCCTATAATAACCTTACCTTTTTTTAATATTATTCATAGAAGTGTCTCTGTTCAATCCTATAACATCATAAGGAGAATCTGCCTCTGCACTCATAATTCTTGTCACCTGTAAAAATAAATGTAAAAACTAAATCAGTTACTATAATTAAATGCAATTATAATGCATCATTACAACATTTAGAGGACATACAAGGCAAGAGGACAACAATTTGAACCACATATGCCTACATCTTATAAAAAGGCACATATACTAAGAGGTATATTATTATCCAATATATCTCAAAGTGGGCCATCAATTTGGCATGTGACATCACAAAGGAAAATTATGACAAAGGAGAAGGAATAAGCATGGATAGAACAGATAGAGAAAGGAGCTTTTCAGTTATGACAAACATAAAAAGAGAAACACGAAATAGAAGACAAACTTTAATAAAAAACTGACTGCAGAAGGAATATATAATCCAACTCCAAAAAACTACCACTATTTGAAAACATACCGATGTTAAAATGCTGGAATACTTATGATAATGGCCACAAAAAATGCTCTATTTTCTGAATCATGATTTCCTGGCTTGTTTAAAACCCAATTTACCAACATAAATAATAATGACTTCTAATCACCATAAACATCCCTTCGACGAAAGTTAAAAATTGAGAAATTTTCCAGATTAGATACATGGTTATGGTAATTGAATTTAGGTATCGCTGGTATGAGTAATGTAGCAACTCACTATTATGCAAGAACAAACATAAAACTGCTTAGATATTTTAAAGAGTGAAATAAAGGACCTCTTCAAAACGTTCAGCCTCATTTGCTGATTCAGCTTCAGCAACCATAGCAGGTGGTGGAGGTCCTATAAAGAGCTCAGAATCTTCCTCCAACTCTGCTTCTCTGGTAAATTATATTAAGTGAAAATAAGAAATTAAGAAATGCCACATCAACAAACATCACCATTTTGATAGGAATGTGACAAAAAACATACTCAATACAAAAAATAGTGTCAATTCATGTCAAAAAGAAAACATACTAGCTATTCAATATCTAATGTACCAACAAAAAAAAATTTCTTTATGAAACTCAATTAAACCACAAACCTGAGCTCCGCCTGTGCTTCTGTTAATTTGGCCGCTGCAGCAAGTAAATCAGCTGATGGCATTTCAGGGCCGATTATTCTGCAATGCAATGCGAGCAAGACAAGAACGGTAAGCAAGACTAGTGTGATTAAGGTAAACAAATGTATAGTGTCAAACTCAACCAATTTCAATTCTTCGCATCTCACTTTTTCAATACATGAATATAAGTACTCACTACAATTGCTAGACTGCAGGCTAAACTATTTGCTTGTTTGAAGAGAAAAATTATATCAGAACAAGAGCAATCACCTTCTTTTACTTGCAGACGAATTGTCACTTAGACCCATTACCGGTGAAGAGTTTTCATCTAGGGCTGGTATGTGATCTGGATTAGGAGGTACTGCATGAGCATCCTTCACTGGTAGAGAATGATCACATTGTTTATCTTTCCCCTCTACATTAGCTTCAATCAACGGTCCAACAACATCCAAAGTTGGACGGGCATTTGACCGCAGTAAGAAAACATCATCGCCACTTTCCTTGAGATTCAACGAAAGGAACAGCTTCTTCAGGTGCTTGATCAAAGAGCTTTCAGATATGCCTTTGATGTCAACAGCTTGTCCATCATCAATCATTTGCAGAAGCTATGGCAACAAGATTTAGGGAAAAGAAAATAGAGCCAACCATAAGTGAGGTTGGAAAAATAAATGAACTAATTAGCTGTTTAGAGAAGACTGTGAACCAAAACGAACATCAAGAAAATGAAACAAGGGGCACAAAAATATAGATTCAACTACAAATGCCTGTTATTTAGGTATATAATCATTCATACCACATCAAGAACCATAACGAAATTTTCACAATTCAAGAATATAATAGTCAGCTTGGTTAGCTTGCATTTGATAGGGGAGAGAGCCAAAAAAACTTTTTGGAATATAAATATAAATGGTCGGGATGATTTTCCGCTTAAATCCCATCTGAAACTGTTATATTGCCCCATATAATGAACCATTACCTTTTGCTAAACCAACATCTCTCATTCCTAACAAATCAACCTAGAGCCATAACTGCCAAATTGGAAAACCCAGGGTCATTCCCAATTGCAGATATGCATAATGTCTCATGCTCTTCATATAAAAAAAGAATATATAGATTTTTCTTTGATATTAAGAACTTGAATTTTGCTAATATGAAACTAAAAGGAATGGGTTTTATGCTCGCAAAGCTCTGTATTGGGTGGTGACACGAGGTCCCAAATAAAATGCATCAAAAATAATTGTTGCATTTGATCTTAGGGTTGAGAATTTTAGGGAAATGCCTGAGCCTGGAAATATGGACAAGAAAACGATCGCGAGAGATCAAGCAAAGCAATTAAGAAACAAATAAGCAAAGAGGAGAGAAACTCATAGTCACCTGCTTTAGGTCGCCACCAACGTTTGGAAACTCCCTCAACATATCTCGCATCACAAATTCTGGCCCAACTTGCGCGCTCTGAGGATCAGGATAGGAACCGCTCAACGCAGACTCGGAATCAGACTCATAACTTTTCTTTTTTCTTGATTTCGAATGTTTTCTATCTTTTTCCCTTCCCTTCTTCCTCTCCTTTCTCCTCTTCCTCTTCTCTTCTTCTCTGGCTCTCTTCCTCTCCTTCTCCCTCCTTGAGGAAGCGTCATGCTTACGGTGCCTTCGTCGCCTTCTTGAGACGTCGGAATTGGAGTCCGAATCGTCGGAGGAGGAAGTAGACACAGATGACTGTGAAAGCTTCCTCTTGCTCCCACTGCCCATTCTACAAGCTGAAAATTGTCGAAAGCCTTTACAAATAAATATTTTTCTTTAGTATTTCAATTAAATATATAAATTATATTTTGTCTCGTCATATCTCATGTTTTCAAAGAATATTTTTGCAACTATTTTATTTTTTAACTCTCACTTTACGGGAATGACTATAATACCCTCATTTTCTCTCCATATTTTTTCATCTCACCTTTCTAGTTTGGATTAGTTAATAATTTAATTCTTTAATTATTTTTTAAATAAAAATTATTTAAAATTATTTGAAAAGTAATTGCTGCTAGTATATTTATTTTAATTTTTTATTTATTTTATAATTTTTTTGTTATTTATTTGTAATCTATTACAACTTAAATGCATAATACTCCTAAACTTAATTTACACAACAATTTTAACAATATATATGCTATCAACAAAAATACAATCAAACACTATCTACATTTCAAGAACCATATTTGTTACCATTTTTTTTTCCATATGCTACCGTCAAAATTGTTTATTAAATGGACCCTTAAACAAGTCGAGCTAGGGTAATTAGAGCCACACAATTTTATATATCTCAACTGACCTCTCTCTCCCAACTAACAACCCATACATCCAACACTTTTCTCCGTCATTCGGCCACCGATCGAGGCAAACAATCTATCAAATCGAAGCTCTTGATCTTCATAAATCATTTTCAACCATCAACTGTCTCCAAAAGCTGCTCGTTTCACATGAATCACGTGCGCAAATCAGTGTGGCCGACGTGAGAAAAGAAGTCCAATATCGCCACAGTAGACCACCCCGCCGCACGCCACCATAGCAGAAAGGTTACCTAGCCCTAGCTTTCTACTCCTTTTATCTGCCAAAATAGAAACTGAAGGCTTGAGTTATAGTTGCTTGGACAAAACTGTAATAACTATTGTACATGAGGGCATAAATGAAAAATGTCGCGTGTTTTTGGCAGCAATAACGCGTTGCAACACCCTCAGAAGCAGCTAAAATCCGCTCACCGTCCCACGCAAATTGTTGTGGCAACACCTCGACAAGACTCACTACCACACAAGTTCTTCACCAACGCGATGAGAATTCGCTGCAACGAGGTGCGTTCAGCATTGTGAAAAACAAACTGCCAACAACACCCATAGAGTTTAGGGACGAGCATCCACGGTGGTGGACACTTGAGAGACACTCCATATACATAAGAACTTTTGCAACGTTGTTAATATCAAGTGCTAGATAAAACTACAGCCACAACGACACACACTATCAAGCACTTGAGAATCACCAAAACAAAGGGAAAAAGGGAGATGGGAGAAATTGTGGCTTATGTACATTGCTAAGGGCCCTTTTACTAAACAAGCCCAGCTATATCAGCTCGACTCGGCTTGTTTATAGCTTTTGCCCGGCTTGTGAACTATAATACAAATGGAGTAACGTATAACTCCATATATATTGAATTGATCAGGTGGTGTATCATGTATGGGGTAGGCCAGCAGTAACTGAAAACCAACAAAAATTAGGTATTGGGGTTTATATAGGACAAGAACTGGATTTCATTTTTGTGATTGCTGTTACTTACTGGTTTTAATTTCTTTAGATTTTTATTCTATTATTGTCATGATAGAGAGACACAACCAACTCAACCCAACACTTTTTGGCATGTGGTGTTGTCAATCCCAAACCTCTCTCTCTCTCTGAGTCTGTTTTTACCTCTCCAAGTTTGCAAGTGTGCAACACATTCTCTTCCACTGAAAAAGATCATCAGAAGCAATGGTACAGAAGAAGAAGAAGAAGAAGAAGAAGAAGAAGAAGAAATAGGTGGTTTCCTAGCATGCACTTTCTATGAATCAATTAGTGCCCTTTTTGTGAGCACATACAAAGAATGAATTCAAGTATTACTATTGATCAAAGATTAAAAATAAGAAATAAAGAATGTTCTAATCTGGGAATTATAAAAATATGTTTGACAAAAGAAAACAAATGAATCTCTGTAATCAACATTGATTTCAGCTTCAAGAATTGGTCAAATTGTAGGCAATTAACCTTGTTAGTAATGACAGTCAACCAAGGCCGGGGTGGAGAAGAAAATATTGGGTGATTGCTGCTGTTGCTTGGAAGCGAAGGCGAATTTGGATTCACTGTTGTGATTATCGTCTTGAGGGGTAGAAGGAGGAAGATTCAGATCCAAATCCAATGAAAGTACCTTTCTTGGCCGCTTAACTTGCTCCGATTCCAATTCCATTGTTGCTTTTGTTGTTATTGTTGTTGGAGTCGATGTCAAGGCTTTGTTGTTTATCGTCCCAACACTACTCGACCGGTGACGCCTCATGTGACCTCCTAGGGCCTGCCCCGATGCAAACTCTGCTCCACAAACAGAGCATTCATGAACCTTATTATTATTTCCACCACCACCACCACCACCACCACCACCACCAACCTTGTACAAATTTCTGGTATTGTGACTCAATTGAAGAGAAAGTGAAGAGATGTTCTTGTAACGTTTATCTAATTCTTTGTCCGAGGACGAGTCGAACTGTTTTTTCTTCTCTTCAATGGAGGAGGACTTGTTGTTAGGCTTCTTGTGACTAGCCCTGTGACCTCCCAATGCTTGAAATGATGGGAATGTTCGGTTACAAGTCTTGCATTCATAAACGTAATACCCTGCCTTTCCTTCACCATTCGAGGCCGTTTCCATCAATTTTCTGCTGTTAAACTTGTAACCTCCCAAATGTTGTTGATGATGATGATCCTGTTTGTGTGGAGAAATTCTCGACTGGCCTTGCGCAAGAAGGAGTAGGCAATTCACCAAGTCCATGTCCGCGTCCTCTGCTTCCAATAATCCATCTTGATATTCATATTCATAGTCTTTATCCCCACTTGATGAATTGGTGATGGGGGTTAGACCAGTTGGGATTAGAGACTGGACCCTTTGTCGCTTGGTTCGCTTGCCTTTGACGATGTGGGTCTGGTCTTTGGACGACGATGACTCCACAATTTCTTCTGGAGCTGGAACTGAAGCTGGAGCTTCCTCCATGGTTAATTTCCTCCACCACCTCAAAGAGAGACAGAGGAGGATTTATTTATTTGGTTTTTGGTGAGTTGAGGGAGAGAGAGGAAGCAAGGGTTGTGGGAGAGAGTGGGATTGGATGTGTATAAATAGAGTGAATGAGTCATTGTGAGTCAAAATTGGGCAATAGAGAAGAGTAACTATTGTATCAATGTGTGTTGTTTAAGTTCTATTTATTGTTAGAAGAGCCAAAAACAAAGAAAGAGATGAATTAATGTAACAGAAAAAATGGCAAAATTAGAGGGTAAGAGACAGTGAGGGAGTTTGTTAACGTTTTAGAGTCCGTTTCACACTCTCTTTCTCACGCTTTGACAACACATATATACACACACATACACACTTGAAAGAGATATATATACCAGTAACACCATGTATACAACCACAACCATTGCTTGTGCTTGCTCCTCCAACACCCATCAACCAGTAAATGTAAAAACAAATTAGCACTCTCTACCCTATTCGCATCAAGAAGGCTTGCTATATATAGTATATGTATGTATTTGTATATATATAGGACCATACGTAAACTTGTCTTATCATGGTTGTGTTAAGGTCGTTTACTATTTAATAAAAAGGATAAAGACATTCTGTTGATTTTACTAATTCCAAGTCTATCGAATGTGGATGAGTTGGGGAAAACAAGTGTGACTCGCTGTATTGAAACCCTACACAATTTGTCTGAAAACTAATTACAAGAAGTTAAAAATATGAATAGCAAGTCAATGGGATAATGGATGGATTAAGGAATGCAAGTACTTTGCCGTGAAGTATTATCATTAGTAGGTTGTGTGTGGCACGTATATATATAGGGCTTTATTTAGCAAGCAGAGGATCTCCTATTCTTTTTCTGATCATATCCATATCTATATTCTATACTATATGTGTGTGTGCACACCCTAACACATAATGCATACACAGAAAGTGTAGAGTAGAAAAGAAAAGAGAGCTAGCTTGAAAAGCAAAGGTGGCAAATGACCAGTGAGCATGGTATACGCTAGCTAGTTTATACAGCTCACCTTCCCAATATTTTATTTTACTGGGTATCACATCACTAGTCATCCAGAGATTCAGAGTCAATGGAACGTATATGTGGCAGATAAGCAAACACAGAGACTACAAAAAAAAAAAAACCTAAATTCCTTA
Organism: Tripterygium wilfordii; assembly: GCF_013401445.1. Taxonomy (NCBI): domain Eukaryota; kingdom Viridiplantae; phylum Streptophyta; class Magnoliopsida; order Celastrales; family Celastraceae; genus Tripterygium; species Tripterygium wilfordii. The sequence continues at coordinate 4,452,485 of NC_052240.1, forward strand.
GAATGTGCGAGGGAATCCACCCACAATTCATGCACTCCATTATATGCTCAGTCTGTCAACAAAGCAAGAAGTCTTGTCCATTTCCATGCGTAGCAAATTGTTCACTAGGCATATCATGATCATCATTCTCAGGTGGCTTAAAAATGAGTATGCTCCATTCTATTGGTTTGCTATTGATGAATCTAGAAAAGGGTTGATGATTTAAATGAACCTATTACAAGAATTATGGGAATTCCTAGGTATTCTTGAGTGCTGCCCAAGTTTTGAAATTTACAGTAACCATCATGGACCTTACCAGTCTCTTCTTGCAGGGAAGTTCCCATCTTTACCGGTCTCTTCTTGTAGGCTACTCAACAAACTGCAAGTCAGTTTGTAACACAATCCAATCACTCCGTTCTGCGCATCTTTACCTTACGAGAAATTTCCTTGTATGAATGAACATTCTTAGCCGCTTGACGTGAGGGCCTCCCGATTGATGGCCTTCCACAAAACTCTTGAGCATCACCTTCAGTGGAAGGATCGTTTGCATTGTCTTCATCTTTGGCTGCTACGCTCACTGATGTTGGACCGTTTTCAAGCACCAAATCATCACCTAAAGTAGAAACATGAAATTTGGTCTCATCAATCTCGAACACGTCTTCCGAGGTTTCACCTTGTGATTTAAACCTAGCAGATTGCCTTCGTGAAGAGCGCCTGTTATGGAGAACATGAAATGATCCATCAGTCTACTTGCTTTACATTTTTCCCGCAACAATGCATATGCAAACACAGCATGCAGAAACTAACCTCTTAATATCAACCTTATCTTTAGCTTCAACCTTAAGAGAAGCTTCCTTGCATGAATGAACCTTCTTAGCTGCCTGACATGTGGGCCTCTCAATTGATGACCATCCAAAATCTTGAGCTTCATTTTCAGGGGAAAGACTATTTGCATCGGGTTCATCTTTGTCTGATACACTCACTGATGCTGGACCGGTTTCAACCACAGAACCATTGCCTAGAGTAGCAACAGGAAATTTGGTGTCATCAACTTCCAACACATCTTCTGATGGTTCCCCTTCTGATTTAAACCTAGCGGATTGCCTTCTTGACGAGCGCCTGTTATAAAGTACCCAAAAAACCATCAGTCTACTTCGCATAACATCTATTTCCCCAAAATTGCTTATGCAGAAACAGCAAGCAGAAACTAACCTCTTATCATCAACCTTATCTTTAGCTTCAACCATTTTAACAGTAGGATTGCCCAAAGCTGCATAATATTTGAAAGAGAAAGAAACGTGAAAGAACAACAATAATTATAAATCTAAGAACAAAATTCAAAGTAGGATAGTTACATTGAACTTTCGATGGCCGCCTTTTCTTTGTACCACAAGGCTTATCCTCACCCTTGTCTGCTTGAGAGGAGTCCCAAGCCTCATTGTACTTGATTGTTTCTACCTTATAGCAGTGAAAGAAATTGTAGAAATGAATTAGGATTTGGACCCAAGAAAAGCCACACAAATTTTAATATGCATAATTGCAAATTATTCACATGACTTGGTTTAATACCTTATTCCCATAGGTTTGACGTTTTACTATCTTTGCTTTCTGCATGAGAGGGCAAAGAAGGCTTATTATCTGCCACACATACTCTCATACATCATAAAAAAGAAAATCGGTTAAGCTGACCTCCATTTCTAGTTTTCTTGCATTAAGCAATCCATTTTTGCATCCAAGCTCATGCTGAAGTGCTTTTAGCTGCAAATGAACAGAACTTAACTGTAAGCAAACTAAAATTATTGCAAGAAGGATAGTAGAAAAATCAACAGTAGCACACTTATCTTAGAAAGAAACTTACCCTATCTTTACCTGAATTCAGTTCCTGCAATATTAGAAGTATTCATCGATCGTATCAGGGGCTTGAAATTTGTACAAGAAAATCTCTATATAATCTAAATATTATCGAAAATTTGATTACCGCAAACATTTGGGTGTTTGTCTTAGCCAGCTGCAAATTCTGCTGCTGCACTTTCTGCAAATTGATTCTTAGTTTCTGTAACTCGATTCCACTCAACTCAATGATTTTACTGTCAACTCAGAATTAAGGAAAGCATTCAGAAACCAAAAAAACCGGGGCACATCAATAAGCAATAATATCACAGAAAACAGAGCTGGTCAGGGAGGATACTTTCTGTCTGCTAGTACTTTGATCAGTGCCACCTTTTCCTACACAACATAAAAGAATCATACTTAAGAAATCAAACTCAAAGAGAGGTAGACATACAACCAGAAATATAAATATATACCATTTGCAGCTTGTCTATATACTGTTTGGTGTCAAAAGAAATGGATTGTTTCTTTGCATCAAGCGTAGCTGATTTAGGCTGCTGTGGTACATTGCTTATGTCAGCAAGCCTCTTCCTTGGTACTGCCATTTTCTCTGCTTTTCTGTTGTTGCCTGATAAGGAAACCCATACCAATTTCTCGGTCAATCACCAACCTAACCAAAACCCTAACCCTAGCTCAGAACTATGTCCTACTTTGGCTGCTGTAAAAACTAAAGAGAAGGCTACTAGTGGCAAAGCTCTCAATAAAATTCACGGCTCAGTTGAGGCAGTTCTGTATTTCTCACGAATTTATAGAATCACTCTTACGAACCCAGACTCTCAAACAAAAACTAAAAACTTGGTTTGCTTGCCGAGAAAAAACATAAGAAAGAAATAATTCAGACAGTGTGAAATCCATTCAACGTGGAACCAATAAGAACTGTAATTTCAGAAATTCTACAGATAAAGAGCAATAAAAAGCCTTCAAATCCGAGAACTATCACAACAACAAAGGATAATCCCACATCGAACGATATACAGACACAAACGTATAAAGAAAAAAGCTTCGAAATTGTAAGTTTACCGACAACAAAAAAGATCGCTACCTGCAACACCACCGCAACTTTCTACGCCAAGAACTGCGTCGCCGTCCATGGTTGAGATTTAGCTAAAATCCCAATTTGCCGATCTCCTTCTGGCGGTGTTGGGGAAATTAGGATCCAGAAGAGAAAATACAAAATGAAGGGTAAATATGGAAATTACGTTCGTTTTCGGGGATCAACGGTATGATCGGATTTCCGAACCAAAGTCCGAGCCTATATTTCAAAAGAGTTACGACAATGATAAAACAAAAGGAGGAAAGGAGGTTTGTCATCTCTTATATATTAAAATGTGGAATTCTCATCAATCTTCCCTCTAATTGTCGCCTTGCCAAGTTCAGGGGTCTAGGGTTTTTCCAGGGTCAGTGGATCTAGGTTTTTTCAGTTACTTTTAACGAACCCACTCACAATTGACATAGCCCACTATTTACTAACCCCAACTCCACAAAGGAATGGGCTCTAGGGCAAGCCCGCCTATGATAGTGTCAACCCACGGGCCTGTACACAAGCTCATGCGTTCTCAATGAAAACACCAATGATTAATACCCGTCTCAAGGGATAGGGCCCAAGTCTAGCATCACAAGTTTAAGTCTAACTCTTTATTGAAAACCTAGGTTGACAAAAGGAGGTTTGTCCTCCCTTTATAAACTAAACTCCAAATCCTCCATCTTTCGATGTGGAATTTTCATTAGACAGACTGAACCCATGAGTGGTGGATTGTGGAGTGCGTGGTGTTTGTCTCATAATAGTAGGTGGGGTTTACCATTGATCGATTTTATCGCTTATTACCGGTTAACCAACCCATTATCGACCAGCCGATAATCAACCATCAACCGACCCACACAGTTTGGCCGATAATTTCATTCGAACCATGAGAGATGTGTCAGATGGTGGTTGTCAATATACTCAAAAGTTAGTTGGCCAAATAATTATCGACCAATTGATTTTCATAATTAAATATTAAAAAAATTTGTTAATTGTTAACAACTATGAACCCAAACTAGACTAAGCCCAAAGATTTATCCACCCCAAAGCTCAAACTAGTCTAACTCTCAAGAAGAAAGATTTACACATTCTAAAATCCAAACCAACTATTACCCGACTTAGAAAATTGATTAAGGTAATGGTTTTGCATTTTAATCAAAGTCAATCGGTCAGGTCGATCGGATTATCGATCAATCATCAAGTGTGGGATCCCGCACCTGAAAAACCCTCTTCATTATTAGACTATTATTATCGAAAACCAATAACTTTTAGACTAGGTTGTCTTGGCAGCCGTAAATTTGTTTCCCTTCCCAAAGATGAAAAGAGTAGAAGGCAAGATTTTTCTCTTCAAGTTGCCATGAATCAAAAAATAATTTAAAGCACCTACTTTTTATAATTATAATAAAGTTGTTCATTGAAGTCAAACGTCACTAATGATTGACATCAATTATAAAGCAAGATACGATATAAAAAAGAGAGAGACGATGACATGATGAAAATGAGCATTTTAATTTTTGGAATAAGTATCACATAGGCCTTTAAGTTATGAAAAGTGGTTAATTCAGCTCTCTATCTTTTTTTTGTCCTAAATAAGCCCCTCAACATTTATTGATGGGTCACGTTTGCCCTTCCATCTATGGTTCATTAAAAATTATTGACGTGGAGACCATTTTCTGACGTGTTATATAATTTATTAAATATGAGTAATAAGTGCATTTTTTGACATGGAATTTGATAAAAAAAATTAAACTGAAATCGATTATACAAAACCCAATTTCGATTAGGGTTTCAGTCTTTCACATAGCAAGAGCCACTCTAGCTTGCTGCACTAGGGTTCTTGCAAAATCCAGATCTAGCTTTGATCTGGTTGATTTTTTGACGTGGTTGATCTTCATCTCAAGTCTACATCTTTGATTTTTTGACAAAATCTAGGTCTATGTCTTCGATTGTACAAGTGGGATGCTTAAAACGATGGCAACAATGGGCAGTGGTCTCGGAGAAGACAAGCGAGAGCCAGACGGTGGTGAAGAGAAGAAGAGCCTCCATCGTCGATTCTTGGGTCGATTAGGAGTGAGAGGGGACAGTACTTTCCTTATTGGAGTACCAGAATCGATGAGATAGTTTAAGAGATCCTGATAGCTTTGTCGTTGGCGGCGATCCTGATAGTTTAAGAGAGCTTCGTCGTTGAAGGCGAAATTGTGCAAGAGGTTCTAGGTGATCAGTGAAATTTGCAGTGGTGATGAATAAAAAGGGGTACCAATACCAACTTTGATTTTTTGATTCTGTTGAAAAGATTTTCTGAATTTTTATTCGCTATTATACACATGGAATTTGATTTAAAAATAACAAAATTACACCTCAACAGTTAACTACCACGTCAGCAATGTTTTGATGGAATAGTGCTCCAAAGGCTTGTGAACTGTGTGTTGAAGTCGAGGAGCTCATTTGGCACGAAAAAAAAAAAAAATTGTAGAGGAGCGTTATTGCAATTTAATTATATACACATCAATATTTTGCAAAAAAAAGATTTTTTTTGTCCAAAATAAACGAGAAAGTAGAAAACCCACTAAAACCCTAACCAGAAAGTAGTTCTTCTAGTAGGCAAAAAAAGGGGTCGCAATTACAACAAATGCCGAACTGTATTGTTGTTATTGCTCATCCAAGGATGCTTCTCAACACCTGCATTTTCTTGATATGTCTCTTCTCCATCTCTCTCTTTCCTCTTGTGAGAGGGAAAGACCACCACAATTTGACCCTCCTACACCAGCATCCATACCCTGAAGCTGTTGTTGAAGATTTGCAGAGGTAAAGCCCCTTGTGTCCAACACTCAAAATCTCAGAATTTTCCATCTGGGTTTTTCTTATTCCACTGTTTTGCAACATTTTGTTCCAAGCACAACAAAATGCCTTCTGGGTTTTTGGCATTTATGGGTTTAGTCAATCTGTTCTTCTATGGTTCAAAAACTGGGTTTGATGGGGGAACTGAAAAAGCAGAGCATTAGTCTGTTTCCCCTGTTTTCAATCAATTTAATGTCACCGATGAAACTTCCAACTTGACGTTCATTATCTTCGACTATCTCCACACATTTTCTCACCCTACATACGGCACCTAACTCGACATTTTGGTTATTTTTCGTCTTTGCAGGAAAGTCGATGCGTCACTATCAAGAAGACACCTTCTGTCTCTCAAAGCAAATGACAAACAATGTCTAACCGGAAACCCAATCGACGACTGCTGGCGGTGCGACCCCAACTGGGCAAGCAACCGCCAACGCCTAGCTGACTGCGCAATAGGGTTCGCACAGGGAACTCTAGGAGGCAAGGGCGGCCAGATCTATGTAGTCACGGACTCCTCCGACCGGGACCCAGCAAATCCCACTCCGGGAACTCTCCGCCACGCTGTAATCCAGAATGAACCCCTCTGGATTGTCTTTGCCTCAAACATGCTTATCAAGCTCAAGCACGAGCTCATCTTCAACAGTTACAAGACCGTCGATGGCAGAGGCGTCAATGTCCAAATTACCGGCAATGGCTGCTTTACCCTTCAATACGTGTCCCACATTATCATCCACAACATCCAAATCCACCACTGCAAGCCTTCGGGCAACACAATCATAGCCTCCTCACCTACCCACATTGGCTACAGAAGCAAGTCGGACGGCGACGGAATCACCATCTTCGGAGGCCAGAAAATCTGGATCGATCACTGCACACTCTCTTACTGTACTGACGGGCTAATCGACGCCACAATGGGATCGACGGGGATCACGATTTCGAACAACTATTTCTCGCATCACAATGAGGTCATGTTATTGGGGCACGACGACAAATATGTTGTGGACACCGGAATGCAGGTCACGATAGCGTTCAATCGATTCGGCGAGGCGCTGGTGCAGCGTATGCCTCGGTGCAGACTCGGGTACATACACGTGGTCAACAACGATTACACTTCTTGGGAAATGTATGCTATCGGCGGTAGCGGTAACCCCACCATCAACAGTCAGGGTAACCGATATATTGCTCCGGCGGACCCTGACGCTAAAGAGGTAACTAGGGTCATTTTTGTCATTTCGTAAATTTTCAATTATTGTGTTTGCTCGCGGGTCCCCCTGACGTTTCTTTGACTTTTGTTTTGATATTGGACGCGTGATTGTTGCATAACCCATTTGCCTCGGTGGCGCGTGGGAAGCACGCGCCCTTACATTGGGTTTTATTTATTTTTTGGCGTACATAGGCGCGTGGGCTTCAATCTGTAACGGCTACGTTGGGATATGTGAATGCAGGTTACGAAGCGCGTGGAGACAGACCAGCAATGGACAGGATGGAATTGGAGGACAGAGGGGGACATAATGGTAAATGGAGCGTACTTTGTGCCGTCGGGTGGTGGGTTCACGGCCCTGTACGCCAAGGCCTCCAGTGTCGAGCCCAAGTCTGCAGCTCTTATTGAACAGCTCACCACGAACGCCGGTGCGTTTGGTGGCCCCAGGTACATCCATCACTAACCTCTCTTTCAAGCGCATTATCGTCATTTGGCCAAATATCTGTTTGACTTCTTAAATGACCAGAACGCCCATAATAATGCTTTGGCATCGCTTCTGTTTTACCCCCGTTGATTTCACATTTCTTTCATATATCGATTAATTTTTTACCTTTGGGTTTCATAGGGCCTCCGGCACGTGATCTGTCCCTTGGCCCTGTATAGGAAATCTGACTGACTAACAACTTTTGACTTAACCTAACACAGATTGGTTTAAATTCTGATAAGTAAACCGAAAAACATGTATGCATGTGTGTAAACAGGGGAAAATTGAGAGAAAAGTACAGGTAGGGTAGCTAGCCAGACGCACCAGTTAGGGCAGTCTGTGTTTTATGATGATATATGAGTGAGTGAATGAGTGAGTTATATTCTCTCATTGATATGCTTTACAGCCTATGTCAATTTGTGGGATGCCTTGGTCCATGTGGGCCGTGGCTCCACTTGTGGTTTGAATTTAACTTGAACTAGACAGCTTGTTGTTGCAATCAGCATTGGAAAAGGAGGCTCCTTTGCACTCCCAGTTGGCTTATGACCCCCACCTAATGCCCTTTTTATGGCTTTTACTCTCTTTTTGCGTTGAATATGAACACATAGTTTCATGATCAAGCTCTGTAATTACTATACATTGTGCTTTTTTAGTGGTTTTATGTTGTTATTAGCTGGCCTTTCATAGTGAAGATATATATATATATATAAAATATGTAGGACATAGCAGTCTGTCACATGCATTCTTTGCAATTTATTAATGTCTTTATCAACTATTTCTGTTACAGGAAACAAAGGACCTGCATTGACATTATAAGATAGCATATTACTTGATTGGTGTCTTTTGGGATTATTTTTGTATTGATTTGGGCGTTTTGAATTGTTAATTTTGATTCAGGTACAACAGTGAGGACAATTATAGTCCTGGAACCACCACTGGTGGGACCAACGGCGGCAGTGGTGATGGTGACTTCTTAGGAATGACATTTGGGACCGCGGCGCCACCGTCATCCCCACCACCAACATCATCTATATTTTTGTCTCTTGTGATTATTTTAATTTTGTGTACAACCACCATTAATGGTGCTCCTCAATTTGCATTATAGTAGAAGATTGAAACGTAAGTAAAATCATTGAGCTTGAGAAGGTACATACGAATGGGCAATTAGCAACCACAATGGTGCACATTTAGTTGGCCATGGGCAAAAAGTGTGTTTTATTGACCCAATATAGGAATAGATGTGTCTCAGAGCACTTATAATAGTGTTAGTTTAATGGCCGAACAAAAATCAATATTGGGTCTATACATCACAAAAACACTATCTTTACATCATTTTTAATTTTTTCTTAGTTTACATAAATATCTTGTATATAATGAGCATATTAACCCTTAAACTAATTCCATGTTGCTATTAGAATGGCAGGCATTGAAGAGCGAACCATCAGAATCAAACTCAAAACATTTGGTCCTGGAAAAAGCACTGGTTTTATACTTTTGGTGGTTAGTGCATGTTGTAGTCGAGGTTTTAAATGAAAATGTTGTAGGAATTTGCTTTATTGCACAAGATCTTATAGGCCAAAAGATGATTCTGGGCAAATATACCTGTCTGCAAGGTGATTATGTTGGAATCTTGAGAAACCCTTGTGCACTTATACCTCCAATTTTTATGGCTGATGAGCATGGACGATGTTTTGAGTGGAACGATGCAATGCAAAAATTGTCTGGTTTAACTAGAGAAGAAGCCATGGAGAAAATGCTTTTAGGGGAGGTTTTCACAGTCAACAGTTCTGGTTGTCTGGTCAAAGATCATGACCGTTGAATTAAACTCAGGATTCTACTGAATAGGGTAATTGCAGGAGAGAATGCAGACAAAATTATTGTTTGGGCTCTTTGATCGGCATGGTAATTACGTTGAAGCTTTGCTTTTTGCAAACAGAAGAACTGATGCAGAGGGGAGGATGACCGGGGTTTTGTGCTTTTTGCATGTGACTTGTCGGAACTTAACAATCGAATTTATAATATTTTATACATCAAAGGTAAATTGGTCTTTTCTCTATAATTTTGTGAAGAAGACTTATAATTTTTGTGTAAACGTCTTATGTTAAAAAAATGAAGTAAAAATAGTGTTTTTGTGATATGTAGATAAAATTTTCTTTTTTTTAATGGATTGTGGAAAAAAAAAATTGGTCTCCAATGGATGGTATTTGTTGGGCTCAACTTCTAAGCGTGGAACATGGTTGGTGTCCATATTGGTAGGGTTTGGCAGTGTGTTTCAATTGTGTTCAGGTGCATCGCACCTCACAGAATCACAGTTTTTTGTAACACGCCAAACAGCTTTTGTGTTCAAACTAACCTCACAGCACCACAGTTTTTTACCTCACAACACTCTCAAACGCTTACAATATACGTTGAATTGTCCTACGTAATCAAATTAGGTTAATTATTTTATGTTAAATTAATGTACAATGTAAACGTTAAGTGATTTTATATTAATATTATTAGTCATGTAATATAACCGTAATTTAGATACGCCAAACGCACTTCACAACATCGCACCACAGTTTTAAAAATGACGCGTCAAACAACTTTTTGCATTTCAACTCACCTCACAACACCACAGTTTTATAACTCACAGCACCTCACAGTAGTTTACGGCACTCCCAAACAGGACCATTAGCTCCGAACATGGGCCACATTTCTCATTTGAGCCACACTAGCATATGTTTCTCTCTCCTCTTCCCCAATTCTTCATTTTCTCTCACCTTTCGTTATAATCAAACAAGATAAGCTTCAAAAATTGGAAGTTATAATCTCCATAATCAGAATAAGGTCATTCTGCATCTTCTCCTCATTAGATTTAGCTATCATGTCCACCAGGTTAGAAAATTGAATAAACCCCAATTCCGAGACTATTCCAAGAAAGCAAAGAGAACATGGCGATTTGTAGCCAGAGTCGACTTTCTCAATCTGACCCCCGCAATAGAAAAACAACATGGGAACAACACAATTTGACAAGGCCAACCAGATCCACTACCCCATAGAAAAGGAGACTGATTGTAGGAGCTTCTAATCGAAACTGTAATCTCCATGATTATTATTTGTCTAGACAAGATTATTATCTATTTGGATTATCCAGATCTCTTAGATCTGTTGACCGGACCTCTATTTTGAGGTCCTAATACTATCTAATTAGGATGTTCTAGTGCTTATAGTAATTCATTTGTGTTTAAATAAAGTAATTTTACCCTTATACATGTTTCCCGTTGGTTCTGCAGGAAATCGGGCTTAAATGACTGAATTGGGCACTTTTTGCTGTGAGGTGTCGGGACTTAGATTATGAAGATATTCTTGAAGACTACAAGCTCCAACGGTACACTAATCTATGGCCGAGATTGAATTGTTTTATGAATGGATTAGATTACAACAAGACTTGAAGGGTTAAGATGATCATTTAAAGGTGAATCCAATGGTTGTGCATAAGACAACATTCTTGCTTGCAATTTTTGACTTAAAAGAATATCTTACTTGATTTTTGGAGTCAAAGATGGCTGCAAGTTGCCACACATTTAAAAGGAAATTGTTGGAGATACCAATGCCAAGATTTGGTGCAAGTTTGATCAAATGGTCAAAGATGACAAAATTGTTGGAGATACCAAGGTCAAGATTTGGTGCAAGTTTAATCAAATGGTCAAAGATGGCTGCAAGTGCACATGACAACTCAAATCTTGCAAAGCTAGACTTGGAAAATAATGCAAGTGCAACGACTACATATTGCAAGGTTGAGATTTAATGAATGATTCATTGACTTCTCCAAGAGGAAGCCACCATAGGAGTATTGTTTTTTCTCTCTATTTATCTTTCTAAGTTTTTCTTGGTTTCTTGTGATTTCGTGTGTAGACATTGATTTTCATCTATAAAATTGATGTTTATGTCCATTATGATGAGTGGCTAAGTTCTCTTTCTAGTTTCTAGTCCCAAACGGTGGGTGCTCGGTTTCGATTACTTAAGGTATGCTCAAAGAATCGTAGCTTCGATTTCTCTCTTTTAATTTCGTGATAGTTGTGTGATTGGATCTATGGGAATGACATATTTGCTTGTATTCTTGGATTGTCTAGTCTAGGGATTGCATCTAATGCGTTCGATTGAGAATTGTTAAACCCATTGCATGATTTCCTTAATTAATTGAGTTTTTCATTGCATAGCTATTAATTATGTGTATTGATGATGGGGTTTTGGGTTAAATTAGGAATGTGCATGGGAGAGTTATGGTTAATTGATCTTTGAGTGTAAAACTAGGGTGTTAGCCGAGCCAAGCCCCAAGGGGGAATATTAATTCATAATATTAGGTGCTTATCCCTTTGCGTTCATCGTAGATTAAGAGACCCGATGGCCTACATGTATGAATTGAAGTCTTATAACCCAATTCTCTTTGCATATGCATGATTGATAGTATCACACAATGCATTGTGTATGGTTGTGTGTGTTTGCAATGATACCTTGAGTATGAGAACCGAGTAGTCACCGGGACGGATTAGAGACTAGGTTTTTAATTAATTGTTTTAAATCCAATTTGTGCTTACTTTGATTACAAAATCGCTCATGCTACCGAGTCATTCGGCCCATTTCTTTTACTTGCTTTAATTTGATATTCATTGTGTTTATTAGTGTTAGCTAGTCATTTGCATATCATTCACTTCAAATTTGCATTGCTTCCTCGTGGATCGATACCGGACTCACCGGTTTATTACTTGACGATACCCTACACTTGGGGTAAGTACACACACACACTTTGGTGTCGATCAATCCACTACCCCATAGAAAAGGAGTCTGATTGTAGGAGCTTCTAATCGAAACTGTAATCTCCATGATTATTATTTATCTAGACAAGATTATTATCTATTTGGATTATCCAGATCTCTTAGATATGTTGGAAGGGAATATAAGAGAGAAATATATGAGGATTATAAAAAAGAAAGAAAGAAAGATACATATGAGATAGCATGTCTGTAAAAAGCAAGCACAGTGGCTTAGTGAGAAGGATTTGATAGATTTGTGTGAGATCTGCAAAAAGAGATTAGGAGAGAGAAACTTATGAGGGTTAGGGAAAAATAAATAGAAAAACATAGATTAAAGGATTAAAGGGTGAATCGTTGGATTTACTTTATAAAATCTAACGGTTCAAAAGCATTACCGGTCAATAGTCTAGTACCTTGGTACCCCCAATCCATTGTACATACCATATTTTTCTTCCTACTCACACCCCACTTTACACATTTCCCAAATTTTTATTGGCCCAATTGACCTAAACTCCATTGTAGTTGTTGCTCTTAGAGTCCTATATTGCACTACCCCACTTTGAAAGTTTTGTGAGTTACACATCCTATATATGCAAACAAGTGAACAAACGTTCAATCATTTTTGACGAAAATGTCACTATTCAACTTTTATTTGTTAGATTCCTTTTCTTAGCAAATGCAAAGAAAATAATGGAAGGAAAGGGAAGAAATTTGGGGGGATAAGATGTGGGTGGCTGAGGAGTCAATCTCAAAACTTTGTGTCTTTTGTTTGTAGTTGGTTTTTGTATTGTTTGTTTTTTCACATGGAGTGTGTAATAATGTAAGTTAACATGGCATTGTCTTTGGGTGGCTGATGTCGCCAAACCGACAAAAGTGGGATTTTGTAATGCTCAAGGAATCAAATCAATCTATCTATCTATCTATACAATGCTTCAATGAGTTTGCTCATTGTAGATGAGAGTGTGTTGGTTCACAGTGGACATATCGACACAGTAGAAGATGTATGTGATGTGCAAAACAAGGCAATGAAACATCAATTCGAGAATTGAATGCCACAAGTAGTTCAGATGATATTCATAAGTATGGTATTTCATAAAGATCTCAACAAACTCCCTCACTGTCTCTTACCCTCTAATTTTGCCATTTTTTCTGTTACATTAATTCATCTCTTTCTTTGTTTTTGGCTCTTCTAACAATAAATAGAACTTAAACAACACACATTGATACAATAGTTACTCTTCTCTATTGCCCAATTTTGACTCACAATGACTCATTCACTCTATTTATACACATCCAATCCCACTCTCTCCCACAACCCTTGCTTCCTCTCTCTCCCTCAACTCACCAAAAACCAAATAAATAAAGCACTCGAGAATTCAAAGTCAGAGAAAAATATGTGTGGATTGTGTCTAATATCATACACTACATTTCCCTTTATTGAAAAGGTGGTCATGAGATTGTAATTGTTATGGGCCGATTTTGTCCAACGGACCTGTTTAAGAACTATACTTGGGCTCTAAGCCCTTCAATTTATAAACCTTAGCAAAACAAAAAAAAATCAAAATCGCCGTCTGTGGGAATCGAACCCACGACCACGTGGTTAAAAGCCACGCGCTCTACCAGCTGAGCTAAGACGGCTTGGATGTTGAAAACTTATTAAAAATGAAATTTTAATCCTGAGCTACTGAGTTGTAGCACCAAATCAGTTGCCCAAATTAAATATCCAACTTAAGCAATCAACCAACAAACAATATCCAAACGGTAAAGAGACAATACACAATGATATATGTGGTTCGACACACAAAGACAATGTCCACAGGTAACAGAGAAATAATTCCACTATATGTGAAAGTTTACAAACGAGAGACTACCCAATACAAATAAAATAAGCTCATCCTATGTACTATCTTGTTCCTACAAAAAAAAATCTTGTTCCTACAAACTCTCTCAACAAACAACCCAATGGAGAAGACAACAAACACAATATATCCACTTACCCACAAGGCAATTGGGTTCGAAAATACTGCAGATTTTCTGATTTTTACAAGCTAGCCCCGACAGGCTCAATCGATCGAACCATGGTCGGATGGTCCTGATTGATCGAGATATGCCACTGCCACAAAACAATTCCACCCAGTCAAAACAACAAGACGCGAACAACAGTACAACACAAATGCTCAACCAATTTAGGCAAAACATAAATGTCATCTCTCCCTCTGCCTCCCTCACACATGCACTGATGCACATGCCAAGACACAAGTAAAATTTGACAGTTCAAAACAGAAGAAAAATCCCACCATGAACAATATTAATGACTGAAGATACCCAGTGCTACTGTAACATATGAAAGCAGATATTCACAGGGTATATGCTCTGCCGTCCCCCTCCTCTCCCTCCCACCTCTCTCACTTAAAAAGTACACTCCCTACAGACGTCCCTGTTGAAATAGTGCAAACTAAAACCTGAAGTCTTGAACAGCTTATATGACACGATCAGTTTCTATCAAGTAGCAAGCTAAGCCTAAAATTAATTTAGTGGGGTCTATTTGGAAGTATTTTGACCTATCCAGATGAGATGTCGCGAGGTATAAAATTGTCATGAGGTGAGATGATGAGTGTTTGGGGTGTCACTTAATAGGTGAGGTGATCATGTGATGTGCTCTTTGGCATTTGAATTGAGATCAAGTATTATTGTATTTAGTTTAATTTTAAATATTATTGAATTATGTCTGATAAATGAGAGAAATCATCTCTTGTGGGGATAATTATAGGAGACTTCTATACAAGTGAGCAATGACAGTCACGAATCACACCACCATACAACTAATTAAATTGTTCCATTTGGTGGTTGTTAGGTTCCTATGGGTATATCAAACCTGCACGGTTTTATTTCTCTCAACCCTAACAAGTGAGTTAAGCCCAATTATCACAAAAATAAGGAAAATGTCGAGGTGATTGTAAACGAGTGTAAATGAATAATCCCTATATCTTTTGATGTGGGATAACAAGGACTTGAATTTATTTATTTTTTGGATTATTTAGTTTTTATAATTTGCTCGTTCTGAAGCTCATGAAAGTAGTTATGGACATGCACTTGGTGATTGGATTTTTTTTTTCTTGTGAATTATTTTAAAATTTCCAGCTATAGATTTATGAAGATTTGTTTGTACCTTGTACAGATTTTTCCAACTCCTAACTTCTATTTCATGTGCAGAAAATTAATGGGATTAATGACGAATTGATATATATGGTTATTGCTGTTTTCTTGTCAATATACCTAATAAAGCAGCTTCCATGCACCATCACAACATTTAATACTTGACTAAGGTCAATTGTTAGATTGGTTTGTAAATACACTTCTTGTCTAATAAAAGAAATTAATTATTCTCATCTACTAATGCAGCTCGAAATTGTCTTATCTTGGTACATTTAAAACAATATCAGTGACAGGTTTAATTATCATGTACAAAAGTATGCCCAAGTTGGTGAAGCATAATAGGAGTAAATGTTACTTTTGGTCACTAACAGATACATTATTGTAACTAAGTCACTTACGTTTTAAATGTTGCAAATTGGTCATTGATTTTACTGAGTCATTCCACGGTCAATTTTTGTTGAGTTTCGATCAGTTAACATGTTTACCTGGCATAATAGTCAAATTTTTTTTTTTTTCAATTAACACTTACTTACGTGAAAATTTTAAACAAATTATTTAAAAAAAAAAACACATGTGGCACAATAAGGTCATAACATGTGTGAAGAACAACTAATTGACTTTGTAGTCTATCTAAATTGTAATAAAATGTTCACTAACAAATTGATAGTGTTTTAAAATGACCAGAAAATTCAAAGTTCCGCAGATCAGAAGTGTCATCTCCATCCTATAAAAAGGTAAGAGTTATTATCTATACATTATGCAAAAATATCAAAATCAGTAGAATATATGGCACATATTTGCTAACATTTAATTGAAGAATTCAAGACTGCAAGAAAATTGAATAAGCAATTTATAAGAAAAAGAAAAAAAATTCAGGCCCTAAAATTTTCCCCAATCAGATTTCTTGGAAACCCTAGATGAAACAAAATCATTACAAAGTTCAGGACCAAAAATTCAATCGAAGTACTATTTTGTAATTAAACGATCCATAATCCTCTCCTCCCTCGACAAAGCTAGAAAACGTCTTTCATATTTACACTCGTGGCCAAGTACTAGACTTTGACTCAATTTATCATGTTGTCATGTGAGAAATTTATGTGCGTATATCGGACTGACAGTCTGAGTTTATGGTTATTATCAAATATTTAAAAGAGAAACTTATATAATGACAATTATAAAAGAAAAAAATAAGAATAAAAAGTGCTTTATCTATAGTAATTGTGTAATATTTATTTAAGTCATCCTGTCTTTGCAAAAATGGATTGGGTGCTTAGAGCTTCTGTTAAGGAAAGCTACCAAATTAAAATAGTAGGTGGACACATTGAAGTCAACCAATTGTGTTTCGTTAACTTTATTTGTAATTAATGAAAAGTTGGGACTCAAACAACATTGTAACCATCAAGCAGAACTCATAGAATCTGAATAAAGAAACTCTAATTGCTTGAGAGTGATTTATATTCTAGAGAGAGAGAGACGACATTTGTTTTTCTCTTAATTAGTGAAAGATCAATCGAACCATAATAGCGTCTAATGAATGTTTTTTTTGAAATACCGTTAGAGAAATATAATTCTCATTAGAATCGAACTTTCGACACATGCTTAATCCAACCCGATTGTCAACTGAGTTAGTTCTCGTTGGTAGTGTCTAATGAATGTGAAAGAAGATAAATGATCAAAACCGACTCTCTCTTTTTTCTCCCAATAAAATTCTTTCCACAAATTTGAAGATTTTTGGTCAAGAGAGATGCATAGATTGGATCTATTAATGAGTGTTTTGACTTTTGAGAACAATCAATCATTGGTTGAGATGGTAAATTTGACCGTGCTACTTCTTAACCCAAACAAAAAATCGTGAGTTCAAATCTCATTGATAATATTATTATCATAATTTACGAGATAGATAATTACTCAACTAAGTGTGTGAAACAACACCGTTTTTTTCCGATATTGTTCAGTTATGGTCCAACACTCCAACTACTTAAGTGTACCCATTTATTGATCCCTCACATCCCTACTTTTACAATTTTTCACTCTTTCGGTGTTTTGAATTGTGGCCCAGAACAAACGCTGGGTCTTCCAGTTTGACTTTTGCATGTTCATATTTTCTTCCTAGAAGAAGAATAAAAATTCTGTCGGAATCCCATGTCAAGGTCCTTTACATAAATCCATTACAGAGAATTAATCATTCAATTCCATCAAAAAGCTATACACTTGACTAGTGAGGCCAATTAAATTTGTCTAACCCTCACAAACCCAGATGAAATACCACTCTGATAAACCCCCCAAAACCTTCTAGACGACAGTCTTTCTCTGACCAGTCCACAGTGCCCATGCCAAGGATATGGCTTGCAGACGAACCATCCTTGCAGTTGCAGGGCAGTGAATTCAATATGGGGGGGGAGGGGGGGTTGGTTTTGTTGGTTGTCATTGAATTCAGCTCCAATAGATTTTACCAGACTTGGTCTTCAACCCATAAAAATCCAAATCGGGGGGTATAGGATCAATACAATCCACTGAGACAGAGTGGTTGCAGGTCATAATGATCTCTAACTGTGACAATGTCGCTTTTCCTTGCTCTGCTTTTATGGCTTAACGTGCGGAATCCTTAACGTGCACGCACATATACACACAACTCTGTGTTTGTTGATTAGATTTCTGTCCTCCGCATTAAACCCACACATCCACCAACACAGTGACGGACCTCTTCATATGGCTTTCTTTAAATTAAACTCCCCACCTGCAATTTCATGCTCATTCTCAACTTAATACCTTTCTCTCCTTCTGAAAACACAAAACGCTCCCCACCTAAACAATGGCTTCTCTTTCTCTTGACTCTTATTATCATCTCCTCCTCAGTGTCCTAGCTGTCTTTGTTTCAGGCCTAATCTTGCTACTCTCCATCAAAAGCAAATCAAAACGCTTGAATTTACCTCCTGGACCGCCTGGATGGCCGGTAGTTGGCAATCTTTTTCAGGTTGCTCGTTCTGGCAAGCAATTCTTCGAATATGTGGAAGACCTTCGCAAAACGTATGGTCCTATCTTTACTCTCAAAATGGGGACAAGAACTCTAATTTTCATCAGCAATGGTAAGTTAGTCCACAAAGCACTTATGGAAAATGGTTCTCTGTTTCATTCCAGACCGAGGGAGACCCCGACTCGAACCATATTCAGCTGTGACAAGTTCACCGTTAATGCTGCTGTCTACGGGCCAGTGTGGCAGTCGCTGAGGCGAAATATGGTGCAGAACATGCTTAGTTCGAGCAGGCTTAAGGAGTTTCGGGATATGAGGAATGCTGCCATGGATAAACTAATCAATCGACTTCGAGACGAATCGGAAGCCAACAATGGTGCTGTTTGGGTGCTCAAGAATGCCCGTTTTGCGTTTTTTCGTATACTTTTAGGGATGTGTTTCGGGATCGAAATGGACGAGAAGACTATTGAAAAAATGGATGAGTTGATGAAGACTGTGTTGATGGTTCTTGATCCGAGAATCGACGATTATCTCCCGATTCTAAGTCCGTTATTCCCCAAACAGAGAAAGCGAGTCCACGAAGTTCGACAACAACAAATCGACTTCATTGTCCCCTTCATCGAGCAACGACGGGAAGCACTCAAGAACCCAGGATCGGACAAGACGGCCATGTCGTTCTCCTACCTCGACACACTGTTCGACCTCAAAATCAAAGACCGGAAATCCGCGCCCTCGCAGGCCGAACTCGTCACCCTCTGCTCAGAGTTCCTCAACGGCGGCACCGACACGACGGGGACTGGAATCGAGTGGGGAATCGCAGAGCTGATTTCGAACCCCGAAATCCAATCAAAACTCTATGAGGAAATCAAACAAACAGTTGGTGATCGAAAAGTGGAAGAAACCGATGTGGACAACATGGTTTACTTACAAGCTGTGGTGAAAGAATTATTACGCAAACACCCACCGACATATCTTTCACTGACACACGCAGTGACGGAGCCGGCGAAGTTAGGAGGCTACGACATACCAACAGATGCAAATGTGGAGATATACTTGCCAGGTATAAGTAAGGATCCGGAAGTGTGGTCGGACCCGGATAAGTTTGACCCGGAAAGGTTTCTAAAGGAGGAGGAGACGACGGTGGCAGCGGTCGCGATCAAAATGATGCCGTTTGGGGTGGGGAGGAGGATATGCCCAGGATTGGCAATGGCCACAGTTCATGTGCACCTTATGATTGCCAGGATGGTTCAGGAATTTGAATGGAGTGCATACCCACCCGAGAAGAAGTTGGATTTCAGTGGTAAATTGGCATTTACTGTGGTAATGAAGGACCCTCTTAGGGCAATGATCAAGCCTAGGGTGGTTTAATAAGGGCATATCAAGTATGATTGATATTTTATATATATATATATATAGATATATACTTTGTGGCTTTCATGTGTGATGGTAAGTTTTGTTGGGCTCTGTTTATTTGTTTTACTATCTATGTATAAGAGGTTTTCTGCTTTGGTTATGGTGAATGGGTCTCATTTTCTTCATGGGGAGTTGGGGACCTTCTAAAGAGGCTCTATTTCCTAGTTTGGGCTGCCAATTAAGATGGGTGGTAATTGAGGGTGACTAGCTCTAGCTCATATCGTTTTGCCATAAAAGCTCTTTACCAACTATTCATGTGCTCATTTAGTCTTGGTAGCTAATTGGATTGTCCCACCCTCTGTGCCTGTGCACAGGTGTTCAGTGATTGAGCCGACGGCTTACCTGAAGGGGAAAAGAAAGAAAGAAAGAGAAAGTATGAATGTACGTTGTGGGGTATTGAGATTTGAGAGAGGTGTGCATCCATGAATGAAGTGAATAAATTTAAGTCATAAAGTTGACGTGAATGTGGATCTGGTAATCAAATGAAGAACAGGAAGGAAAAAGCATTTATTGAGAGAGTATTACCTCAGAGGTCCTTCAGCGCTGATTAACTAGATATGATGGTAAACATTTCTGTCCATGGAACCAATTGACGTTTTGTCATGCATCAAGCCAGCAATTACTCAAATACGTCCTGCCACCAGCAGTTATGGCCAACAACCAACGCTTGCTTTAATTAGTTGGTTGTTGCACTAAACAATTTTTAAGACTTGTTCATGAATGCCCCCCTTTTCTTCTCTCCTCTGGTCTTTTATCATGGAATTCAATTAAAAAAAAAAAATTCCCCACCTTAGTTTGATTGTATTGTTTGGAATGTAAGAGCAATAGTAAAACGGGTCGTTGACTAAGATCGTGAATATGATTATGGTAATTTTTAATGATTATGGTAATTTTTAACGTAAGTGAGAAAGGTCCTGAGTTTAAGTTTTCATTATCGTAATTTGTAAGATGAACCCCATGCTTAGCTCCGTGTGTGCCCACCCTGTGTTGTCTTCCCACACTCGGATTTACTAATTAGTTGTCTAGTGGGCCGCTCAGTGGGTTCCAGGTTACCCAAAAAATAGAAAAAAGTAAGAGCAATAGTAGCTTTAACAAGGGTGATTCAGAATCAGAGCTAGTGACTGCAGGGATCAATCAACCTGCCCTTGTGACTCATTGGGCTACAAGCCCAGCAAACACTCATAGCTCATAATTAAGCGCAATGGGCTACGTTGGTCCAACCAAAGAAACTTTATAAAGAACAACGGACGGCAAATATCATACCTCGTGTTATGCACACTCAGGAAGATGCAACAGATTTGAATACAAGAAGTACTATATCATCCAATACTAGTAGAGCTTTTTCTACCCATCTAGTTTTACAAATGAAGCTAACAAAACTGTCCAAAGACCAGCCACTTTTGAGGGATGAAAATACAAATGATTTCTGCAATACGTACAGTGAGCTACAAGCAAATGGTGGAATTCTGCGAGGGTACTTCTAGTCGAACTCTGTTTTGAAGTAGTTCCTTTTTCCCATTTCCAATGCCTAACACAGCAGAGGTCTAAATTAAGAAACTCTGCCACATTTAAGAATTAGATGGGCTCTCTGCGTGCTTCGTTCTCGAGTCCTTCGTGATCTGATCACCTTCTGTTATTGGGGATACAATTTCCCCTGCTTCTGCTCCATCACCCCCAGACACAAAATGATCTTCCTGATTGGAGTCCATCCCATGGTTGTCATGGGTGCTGGATGGAAACTCACGTCTATTCAACAAACGATGATGAGAACGAGTATCATAGGACTCTGAGGCAAGCTGAGAACGAACAGTTGAACTGTACATTGGTTGCATACCACGTTTTCTATCTGAAAATTCACGTAATGATATTCGACATACAGGACATGTGGAATGCTGTTGCAGCCATATGTCTATGCAGTTTACGTGAAAGAAGTGCCCACAATAGGGAAGAATACGCAATAGATCTTCACTCTGGTATTCTGCTAGGCAGACAGTACATCTGTGATGTAAATAAATTGGCACATTAGTAAAATGAAATCTCCAAATAAAAAAGGTCTGCACAAACTACAAATTCCAAGCGCTGCCACCAGTCCACTGCCAGTAATTGATGTTGGCATTTGTCTTTCTAGTCTTCCTAAAGCCTAACAGTTCTTGTCTTTCTAGTCTTCCTAATAAACTGCCAAAAAGATGTTAGCCTTTGTGTTCTTAAGGGAGATAATTGCAGGCTCTAGGAAAACTAGAAGGCAAGAAAGATACGATATCATAGTTCTGAAGTCAGGACAGTTAGTAGAGATGCTTCATTCACAAACTTTATGAAAGAGCAGTTCTCTTTTTTACATCAAGGGAGTGCAATCCACAGTACAGTCAAAAGGATGCTAAATTAATAGCATCTATGATATAACAAGAATTAAAATTATACGTGACCAAGCATTTCATGATACAATCAACCATAACAGAATAAGAAGAGAAAAATGAGGAAGAAACACAAGAATTCAATCATATACAACACAAAACTGGTATGGCCCAATGAGGTGATCCTGACACCAGACAAATTCAGATCAATTGAAAATAAAGTGCAATGAAGACATGGAAAGTAAAGAATGAATTAGAAATACATAATTCAGGTATCAGTTCACTTCATACCCCAAAATCAAAGAGAAGATATCAAAGGCCCAAACTTAAACTAACATAGAACAAGTTTGCTGTACTGTGCGTCATATAGATATCAAGCATAGACATACAGATCCATCCCTGTGTCATCCAGAAACTATGATATTCACAACCATATGTAATGGTTCACTGCAAATCTTAATTGCTGATCATCTTTCATCACTAAGCAAAACTCCTTGCTGAATTCTCACAGAGCTGCCTAACTCCCTCTATATTTTGCAATGTCATTCTAATAAGCGGTTTCAGTGATCCTAATCATTGGAGAGTACAGGAACATCAAAACACCTGAAAAGAATATTTAGTAAGGCAAGCTTTTGTCTTAGACAATGATACGTAGAGCACTTCCATTCTCCAATAATGAGTCAGCTTTCATTTGAAGTACCTCTACTGTAATATTCCTAAAGATGTGTGCAGACTTCATGAACTTCAGGGGCACCCTCCCAGCAGTAACTAGAAGACCTTTCTCAAAACAGCTCCACCAGATATTATTAGCCTTCCGCCTCTACTTCACACCCTCCTCCCCATTCCTCAATATCGAAAACATTCAATCAAGTTATATAATTCCTTCCACACTATAAGAGTATGTCCTCGTGCATCTAACTTAGTGGTGGCCTAACATCAAGAAAGAATTGTGCCACACATGTATTTCTTTCAAGTCGACCACTCCTCTACCAGGGAAAAAATGCCATGGAAAAAACATGAGCGAGAATAATCACCATGATTTCTTGACAAATAATGATCAAGAAATACAATACAGAATCTGCGAGCCATCTTACAACTGTCTCCTATAAGTAACTAAAGAAAGAAGATGAGAACATACTGAGTGTCTTCTGTACTGGAGAAAAAAGAATCACTGTACTTCTTCGTAGGGAAGTTGGCATAAACTACTGGCTCAAGTCCATTTAACCCCCGTTCCAACTGTTGCAAATAGCAAAGAGGGCCAACAAAGATTATTTCATGAGCAATGTACTGACTCCAATTCTAAGCAAACCAAAATATAGCTGGAAGCATGCTTAAACAGATTGGATTAAACCGTGCATTGACATTCATTAGATCCCATAAAAGAGTAACAAAACTCTTCATCTATTTCAACATGGCTTTTTCCTTGTTTCCGCAACCTGGATTAACATTGTTTTGCTTAGATTGGTTTGGCAATACATTGAACAAGCAAATTCCAGAGCTTACAATTGACTGACAGGACATAATCAGGCAACACAAGGATAAAACAAACAGAAATATAATTCGGATCAAAAGATGGGCAGAAAAAACCTCCGCCTTTTTCCACAAAAACCTAAATAATTAAAAATTAAAAGAAGAACTATACAATTGAAGCGTAAAAATATGTAATATCAAACATAATTTAACAATATGCAAAAACAATAATATCCAATTAAAATCAACAACTAGTATCTATTGAATCACAAGACAAGGAAAAAAGCCAAGAGAAGAAACAGAATTGACAAAGTGATCGAGAGAATGCATACAATGCTAAGATCAGATCTGACGGCGATGGGAAAGGAACGCCTCGTTGCGTTCAACTGAATCCGAGCACAAACAAGTCGCGTGCAGACGAAAACTATGAACATAGTGCTCACTGCGAATCCAATAACCGTCATCACCAAATTAAGCCCCGAAGATATCATTTCCTCTCCCTCCAGTCAAAGCCCCCCAAATTCACCACCAGAACCACCTCCTTCTCTCATGAATCTCCAACAATCCTTGTATAACTTAACAAGCCAGTGTTATTCTTCGGGAGAGTGACCGAGAAAGACTGGACAGAGAAGCTGAGAGACTGAGAGACCCCATCGATGGATTTGCAGGAGAGAGAGAGGGGAAGATTTTTTAGAAATTAATGGAGCGAGATTCAAGGGCGATCATGGATTCTCTGAATTGATTTGGATAACTAAAGTGTTTGGAAAGTTTTGTTGAGTTGCGTTTTGGTGGTTGTGGTGATAATGATATGCATTTTCTTTGATGGCGGAATATCGATGTCCATGTCCTATAGGGCTCCATTTTTTTTTCCCCTTCATTTAAACTTTTTTTTTTCCTAAAATAAAAATTAAATTCATAACCATCCAACAACTGATGATGTTGAATTTATATCCAACGATTTATAATTATTACATTTTTTATGCTTGAATTTAATTTTTATTTCAAACAAAAAAAATAATTATCACACATTTATATCTTAAAATTTTGTTATCACAGTAGGGCATGCCACTTATCTATATAGATTTACTGATGTAGTTTGAAATTAGAATTGAGTTTAGGTTTGAGCAACCAAGACATTAAGGGTCCGTTTGATAGACAATTTTGACAGTAACATATATATGTTGATAAAAAATGGTAACATATATGATTCCTGAAATGCTAATAGGTGTTGATTGTGTTTTTGTTGATAGAATATTGGTGTTACAATTATTGTGAAAATGATATGTAGTCCATCAATTTGGTGGCTCATAGAAGTCCGACAAGTTTATTTCATTGATTTAATCAATGGAATGAATTTATTTTATTATTTTATCTCATAATTCGTTGTTCAAAATTTATTGCTTTAATACAGATTCCATTATTTTTTAAAGCACATTTTAGAATTTATTGATTAGTTTTGAATTCATTACTTTTGAAATTACATTAAAAAAACAATGGAATTTAGATTCACCCGATTAAAGTCATCGACAATGGATCTTGTTAGAAAGAGTTTTATGTGTTGATTTCGAATATGAATTTTTTTTTTAAAAATCTAACATGTATTTTGAAAGTTAAAACTTTTTAAAATTTCGTTTAAGAGAGTTGAGCTCTCATGCTACCACTATATGAGCTACCTAGCACTACTGGTGACAAATTACGTTCAGGGTATTATGCAATCAAGTGATAACATATTCAAATAAATAACAAATAATTTATAATATTAATAAAGACATTGAAATTAATTTTAAGATCTTTATTTATGATGTTAATAATAAAAGTCTCATTATCCATTGAGGACATAACATTAATTTATTAATTAATTTTATTTACAATATTAATAATAAAGGTCTCATTATCTCGGCGAGGACATAACATTACTTTATAATATTAATAATAAGAGTCCAAATAACATCAAGGACATAATAGGAAAATAGACTCAAAATGGTTTGAGAATGGTTGGAACAATTTTAAAATGATAATAAAATGGTTTTAGAATACTCAAAAATTGTATGGGAATTCTAACCCCCCAAAAAATTTGTTTGGTGAGTCAAAACAATGGTGATGTTTGGGAGTGCTGTGAGGTGTGGTGCGGTGTTGTGAGTTGTAAAATTATGGTGCTGTGTGGTGAGTTGAAACGCAAAAGCTGTTTGACGCATCACTTTCAAAACTGTG
The DNA here is from genome assembly GCF_013401445.1 of Tripterygium wilfordii. Classification (NCBI taxonomy): domain Eukaryota; kingdom Viridiplantae; phylum Streptophyta; class Magnoliopsida; order Celastrales; family Celastraceae; genus Tripterygium; species Tripterygium wilfordii. Next base: position 4,478,266 of record NC_052240.1, read on the forward strand.
GTGAGGTGATGTCAACCGCAGTTTCACGTTTTGTGTATATAATTCATTAATAATATTAATATAAATTAATAATATGAGATAATTAATAATATTAATTTTATTATAAATTAACAATATTAATTTAAATGTTTCAGTAGATAATTAATAGTATTAATAATATTAATATAAATGTTTCACTAGATAATTAATAATATTGATATAAATTAACAAATATTTACATTGCATAGTAGTTTAACACAAAGTACTTTACATAATTTGATGACGTTGGACAATTAAGGAAAAAATGTAATCTAATACGATGCAAAAACTTCAGCCGCAATCATATCGCGGATAGCTGACATCTGTATGTCCTCACTGATAAATGGTTGGTACTCCGAAACACTCGCTCCAGTCCCAGTGTCATGAAGGCGCAATTTCTTCCACAATTTGTAATCCTTCTTCAGATTGTTCCATTTGTTCTTGAATTGTGGCTGATCATATCGCTTCCCTGTTTTCTCAAAAAATCCAGCAGCTATCTTCTGCCAACCTTCTTTGGTGAAGTGTGAACCAGGTCTACGTCCTTCATTTACTTGTTCGACACAAAGATCAACAAACACTTTGGTTTGGGCAGAGTAAAGTTTAAGAGCTATTCCTCCTGTAATGTGTACTCTTTTAATTATTCTAGTAAATGTTTTTCAAATGCTTCCACTGAATACATATATCTGAATACATATATATGTGCATATATGGAGTGGAGGAGGTAAGGCCAAGGATAGATTTGTAGGTGGAGGAGATGCCAAAGTCATGGAATAAACCTTCCTCTCACATTGTAGTGTGTGCGCAAACCAAAACAGTAAATCCCAAGTAGACATGAGGGTAAATGAAGTATAAGTCTAGGCACAATGAAGTATAAATACCCATTGGAAGATATTTGGCAGATAAATATCACCATTGGAAAATTAGTGGGAATCCATATAAAGGATAGTTCACAGAAGGTGGAAACATATACTTTTTACCAAACAAGTAAACAAGTCAAGGTCTTTAACTGCATCACTCTGGAAAGTTGCCTAAGTACAATAAAAGAAAAAAAAGCTCAATGGATCCACTTAATTTCACAAACTAAGATGACAATATAGAGTTCTTTGGTGAAAATACAGGTGAATCTCAGTTGCAAGCATGCTGGATTATTCAATAAATTTAATTATGGCAATGATCACTTAACTACTTGCAATAATCAAGCTAATCAAACACTTGTATACTGAATTCAAATATCCACCACTGAACAATAACTTCAAAGGTAAAAGGATACCAAATTCAAATATCCATCGACGAATCAAGCATCACAGATTAAACAAGAACATACCAAGGAAATCGTAACTCACACACTCGAATAAAAAAGGCATAGATCGAAGTAAAACCTAAGAGTGACTAGATCTCCTATCAGTTACAATAAATGAGTATAACTATAAGAGCACAAAGGGAAAGATAAGTTACTTCTCCTGTTTCAGCCTAATGGCGGAGCACAATCTAACTTTAATTATCAGGTTAATTGAAATTAGGATTATAAGAGACTTCGCCTGGGTTGGTGAGATGGATGTCTTTAAAGCACAATAAAGTGTGAATAAATTCATAAAGAAAGGGAAGTTGCAATTATCAGAGGGATGTGGAGAGCAGTGGATTGAAACACGTAGGAGAGAAAAGGGAGTAAAATTGAATGCAACACCACAGATATTTGAGGAGAGTGAGGAACAGAGGGTGACAGAGAGTAAGCCATACCTGATTTTAGTTGAGTTGGTCACGAATCCCGTGGTGGTGCTCAGTCGTAGCAGCGGATGTCGTGGAGGTCGCGAGGGGAGATCATCTTCTTCGAGTCACGAGAATGGAGATTTAGAGTGAAAGAGATCGGCGTTGTGTGCTAGAACGTGGGCTGGGACGTGGACATGAACTTTGTTGGCTGAAACGCAATGGGCTGCACAACCAAACACTTATTAAGCCCAACGGGTGTAACCGTGACACAAACACAGTGTTAATACGCACTGCCAAACTGGGTCAATATATTGTTGTGTAAAATGATTGCCCAAACGGGCCCTAAATTTTAGAACAATTTGCCCTGAATCTCTCAAATTGGATTGAATAGTCTCACCTTTTACTCTCAATCTCTCACTGAGCTTGTAAAGGAACCTCACCTATTGCAAATATTACTGTGAAATTTCATACTACTCATTACTAAGGCAAACAAGCCTTTAAATAGATGTTACAATGAAATCCTAGTAGTATTAGGAAACCTAGAAGCAAGTATGCATGCTTATTTAATTTAAAAGAAATACTGCAATTTCAAGGAAATTCTACTCTAATGAGGACTTGACCTGCAATTTAAAGAAAATATTGCAATTTAAAGGAAATTCTAATTTAATAAGGATTCCTAACCCTGCATCAATTTCCTCGTCGCCTCAAGAACTCGACTCGGCTGAAGCGTTGTCACCATCAGCATTTAATTTTATTTATAATTGAAGGCTCTATATTGCTATAATTTTATGGGATGCCCCGGAAGGACTAGTGAAGGATCCATATATATGTTAATTTCACAACAATAATCCTTAGAAAAGAGAAGAGGTGGATCAATTGCGAATCACTTTGGTGTTCTTCTTTGTCAAATTATATAGATTCGGAACGTTTTGAGTTTATTCTCATTATGAGCAATATCTTTGTAATCACTCGTCGAAGTTTGCACCAATTTATCGACTCAATTTATTCGAAAAAATTTATGTGCTCGTAGGCTGGACACCTCGGGTTTATGCACATATCAATATTATACCCTCTTTTATTTATATATATGTTATATACTATTATTTTGGTATATACATAAAAATAATAAAAGAGTCAAAGAATAACATTTTTAGAACTATTTTTTTTCCATGAGACATCAACAACTCTCTTTCTTTTTTTTGGTGGCCATATAAAATATCTATTTGGCACCACCGCCATTCTTAGTATCACTCTGACTCTGACCACCACTACTACCACCACGGTCACCCGGTTCACCACCACCAACAACCAACGTACGCACCTTGAACCGCTGGAGCCTAAGGTCTTCTTCCCCTCTGGTACTACTCGGCGTTCGCGGCGAACCAACGCTTAAACTCCTCTGCAGACTCCGAACTTGTGTTTGGGGAAAATTATTGAATTCCCCTTGTAACAACATTGCATCAATCCTCTTAGGCAACTCTATAAACTCATCATGAAGCCCTGGGAATATTTTCTCGAACAATTCACTTCTTCTACTGTAAAGCTCCCTAGAAAATTCCAACAACATCAGCAACCTCGGATCAACTGTACTGGTACCTGCGTGAGACTGAATTCTCTGGTAATAATAATCATCCATATCATTGCATCTTCTGCGGAATAAATGACCTTCTAGTTGTCCTAAATCATCAAATGTTCCAAGAAATGGAGATTGGCCAGAATTTGAGGTACTAGTACTTGTTGTTGCAGGTTGAGTTGGATATCCGTATCGATGTATGTCATTCAATTCAGGTCTTGACATGATTAATCTGCTGGTTTTTGACAGTTGAATGCTTGAAGAAAGGTGTTGAATATGTAACTTGTCTGTGTTTTTGGGGGGGATTTGCTTGACGAGGTTGTTTGTGGGTATGTGTGGATGTGTGTGTGTGTATATATATATATATATACACACACATAGATTGGGCACTGGGCAGACTTGTCGATCACTCAAAGATTGAAATATGAGATTTTCAAGCATTTGAATGGGCTAAGTACGCGTTGATGACTGATTATCAATTGAAGATAAGATAGCAAATCATGACCAAATAAGTTATCTAGAACCAAGTACTTGTGAAGACTTTTCAATAACAATGGAAAATTCTCCAGGTTGTGTTGGGAGGATCAGGTCAACAGTCTTGGTCAAACGTAGAATTTCTCATAAGCATAATAGTCTTGGGCTTTGCTGGTTCCGAAACCGAAAATAATTTTTCGAAAATGATAAACATCCTAACAATGGACATCTCAATTATTTCAATGGCCGACTTAAAACATACATGATTCAAGTATATTCGTGAATTCATATATGACGCACATGAAATCCTATGCATACAACTAGCAATTGAGATAATTGGAATATCAACTACTGAGATCCCTATCATTACCGATAATCTTTTCCATTATAGGATAGGAATATTTGAAGAAATATTATTATGGTTACATTTCTTTACAAAACTAAAGCTCACACTACAGAATACATAAACCCCAATTGACAACAGATAATGGCATTCCAAGAGCCACCATATAAGTATATCATTCTCATGCTACAAAACCATTGTTCAGTATCCCTTGTGCATTGGCAACTGGCAAGTTGAAAAACCCTAGCAAAAGTTACAGAACCCACTATCTGTTATACATATTTGGTCTGATATGGTCATTATACAACAAGTGATCAGATGGAGGTATGCTAACAGTCCTACTAGACAAGGTTCTTGACAATCCTTCACTAGTGGGAATCCGCGGCATCATGTCAGGGTAATGGAAATTGGTAGGGAGAGGGAGAGTAGGGTATGTGTATATACTTGGAGAGAGCATACCTCTATCCATGTAAGGATCAAAATGTGACATCTGAGCAGCAAATCTTGACCCACTCTCCCCATTATGGCTGACAAGGAATCGATCGTCAGCAGAAAACCTTGACCTCATATCCATGTAAGAACTGGGAAAAGGATTACCAGTATCAGTAACCTTAACTCCAGTATGTGGGTGGTAGTTTCCCAAACTCAATTCGGTACCTGGACTCACAAATTCCGTTCTATTTGCTTCAATTGAATAATCAGTAGGAAGTCTGAAAAGCCCTGCACATCCAATCGGAATCTCTGCTCGGTTCCCAGCTTTCACTGTAGGAATAGAAAGTCCAACAGTCCTTTCAGCAGATCCACCTTCAATTAATTGCAATCCACCGATTTTTTGTTTCAGAGATTGCTTTGCTAGTTTAAGTGCCTCCAGTACACCACCCACACCACGTTCTCCGTGAGGCACCAAGGCAAAGTGGCCGTTTTGGCTCCCAGAATCTTCTCCTTTGAAGCCATTCAAATCGCTGTTGGATGAAAAAGCATGAGCTGACTGGTTTTTAGGGTGATCATGTGAGACATGTGAATGTTGACTATTTTGGGATATGTGTGAAGAAGGATAATAGCCTTTTTCTGGGATCTCCTGATTGCAACTTCTTTGAGTTATTGTAACTTCTGTGGGGAATGCAAATTCTTGAGTCGAGGAAACAGAAGCATGGCCACTGCTGCAGTTTTGATCCTGCATACAGTCTGCACATGGAGTTTGGAGATCTGAATCCATTTTCAAATGGAAGCAACCATCTTGCTTGTCCGGTTTTAACTCATGGGCTGAGGTTTGTGCCTTGATCTCATCTCTCTCCTCAGTAATATCTGAGTGGCTTCCAGGATCACCCGTATCCTACATAATTTGCAGTGAGGAAGAGAACAAAACGTCAACACATGAACTAGATCTCGTATGAAAGGCAAGAGATTGAAACAGCGTATTTCAGGTACAACATTAACATATGTTAGATAGACAGAGTGTGCTTCAAATAAAGAAAACGTTTCACAAGAAAATAAAAATTACAGTAACCTAAACAGATCACAGAATTCTTAGTATCACCTACATAGTTTCATAACATAACCTTTAAGAATATTTTATTTGTCTTGTCTTCCTTGCACTAGCCACTTATTTTTAGTATTAAGATTCATCAAAGGAACCACATCAAGTTTCTTATAAAAACATCCCATATGAAGGAGGAGAGTTACAACAGGTGGAACAACTAGCACAAAACTTTAGTGAAAATCTATGAACATAAATTTAATACCCCAAATACCTGGGAATTAATGTGTTAATCACAAACGATGAACATTGAAATTCAACAAGCAAAACAACCCAAACTTAGGCTCTTTTCAATGTAATTTACTCTCTCTCTCTCTAATTGCTGAAAGGATATGAGTGGGTCATGGTATCTGGTACCACCCCCTAGCTTGACACAGAGATGATATCTATTTGTATTCTTTTTTTAAGAGGCAATAATGTATTTGCAAACAAATGCAGATGCTTCTTATATCCACATTTCTTGCAAAAATTCCTTATGTTACGGAAACAAACTTGTATTCCCTTTAAAGTGGATTCTTGTCTCAAGTGGCAAGGTCTTTCCCCCACATTTTCTTCAAATTATGACACTTGACCCTACAATTTAAAAACTAAAAGGGCACATTAACCATGACATTGTCTTCAAGCTGCAACCTTACGACTTATGGTACGACAGACAACACCTCCGGGAGTCATAAACAAACACAGAAGGTGTATGGAAGGTGTCCTAAGTTCTCCCCACTCCACAGCCTAGGTTATAACACTTTCCAAACCCACTTCACGAAGCTGTCAATGGAAATGTCCAATCCTCCCATCTTCTTATCTAGCAATCTATGCTGTCACTATTATGCCCATCCGAACCAATCTAATATGCACATGGCAGCGGAACACATGCATAAAAATGCAAACATGCGCAACAACGACACAGCTGCTAAAACAAATTCCAAATTAATGATCTCAAGATCCTCTTCCTCTAGATTTTAATCCTCCCCCCCTTGAGCTCACAAAAAAGAATAACACGTTAAAAAGCTCTATGACCACACTTTCCATAACAAAAATAAGAAGACCATATAACAAGACATACAGCCAGAAATATAAGCAGTCATGAAGCATTAATTCAGAAAAATACCACAAGTATTTTCCTTTTTTTGAGAGGCAGAAAACTAATGCAAACTTCCAAACTCAATCAAATAACAGAAGATAGAAAAATTCAATTTACAACCAGAAAAATTCAAGTTTCCTAAAGCTAGTGAAGATCATTTTAACTCCCAGAGTAAACAACAATATACACAGTACTTTTATTCTATCAATTTGAAATAAAACAAATTCAATAATGTGTGAGTAGAATACATAGAAGTCCAGCATACCGGTGTGCTGCAATTATTTTCTCTGAACTTCTCTTCCCATTCTCTTTGTGCGTTCTCCATTGCTTCATACTTGTCAATCAGTTTTGCTTGATCTTCTAGTGCCTGCTCCATCTTTCTTTCTCTCCCAGTGAAATCAACTTCATTACTAGTTAACCTTTTTCCATTTTCCGAGCCATCGTTCTCTAGTAAACTTTTCTCATTCTGACTTTCAGCAACTCTTTCTGAGATTTCTTGCCCACCATCTGAGGGGGTAGGACAACTCTCAGAAGCAGTTGAAAGTCCATTTTCTTGAGAATCGCCTTTGCTAGAGTCATTCTGTGAATCTACAGATACTGATCTGTCAGCAGAAAACAACCATGTAACTCTTGTGAAGATAGTATAGAAAGTTCACATCACAGAAAGTAAGAACAACGCTTAGGAACATATACAAAAATATATATATATAATCTATGACAGGCAAACTAGGACAAGAATCGGAGGGATAGGGTAAACAAATTTCTCCATTAAATTGTTAATTTCCAGGAAAATTAAAGAACTGCAAATCCTGTCATCTTCTTCTTCTTCTTACTTTCAATCCCTTTCCTTTCTTTCCTCTTTTTCTCCTTTACAAGAGGTGGGGTGATGGACGCTGGGATGCCCTTATGGTTTTCCACATTATATTAAACTTTCCAAAAGGAAACCAGATGATTATCGCAAGCATTATGAGGTCAAAATGAAAGTTTCAAGATGGGAAGCAACAGAGAACTAAAAGTCCTTCAACAAGACCGACGGGTTTCCAAATGTGAACAATGTTAACCATAATACAACTACATATCAGCAGAACAGCAAAACCAATATTTTTCTTCCCCAGCTCACAAAGATCAGAAGATCAAGGAAAGAAAATTAATCTTAACACCAACCTTGTCTCATTGCGTCTATTCCGTCGGCATGAACTCCCCCGACATTGCTTTGAAGAAGAAGAGCCAGTGTATGAAAAGCTGCTTCTTCTATCTGACAAGGAATCCTTGTACTTTCCATTAGAGCGCGAAGGATCCTTGCGGCCTTTCCAAGACAAGCTTCTTCCAGGCAATGGAGAAAAATCAGGGTCAAATCCTGAAAGCTCATCAGACTCATTTTTTCTCACTTTCGAATCAACAGGATTCTCATTTTTAGGGGAAGTGTTGCCCGTTTTAGATTCACAAGGTGTATCCTGCTCAGAGCTCGAATCAAATGCCTCAGAAATATCACCTGTCCCATTGTTCTCTAAAATAGAAAGAACATCTGCTGTTGCCTTCTCAGCCTTCTTTCTTTGGAGAGAAACAACCTTCAGTTGTTCCTCCAGCTCTGCAACCTGTTTTACAAACAAAATCAGTATTGTGCAGGGACAGAATGGAAGTATGATAAGGAGAGGATCACTTATCCAAATATTAGGTTGAGGCCAAATATTTTGACAAAAAAAAAAGTCAAAAGAGAAGAAAAACAATAAAAAGCATACCCTTTTTGCAAGATCTTCCGCTCTCTGCCTTGCACTTTTTGAGACGGATCTTTCAGCCAGCAACCGTGCACGAAGGAAATCAATAGTCATAGTTGAATCTTCCATGGTAGAATTTGTCCTGATAAGTGACAAAAAGAGAATCAAGGAAACCATAATCTATTTCAAACCAAGGTCACAGAACACTTGCACATCACCAGCACAAAGAGCTGCAAATCCGCAGAATCTTAATAAAGCTGCCAAGCCACAAGTTCTTGCCTGCACAACTCTGTGCATCATGCGGGGGTGAACCACACGCACTTGTGCACTAACACATATGATTATCTTCAGTTCAAGACATGCAATAGTAATTTGTCTGAAACGGAATTAAACAACAATCCACTGTGTTAAGCTATGTACAATGTCCAAACATTAAAGCTGAATTGGCACATCAAATGAAACCACTAGAACTCGCAGGATACGAAAAGCCTTTCTAAACCTCCACCATGGAGTAGTAGTTGATGAGTGATGACTTGACGTAAGAAGTAGCTACACCCATAAAAACCTAGTTTAAAAATGAACTTAAATTCTCTAAGCACAGAGACTTAAACTTCATTTTCCAGTCCATTCATTAGGCATTAAGCCTTATCATTTCCATACCACAGAGGCACAGAGCAATCAATCACCAAGTACTTTATAGAAGTTCATGCGCATAAGGAAAGAGAGAAAAAAAAATCAAATTTAAGTATGATATTTTTCTGGTCTTGAAAAATCTGGATCTCACTTCAGTATATCGCATCAGTAGATTACAGGCTCAGCTGCTTCTATGCTTTACGTCTTCAATTTTTATCATTCCGATTTAGATTTCCACGACTTTCTCAGCAAAAAAACAAAAGGGTAAGCCGTGGAATACTATTTCAAACACTCAAAAGCACTTGAGGACAGACTAAATCAATCCAGATGCCACCCAAAAAAAAACCTTAAGAGGAAACTAGAGCAAAAAAATAGAAATCTAGGGAAAGGAATCCAAAAATCCTGAGCATATGGATTTTACCTCTGATCTTGCTTGCCATGACCAGAATTAGACATGTTATTGCACAACACCACCCACAAAACTCCAACTTGAACAATCCCTGTAACAGAAAGAGACACAAATCCACTTTAGATTTCACAGCACTCCAGGATTGTAGCGGTGAGAAAAATAAAGAATTGGGAGAAGTGGGGGGGGGGGGCATACCTTAGAGAGACGGCAAACACATTGAATGAACCCTATTTATGAAGACTTCAACTTTCACGCACGCTCAAAGTCTTTTAGAGAGAGAAAGAGAGAGAAGAGCTTCTGGATCCGTTGGGAACGAACAAAGAAGCTTCTTTTAGTTTTTGTAATGGACAAAGAAGAGGGGCCATGAGCATCATTATGCATTACAAGTTTCTGCTATGCAATGCTCTTCTACGCTTCTTTTGATGTCGTTTTGAGTGTGTGTCTTTTTTCCCTTTGTCAAAAACATCTGTCGTGTTTGTTTGGCAACACTGATTTTGTCGGGAGTTGTCATTACGATCTGCTCTTTAGGAGATTTTTGTGGTGAGTCACTTCATAACGACTTAATCAATGGTTTATGGATTTGAATCTCTCCGATGTCAAATTGTATAGACTTGAAAGGGCGGTCGAGTCTAGTCACATATAATATCTTCAAAAGATAATTTTGTATGGCGTAAAGAGTTGTAAACAATCTATTTTTATCTTTGAGGTTAGTCCAATAAATGCTTATTAGTTATTTGTATTAAGTGAAGCTTCATAAAAAGAGCGAAATGATATTTATCTCAATAATTGGAATTTCAATGATACCAGTTATTGAGGTATATGAATCACATTTAAAGAGCATGTGATGGGCTTTACATACTCATACGCATTTAAAAAACATGTTATGGCCTCTACATATTCTTTAATTTCTAACCATACACCTTAGCGACTGGGTTGGGTTGTTGGGACAAGCAGTAATTCTATAAAAAAAGAAAGGAAGCCTAACCAACATAGATCAATGAAGTCTTCAATCAATCAGATGAGGTTAGCATCATGCAAATTGCAATTATTAATTGATTAAAATATATCAAAGTGTAAAATATAAAACATATATTACATTAGAATAATGTGATGAATCTTCAAAGTCCAACTAGATTGACCAATATTTCATCAATCTCTTCCTCTTCTTTATGAATCAAATGCTCACTAATATCCTAATATTTCCTCTTCACTTCTCCATCTCTCCATCACTACCTCTCAAATCACCTTTGCTATCTCTTCCCTTTCAAACATCCCACTTTTGTTTCTTTTCACTTCTAAACCAACCCCAACTTCGTTAACCACCTAGCATTCAAAGTGTACTAATGATCCATATGACATTTACTAATCTCAAGTCTTACTTTTGCTTCTTCAAGGTTGATAGTCTCTTCTTCATGAAGCCTAATGATCCATATGAAGTTTGCTAATCTCAAGTCCATAACCTATTTCTTCTCTTTCTTCCTTGGTTAAGAAGTACTTTGTCCCAAACGAGAGGAACAAATACAGTCGATGATTGTTCATTCTTGTCTAACCATTTGATCATCTTTACATTTTCATCTCCCATTTCTTCGATAGGGTCTTGACCGACATGAACCATCTTCTTTTTAAAGATATCAGAAAAATAATCTAGCTAGATACTTTCATTCTAGTTCTCTGAAAGTCTTCATCAAAACAATATTACAAGATGGAGATGGAGAGTTCCACAAGTTGGGTATTTTTGAGAGATTTTTTGTTACATTGAATTGAGATGGATTGGTGTTATAAAACAAAGGTATATGTAGAGGTTTCTCTTTGTGAGTTTCTTGGCTAGCTCTAGGTATGGAGATATGTGGCCATGAGCTAGCCAGCCATGGTAACATGAAGACACTAATATAGTTCTTTGCCTTGGTTCCATGCCTTTTCTCTTTCTTGATGATCTCTGGCTATTTTGTTCTATCAATTTGAGTCTACTTTGTCTAAGTGCTTTATATATAGAGAGAACTAGAAAGAGAGAATAAATGTTTATATAATAGTTGGTGTAGAGTCTGTAGACTATATGATGCAACTTAACTGGGAAAATTCATTGATAAATTACACACTAATTAATTATTTGTTCTAATTTGTTGACTTAGTTTATACATCTTTTAAACTATATTTGGGAGGAGGATTTCGGTTGATTAGCAGAAGAGAAGGATTTGACAATATTCCAACAAAACTATGCATCATCACTTACGATTGATGGACGAAACTGCAATTGAAGTGGCAAAACAAATAAATTAAATATGGTTGTTTTAGACTTTTCGTTCTGATGGAATTATTTTCTTCATGGATCTAGTCATGCAAGCACTTTGAGAACTAATACAAATATAGTGACAATTCACGAGTGCATAATCTATGCATGTGTCACTCTGAATTGGAGATGAAATGGCAACGACTTTAAGGTATTTTTTGGGTAGATAATGGTAGAAATCCATAGAGGAGTGATTGTGATGTCTATTAATTTTCTAGGTTGCCAAATAGAAGCATACATCGCTTTAATAGAAGTTTAAACAAACTTATACTTCTCTTCCCAACAACGTGTAAGAGCATGTACAATGAAAAAATATATTTTGAGTACATTTTTCAAGTAAACATATCTTAAATGGTACCCTATTTTAGGGTTTTCAATTTGCATACCTTAAATTTGAGATATGCCCACCATTTCAAAACCCATCAAATCAGTATTTAATTTTCTCCCCTCCTCTCCTCTCCTCTTCTCTCCTCTCTCCTCTCTCTTTTTGAGAAACAGGATTCGTTTGATGGACAATTTTTACAATACCATTAATGTTAGCATTAATTTTGGTAATTTAAATGTTGGTAAGAAATGGTTGCAGATAATGGTACCTAAAATGTTGGTAACGTTTGGTTGTAAATTTGTTGGTAGAAAATAAAGATAAAAAATATAAAATTATAATTAAAAGAATTATTTAAGGAATCATTAAATTATTATCTAATAATTTTATAATGAATAATTAAATTCATTGTGAATAATTCATAATGAATAATTAAAAAAGATGTGAAGAGGAAAAGAAGCGGTAATTTAAGTAGTTCAATAAATAGTGGAGGGTAGTTTAGCGAACAAAACTCATATTGTCTCAAAATGGTTCTCCAAGAGACAATTTTAGAATTGTCTCAAAATGCTACCTTTATTGTACTCGAAATTGTGGGTGTAGAATGATTGTTTGGCAAGGCAATAGCATATAAGCTACTAAGTATAATATATGCTACTAAAAATTGCTTGCCAAATGTACCCGAACATAATCTCCATCATTGAACTCCATCCACAATGATTCACATACCCTCCAATGCATTGCCTTAGATAACAATCATTCTTTCTAATCCAAACTAGATTTTTTGGATGGAATTTTTGCTTCTTCAAGGTTGACATATTCTTCATGAAACCTAATAAGTAATGACCCATATGAAGTTTACTAATCTCAAGTCCATAGCCTATTTCTTCTCTTTCTTCCTTAGTTAAGAAGTACTCTCTCCCAAAGGAGAGGAACAAACACGATCGATGATTGTTCATTCTTGTCTAGCTATTTGATCATCTTTACATTATCATATCCCATTTCTTCGATAGGGTCTTGATCGACAAAAACCATCTTCTTTTTAAAAGATACCAGAAAAATAATCTAGCTATTGATGCAATAATGGGTGCAAAAGATAAGCCCATGATTATGATTATGCAAGACCACATGAATACTAGAAAGGAAGTTACGCACTATTTCAACAAGATATTATGAGAATTGATGTGGCCCAAGGAGGGTCAAATGAGTTGATCATGGGTAATAAATATTAGCTCAATCTCGGCAGCTATAATCAAGGGAGGCAATGAAGAACTTGCCATAATTAAGCACACGTTTCCATCTATTTATATTGTTTTCTTTCTATGTTAAAAATTACTTATGATGTATTTGATAAAATCTTTATTCTAAGGAGTGAATCCTTTTTTTGAAGTTCCAACGACAGTGATTATGAAATTGTTTGTTTCTTTATTGGTGTCATTGCTTAAGTGTGAGGCTTGAGCCAATTTGCATCAGAAAGGAGGGCAGGAGAAAGATGAGTTGGTGGAGGAACTAGTCAAACTTTATGGATGAGGAACGCATAACTCCATCTTACTGTTTAGTTTATGTTATGCAAAATGCTTCAATATGCATGTAAGCTAAATGTTATATAATTATTTTTTCAGAAAATAAAAGAACCACAATAAAAATAAATACTTTTTTATGTGTCGGGTCTAGTAGACCCTCCAAATATAATTGAAAGAGAATATGTATGCTCGTCGTATTCTTTATATAGAAATTAGAGGTCAGAAGCATAGCAACAGATGATTTGGGATTAGGGATGAAATGCCACTTGAACCCCAAAGTTAGTTGGTTCTCCGACTCATTATTATTTGACTTGGATCTATTAAAAAAAAACTGAAAAGAGAACTTTTTTCCAAAAATATCTCATTTTTAAGTGTTTCAAACTTTTTTTTTGAAACCCTATTTTAAAAAGAACTTTTTGCCATATAAAATATTAAATTATGGATCCGGAGGGTCATCCGGCTCTTATCATCCGGTGCTAAAGGCCGGTACATGTTTCAGCCGTTGGATTTGTACAATTAAATACAACGGTTGAATATCATTTGGCCCACTTTTAGGGTAAAAATCTCAAAATCAGATATCCATCTCTCTCACGCAGATCTCGTCGGAGGCAGTGACCGAGGCGGCAGCGCATCTCTATCATTCTCCTCGTCGTTGATTGAGGCAGCAACTATCACCATCGTCATCTTATCGTCATCGTCAACAGTACCAGGAGTACAACCCAACATTGGATACTTTGATTGGTATGAACAATGATCACCACTAGGGCAAACATAAACAAAACTCGTATGGGTTTGTGAATAATAGATATATATTCAAATGGTCAACTACTTTTTTGTTCTCCAAAATAGATTAATTGTTATTATGCCAAGAGTGAACAATTGCGGTATCTTTTTATGTAGAAAATAAGCTTTTCACTCCAGAAGGGAGTCAATCTTTGTATTTCACTTGGGTTCTGAGACTCTGATTCTGAATCTCTTATTTGTGTCTAAGAGATAGAATAATTTTGAGAGGAATGCATGAAGAGAGAGGGAGATGAAACAAAATTATGGGGAAAAAAGTGAACCGTTAGATTTACTTTGCAAAGTCTTCCACCTTTGTTAGATTACCTCTCAATTTATTTTTATGTCAGTGGTGTGTTAAAATTTACAGGGTTGTGGGATGGATTACTTAAAATTGTTCTCAATTTTGTCTCTGTATAGTGTTCATTATGGTTGGAGTAAAAATCTTGTTATCTTACTCATGTTGACAATAACCATCTCACTACCCCAATGGTACATCCAGTAATTTGAACAAACTCAGCAAATACACAAATAAACCCATGAAAGAAAATCCTCAATATGAAAGCAAGATGGGCAAATTATAGCACAAGAGGAGCAAGAAGCATATTACAAAAAACCTCAATGTGATAGCAACATCTATTAACTATTTTGGATCTCCCAATTAAAGGCAAAACAAACAGAGAATCAAACACATCATTCAAGACTATATTATAAATAACCCAAAATCAAATACATCATGCATGACCAAGATTATCAAACTTGAGAGAATATCTGGTCATAAAAATAGAGCTGCAGATGAGGAGACGTTGTCTTCAACGACGCAGAGTCTCCGACAAAGGTAGAGTCTTCTTGCTTCACGGATTTGGTCTTCTATTCAACAAACTTGAGACGAGATCTGGTTTGAGAAAGTGGGCCGGATGACGAGAGCTGCGTGCGTGAGAGAGATGATATATGATTTTGGAATTTGCCTTAAAAATGGGCCAAATGATATTCAGCCGTTGGATTTAATTGTACAAATCCAACGGCTGAAACAAGTACTGGTCTTTAGCACTGAATGATAAGAACCGGACGACCCCTGGATCCTTAAATTATGGCTAAAATGCATTAAATTCATGAGGATAAATAAAATTGCTTTCGGGTCGAAGTCAAACCCATCCATCTGAATTCCGACCCACGATGTGCTACTTGAATTTTTCTAGCCGTTAGGTACAAAGACGGTGCTTTCCTTTCCTAGTTCTGACGGAACCACTTCAGACTTCAGAGTTCACAGAGAGACCAAAAAATGCATCACTGGATTCGAGCTGCTTCGGCTGATATCGCCGAACCTCTTCCACAGCCTCTCAGGCAATCACTCTTTCTCCTTCTCTCTTCTTCTCGATGTATACATATCCAATGGTGTTGCTATGTAGATTGATTTGTGTATTTTTCTAAATTCTCCATCGATGTACAGTGGTCACACGGCTGTTTTGATCGGGAAATCGAAAAATGGTGGTGTTCGGATGCCTTATTGATAAGAAATTTTTCTGTGATGTCGTTGTATATGATATCGGTACTCTTTCTTTCTTTTTCTCTTCTCCAATTTTCGTTTTGAGTTTCTTTCCTTATTCTCTTGGATTGAGTTTTATCTGATTCGTGTTATTTCTTGGGGTTTCACTTTGTTTTCTGCTCATTAGCATTGTTTTGTTCAATCATCGCATTTTACATTGCCGACTTGATTTTTTAGTGTGTAATTTAGTGAGAATAGCGTAACTTTCCCTTATTTTAATTGGGCTTGAGTAACATCAATATACAATCGAATCCCTAATCTTTGATGGAGAACAGTCTAGGTCTTCATCAGAATCTTAATGGAAAATAATCAGTCAGGTGATAGGGCTGGAGGATGCCAAAATATTCACACAGCAAATAGGGCATAAAGTTTGAAATGAAATTTATTTGTAATCACTCTATAATAAGTTTTCGTTGCCTCGTTGGAAGACACAAGTTTGCTTATCAAATATTTCATGAGGTTCACTCTGCATTTCAGTTGATATTTTAACCTTGCCCATGGTCAAGTGACCGGTCGGATATACATTTCTGAATTCTTTGAGTCTGGCATTCCTGGGAAAGAAACTTATCACTTTTATCATATAAAAAATGCTGCTCAGGTGTGAGTCACATCGAGCTATCTTTGCTTTTTCTAACTGATTTTGTGTTTCAAGAATAATATGAGATAATGGGCTAATAGGAATATGGTGCTATAATTCTCTTGAATTTCTTTTTGCTGCCTTGCACCTTGGGACGCTTCTGTAGTTGCATTTTAGTCTCCATCCTATATAAGTGTTGGTTTTTATTAGTCTGATTTTCAATTGCAAATTGGGTTACAGTCAGATTGCTCCAGAATTGCTAGTCAAAAGCTGAGCTCATCTTTATATAGCTCATTTTTGTTGACTTGTATTGAGTTGCCTGCATGATTCCTGAAGGTAAAAATGATTAATGTGGAATTTTTCTTGGGGAACCCAGTGGTGGTTTTTCGTGGAACCTCAGTCTTATACTATCATCTTGGAAGTAATATATATCTTATCTTAGGTTCTTGAAAGGCTTAATAATGGTTATCCTGAGGTTGAAGCTTACTTTTTATCCAATGCCGTCCAAATAAATACCTTCCTATTTGCTTTCCTTAAATTTCTTTGTTCTCTTATTTGTTGATATTGTATTGTTAGTTGCGTATGGATGATATCCCCAAGCTGCTGGCGGAGTACAAATAACTGTAACCAAACTCTGTTTGAATTAACCATAGACCAGCTGAAATATAATTATGAAAACATTTTAGGTAAACTGGTTTACATCAATATCCCCTTGCTGTAATATATCATGAGATAGTGTTGGTGACACTGTTGATTGATTATATTATTATATAAATTACAAAAGAATCTATTGTAGTTTGCCTTGATTGTTCTGCTCCAAAAGCTTGAACTAACAATAGACGGAGCTCTGCACAAAGTGGCGCCTCCAAGTTATGTTTGCTAGTAGTAGACATCTCTTGTCACCACAGGATAAGAAAGACGAAGTAGAAGCCAAAATAGAGATCGACATTGTATTGACAGCCGCGACAAGTGCACGGGCAAATTCAAGTCAAGGAAGGACATTCAATGTTTCCATTGCAAAAAGAAGGGCCACATGAATTGTCATTTTTTCAAAAGAGACCAAGAAAAGAGCAAAATCAAAGGTGAAAGGAGGAGGCTGTAGCTGAAGGTGACAGTTATTGTTTGTGACGATGGTTGTTTTAGCCTCACATGCCAAGATAGTAGCAGTTGGTCATGGACTCATGTGCCTCATTTCATGTAACCTCAAATGTTGCTGAAAGATGTGAACCTCATTCTAATTTCCATTGGCAAGCTAAGCTTGATGATGAAGGTTATAAGAATCACTTTAGTGATGGCAGGTGGGCTCTGACTAAGCATTGGGTTCCTTAGTGATTGGCAGAGGAAAGAAAGCAAATTCTCTTTGTGTTCTGAAAAGGTAGAAGTTAACACATTTGAAGATGCCTCTGTTGAAATTTGGCAGTGAGAAGGGATTTCAGATGCTATGCAGACTTGTACTCATTGTTTGGCTGAAAAGCATAAAATTACATTAATTCGGATATTTCAGACATTTCCTCCATCAAGAAAGTCAAACTTACTGGACTCGGTTCACACTGTTGTCCGCTACATTAAGGAGAATACTCTTGGTGATTATCTATGTTGTGTTACCTTAGACATTTCCCCCACCAAGAAAGTTAAACTTACTAAACTTGGTTCACACTGTTGTCTGCTACATTAAGGAGAATACTCTTGGTGGTTATCTATATTTTGTTACCTTTATCGATGACCACTCAAGGAAGGTATGGACATTTACGCTTAGAACAAAGGATCAAGTTCTTGAAGTATTCAAGCATTTGTACACTATGGTAGTGTGGTGGGAGACAGACAAGAAGGAAATTAAAGTGTAATCAGCCAAGGTTTTTCCAACAATAACCATTCCTTCCCCGCAGAACTGGATTAACCTGTGAACTAGAAAAACTATTCTAATAATGTACAAGAAAAGAAAACAAGATGAAGCAATTCATAGATCCACGCATGCCCAAATTCTATTTGGAAAGGGAGTTAAATTCTCTAGACTAAACTAATATTTACACCTGCTCAACATGCACCTCCAACATGAGCAAAAATTTATCTGTACTTTTCCTGTTAATTTTCAAGAAAAAATAAAAAAACAGTTACTGTGGTTTAATAACACAGAATTTTCCTTCGACTAAATATCTATACAAGAATACAATATTTTCTTCAAAGCTTGTCCTCAACAGGCTCTAACAAAAAAACCGAGGCTCTGGTCCTTCCCGAATCAAAATCCCAAAAGTCAGCCACCGCAGCATCACCATCAGGTAATCCACCTAATTTTGCAGCTTCCGCAATTCTAAGAGCCTTAACAGCTCTGTAAATTGCCAAATCAGCATTCTCCATATAAAGCTGAGCTCTCTTCCTTTTCAGAACAGCCGATTCCACAGATCTGTTTGCTGTGATCTTAGCTTCCTCTATTTTAAGCAAATCATTTTTGTCTTCCAAAGCATCCCGCTCAGCTATAGCTGCACAATAATCCAAAGATGCAACAAAGTTATTAATAATTACAACTACATAAAAAACTATTAGTATAAGCGGTAGCCTTTACGCTCACTTTGCATGTCAAATATTACATATCCAAATTATAAGACCAACAAAAAAGAGCAACATGCTAACGATTTTGCTTGAGTAGTATCAACTATAAATTTCAAAATATTATTTTACGAAGTTCGTATATTAATACAACTGATAGTAACAATTCTTAAAGAATGAAAATTACTCTTCACCTACTAAGAGAACAATCAATGACATTATTTTATGGGATCAGGATATTTGCATGTACCCTTCTTCTGAAAGGATCATATGAAAAGGTGACACCAACAATGAAGTTAACTCCTTTTCTTCAATGAAAAAATATAACGAATTTTCATAAAATTAAGAGCTTAAGTCTAATAGGGTGTGTATTTCCCTGAGTTCTTTATCATTTGTTCCCAAAGTACACCAATATTACAACCACCATTTCATTCTAACAACAGCTTTACCAGGCAAAACCGCAAAATCTTATAGTTCAAAATTCACCACAAAGTATACAACTCAAGGTGCAGAGTACACACACCCAACAAGTCAAGAATAAATAACGAAATATATGTTCAGTGAAAGATATTTAAGATAGAGCAAATGTAAAAGTACCTGGCAAGAAAATTGGTTGTTTGGCCCTTCCAAGCTGACTTGCCTGTCTTTTAAATGATCTTTTTTTGCGTAGAGGCGGCTTGGAAACCAGTGAACCTTTCTTCACTTGATGAACCTATTATGACAAAGGAGTATTAACCTAGATAAGATAACTGGTCCATAGCGCGAAATATTTTCTAAGCATAAGTTGGCATATAAATTCATGAGAAGGAGAAGAAAGAGGAAGAGCAAAGCAAGGAAAAAGGGGTAGACTGCAATTTAATTGATTAAAATAGGAAACATCAAAACCTTATCATTCTAATAGAGTGGGATCAGCTAACATAAATCTATAAGATTAAATAATCAAAGTTTACCCTCTCCGCTCTTTCTGGATAATCCAAGTTAGTGGATAAGAACTGTAATATTTTACACCCATCACCCTTTAGCCATCACAACTAATATACTAAAATTACCGGAATCTGCTATTTCATTGACATTCCATAAACACCAATAACGCATTTCATAAGCACAACTTCTAATATGAATATAAGTGCAACACAGATACACCAGACCAAAAAAAAAAGGCCGTGGAAGACAGTTCAAGAAAAAATATAACTTTTACCTGGAAAACCCTAAGCAGTGGTGACCGCCTTTGCTTCCGTTTTTTCATCCAATAATCATACACAGCTTCAACTACTTCCTTCGAGCCAAGATCCAAACATAAATCAATGTAGGCTTTATCATCTGTAAGACCAACTGGACCGTGGTAACAGGCTTTCTCAAAGGCATCAACCATTAACTCAAACTTATCCTCAGAAACCTGCTCATCAACTTCATCTTTGGCAGATTCATTATTGAATTTCCTCAGCCATTCCTCATCTTCAGAATCCATGTCATAATTTGCAAAACTCTTTGCCATAGCTCTTGCAACCTCATTGTCTTTAACAGAAATGTAGTAAACTGGTCTGCGAAATGGAGCTCTGTTGCTAGTTTCATAGCCTGGCACTTCATGTACTCCAGGAACAGGGATGGGCTTAACAACAGAAACGGCTACATTCCGATCAGAACAATCCTTGTAAAGATCCTTGAAAATGAACCATTCCTGCCGGTCAGGAAACTCCAACTTCCAATTATCATCCCCAGACCATATAATAGCATTCGTAAAGCGGTTGCATGAGCATGGCCTCATCACTTTCTCTGCTTTGTGAGTAAATCTTGTTGATCCATCTCTCTTGATCACAAGCGACCACTCTCTTGAATCGGATATTTCTAATATAACTATGGCTCCAGCTTCCCGGTAACATCTGTCTGATTCAATGATTAATAAGTTCGCAGAGCAAGTGGACAACCCAGTATTTACTGGTAATCCAACCACGGTAGTCCTCAATTCTCTAAGATTAGGAGCAGATGCTTGCTGAATTGAAGTCCTTATCTTATTCTTAGACACCACAGACGTAGCAGATGCATGCTGAATTGAAGTCCTAATCTTATTCTTAGACACCACAGACGAGAAAGGAATGCCATTTTTCCTACTACAGATGAGATCAGAAACTAAAGCTCCATTGGCTTTGTGCATGAAGATGGGTGAAAGATTTCTAGCTTTCCTCCTCCTCAAGGAACTCCTCCTTTTCTGTATACCCCTAGAATTTATTCCATTTCGAGTCTGAGAAATCCGGCCACTAACAGGAGAATGTAATGTTGGCCTGTAAGCAAAACTATCAACTCCATGAAGTCTCGGCCTATTTTCAGACGAAATACAGTCTGAAGGGATGCACACATTTGGTTCTTCATTGTCAGACATTAATCCATCAGTTGCATCCTCATCCATTTGGCTCATTGCATTATTTACAAGTCTAAATAACCAAAAACTAATTCTAAAACGCACAATTAGATGCATGTATGTAAAATACTCTGGAACGGCAGAAAAATTAACAGAAAACAACGGTACACACTGCCTGGCTGCAAAAAACTTGCAAACTCCTTTGCCATGAAGAGGAGGGTCCTGAAAGCATATAAAATATAACATGAGAACAAAATTAAGCAATTCAAGAAAACAGAGAATATAGTATGAACTGCTTAACATAAAAAATCAAAACCACTGGGGGAATGAAATGATTTACGGGAAAAGTAATGCACCATACATTCCATAAGAATATCAAGGAAGAAAAAAAATAAAACTATGAAAGTAAGAGATGAAAACAAATCCAGACCTGCAAAAAACGGATGCCCTGAGAAGCATAAGCATTGCAAACCGGCTCCGATGATAGAAATGCAGTAAGCTGGGACAACCTCACAATAGCCCTCTTCATGTAACTTAAAACAAACTGCAGAAAGCAAGAAAACCAACTAGAATGTCCACTATAAGTACTCTCGAAAACGACAACAAGCATGCAAGGAATCCCATCCTCCCCCTCTCGCTCCATACCCACAACACTCCTCCTATCATTCTTCTTCTTCCGTTGCCTACGATGATACAGACGCATCCTCTTCTTCCTATTCTCCAGATCACCAGAACTTCCATGACACTGCACATCCCTTTCCTTCCTTTTCCTACTGTAAACAAGCCCATACCTCTTTCTATCTTTCGAATTCTCCAGTTTAACTTGTGTGGACACTTCACTTTCAGCACCATCGAGATTGATAACGTCTGGATTCACTTCAACTTCACGGACCCATCCATTCTGTGTCCTCTTGTTGTTGATGGTGGTGCTACTCTTGCCATCGTTGATGTTCTTAATACTGTTGTTCTTATTCTTGACAGGATGGCACCAATCATCCCCATCGTTGACTCTCCTGCCTCTGCTCTCACCAGATTCCGGGAAGAGGCGGCGCCCTGACCGCAACACAAGGGCACTGTCCACCCCCTTCGCCATCCCAAACACCCTTGTGCTCCGCCGCATACCAACTGAAGGCATTGGCTTGCTGTTCTTCGTCGAACGTAATCGCTGATCAAATGTTCCCCTCGAAACACTACGCTTACTTGACTCGGACACCAACTCACTGAGTTTTCGACTTGACTCGTTCCCACTACCATATGGTCTCATAATCCAAGTGACACGAAATGAAAAGCTAACCCGCCCAACATACTTCTCAACGAAGAAACAAGGCCACCGACTCAGTGGAGTTGAACGGTACACTCGGACCGACTCAGTTTCGACTCGGATCAGACTCAAAACAGCGTGCACTCAGACAAACACGACATCCTTCGCCAAAAAAAAAAAAAAAAGTGGATCGTACACAGATCGACTCAGATTCAAAATTTAGAACGAAGAACCCATGAAAATAAAGATAAATTACATTAAACAGAATAAATCAACGGTTTTTTACACAGAGACTGGATAAAGAGGAAACGAATCCTAAAAAAAAACTAAACATAGGTTCTCTTTACGAAGAGAGAAGATTTCGGGTCTCTCTCTCTCTAGAGATCCAAGATCGGGAAGAGTTATGGGTGTCACGTAGTTCTTGTTGTTGCAGAGAAGAATAAGAGAGAGAGATGGGGGGCGGAGAGTGGAGGATCAATCGTGGGGGCTAGGGTTTATGAATAGAAGAGAAACTGGGGTAACCACTTGACCGACGAATCGCGGCTGTTGGATTATGAAAAGGACGGTGCAGATTGATTTTGGGCTCCGAAATTGGTGCGATGAAGATTAAAAGGAGCGCCTATAATACGTTATCTCTCCTCTAGTATAGTCTAGAGAGAGATTGTACGGGGTGACAGATATTTTAGGATTCTCAATAGTTATTCACTTATTCCTTACTTTTAGGGTGTGTGAAATTACCACAAAGGACTAGGTAGTGATGGAGTGTGAGTGAATGACTTCGGAGTTGGGACCCGTTTGGTTCACCAAGAATTTTTGATGGACAATGATTTTTCATGAAACTTCCTCCTATTAATATAACAAGACTTATGAAGAAACAATTACTCAATAATTTTTTTAAAAAATAAAACTCAATTAGTTACTAAATGAGAAAAATGGCAACAATACCAGTTTGGGTAAAAGTTTAAATCCCTACCATGCTTTTCAATAACTCCAAAATTTATGATTAGAGTTAGAGTTAGAGATTTTTTTTTTATAAAAAAATGTCGAAACCACTTCACATTTCATTCCAAAATAATAACGTTAAACCTAACACTACGAAAAGAGTATAGGAATTTACAAACACTATACTACACTAGGAAATTATAAACATCGGAGTCGCCTGATTTTTGTTTGAATAAATTAATATATATATATATATATAATTAAAATTAAACACTAATTCACACGCCATCTAATATCAAACATTATATGAATTCAATTAACGAAAAAAAAAAAAAAACATGACATGAAATCCTTTGTGTATTGACAAACAAATTACTAACTTTACTAATGTATTTTTTTTACTAATTATCATTAGATTCATGAATATATATATATATATATCTAATATAATTCGTATACATGTGAGATGAATAATACTAAAGTCGATGTTCTCACCCCATATAGAAAGAAATTCTTATGGATGCTCTTATTTCACTAACCATTTAAACATATAGCACTAAAATTTTAACACTCAATATAAAAGTATACTAATAAACAATTACACTACTAAATTAGTAAGTGAAAAATTGTATCATTCATACAAAAAATGTTTTTTAAATTTTAAGTTTTAAATTTAAATAATTCTGAACACAGATTTTAAATTCAAATAACATACGAATACCTTTACACTTTTTTATTCCATCTAACCCCTTTTTTTATTTCATCTAACCCCTTTTATTATTTATTTACAAAATCTGAACACTTGCAACTTATATTAAATCTCAAAGTTTTTTCAATAGCTTCTCAACTGTTAAAAATAAAAAAATAAAAAAAGTGATAACATTTTCTTTATACGAAAAAGACTGTTTTAAAGCCACTCCATCATGGCAGACAGAACCTTAGTTGGACTGAGGGCGTTTTGGGAATTGCAAAAGAAGTGGGGGTAAAGTAAGAAAGTGAAAAAAAAACACCACCACAAAAGCTAAAGAAATCTGCAGTAAATTTAGGAATTACTTAAAATTCAAACTTCATAGTTATAGGGGTAAGAGCAACTCCAGTGGTAAAAACTATATCAAGCACTTCAAAATCATTCTCTCTCTTCTACTCTCTCCTATGTGACATAACTTAATTGGATTAGTGGGTCCCACAATATACACTATTCATCAACACTTCATACTTTTCAATACTTCATACTCATCTTCTTTATTTTCTCTGTCTTACTTTTTATCATCTCTTTCTTACTTTTCATCATCTCTCTTCCTTTTCATCATCTCTCTTCACTATTCATCAACTATATACATAATTCATATTTCAAGTGTCATTTTTAACAACAACCTATATTTCAAGTGTCATTATCAAGAAAGTGTGTTTTCAAGTGTTCATTTTCTTCCATTGTAGAACTCCAGCACTCTAAATTTTCCATAAAGTTCACTTTTCAACACTTAAAAATGTGTTATCAGGTGTCCATTGGACATGCTCTAAGTGAAAAATTGTAGGAAAAGTACACCTAACCATCAAAAGAGCTCCAAATGTAAAAAAAAAAAAACAAAAAAAAAAACGCAAAATAAATTTAAATTTAATTCATTTTACAATTATTATAATATAAATTCTACCATATTAAAATTTAAAAAATCAATTGACAAATATTTTTCTAAATCTAACTATATATCATATAGATAATTATAATAATTATTTTTTTATCAGAAAGATGTAATTGTGCTTGTTGAATGAGAAAAAATTAGGGGAAGAGAGAAAAAAAAACAATTTATTAGTGACAAGTAAATAATTCTAATATAATAAAATGATAGATATGGTAGAAAAAACAAGAGGGATATTGTTGGCTAATGACCAATTATAGAGATACAAAGGGTTACCTTGTTTGGAAAAAAAAATACTTAAAATTTAAATGCACATTCTAGAACCACACCAAAAAATATCCATAATTAAATAACACCAAGACTAACCTCTAAAATAAAATAATCTGTAACTATTTATTATTGATGTTTAATCCGCTTAATGAAAGTTTTTGCTACATAAAAGTCACAAGGAATGATATAACTACGATTAACATGATAATTGTGTTACAAACATTAAAAAAAAAAAAATTATTTCATCAAATGGTTAACCACCTTGTGTTTGGTATTTCAAGTTAAGATCCTAAGAAATTCAGTCCAATCCTTCTTGATATTTGTCAGTTCAATCCTCGATAAAAATGAGTCGTTAATGCGTGACTTATTGTATGAACAAATTACGAGAAGGTTTTTAAGCCCCTTCTAAATATACTCCATTTTTCAGTTCTTACTTATATCACATTCCTAACGAGTTCCGAAAAGATTTGGAGGGAGCATCCCCACTTAGTGATCGATCCGCTAGTTCTCACGGACTAGCCACATGCAGGGAAACTTGCACATGTGTCTACGTATCATTCTAAAGCTCTTACTCATCATCAACTTAGTCATCTTTCACAGATAGCAACAAACGTTGATTCATCATATGCATGAGAATTTTTTTTTTTTATTGTAATAGTTTTTTTAAAGCATTAGGATGTGATATTAATCATATGATGAACAAATTTTGAAAACTAATTTGTTTTCATCATCATTTTATTGAAGGAGCGGACTGACAACTACACAGAAAGATTTGACTGAAAGTTTTTCTCAAAGATTCTTCCTCTCCATTGGAGTAACAAAGTCATTTGGTATTCTGCCATTGTTATAAAATTCAAGGTGTATTTAGGATGAAATTAAATAATAGCAACAAGTAATTTTTTCTAGGTACTGACAAATTACCTGTATCCCTTTAACAATTGAAACTAGCTGGAGCATTAACAAAAACAAAACAAAATAATAGAAATTGACACTAAATTGTTTCAAGATGTGAAACTAGTTGAAACCAGTTCAAAACTAGTTACCAAATAAATGAATTCAAGCAGTCCATTGGATGAAATAATAGCATCAATTAAAGGTTGTCATTCTGTTTGTCAATTTACCTGTTTCCTTTATAAATTGAAACATCCAGGAGCATCTTCTTTCTATCTTTCATAAAGTTCAGCATACATTACAGAAACAATTCAAAAATTAATGATTTCACAAATTGATGGTAAAAGAAGGTTGTGTTTACCAAGTTCAACAATATGGATGACCATAAAGACTAAGCACTATTGAGAACAAAATGCAATGTTAATGTCCAGTATAGTAATTTCAAAGTTTGAAAATTAGATTGCTCTATTAGATAAACTGCTAGCTTAATTTTCTTTTGATAAGGACCTTCAGGTCTTTAAAAGGAAAAATAGGGGGTAGTTATGTCTTTTTATCGTATTAGGGTTAAGGCTAGAATAAAAGAGGTAGTCTGTGTAAAAAGGGGGGAACTTTTCTATCATATTGTAAGGGTTGGGTTTGGAGGCGCTTCTCTAAGAAGGGTTTGGATCTTGGTTACTTTGTGCTTGGTTTCTTATTATCTATTCCAGTTATCAATTACTCCATTTTCTGTGCAAGTTTCTATTATTTATCATCTTTCTTCCTTTCTTACCCTGTTTTAGGTCCAATAGTGGCTCTAGTTAGCTCTCCAATTTGTTAAACCCCCACATCCAAGTGACGGTAAGCCTAAATCCTTCCCCACATCAAAACTATTTTCCAATATGCTCTCTGGCCCTTTAGTTCATCACTTTCTTAGTTTCTTTTTAAGAATTTTGAATTCCTATAGTTAGCAGAGATCATAAATAAATCATACATCAAATATCAAGTGGTCAGAAATTCACAATGCATGGTATCATCAATTAGAAACTCACATGAAGCTCCACAATCATTGTTGAATGTAGACACTGACTTATTGAACATGATAGCAAAAATAAATTTCTTGAAAGTTGAAAGTCCAGGCATAAATCGAAGAAAAAGAGATTTTGACAAACACAAGAATGACAATCAAAAAAAGAAAATGATCACATTTTTTTTTTTTTATTCTTTTTCATTCACTAAAGTTCTTGAATGAACTCTATTACAAGTTTTCAACTGATCGTTAAGGAGAATTTAAGTTTGCAATTCCAATATTTCCTATGTATCCTTTTAATGCTAGTTAGAGGCATATCGAGTAGGGTAATCATTTATAATCTCCAAACTCCAATTGATTCCTAATAACTTAAAGACAACTTTCATTACAGAAAAAGCATGCCCTAGAATACACAGGTTATGAGAAATAATGATATGCTCCTTCATTGATTAGCACAAGCAATTCAGGTCAAGACATTTCATCAGGTTTACTCTCAACTACATTACCAAGCTATGGCGATTGAAGCTTGCAATCCAAACAGATTAGATATCTTAGGTTTATAACCAATATCAAATTGTTTTGCATAGACAAACAGGGGACAAAGAACTCAATAAAATTTATTCAAAAATTCGGGCAACATAACTTAGGTTTGGTTCAACAAATTTCATGTGTTGTATGACCCGAATGACAAATTTGTGCAAGGGTTTCCATCGTAGAAACATATAAATGTGAAGCAAACATCAAGTACAGAGTGTCATGGAAGACAAAGCAAAGCAAATTAAAGGAATCAAGACAAGACGCAATACGAGGAAATTAGACTCGCCTATTATAATTTGACTTCAGCTCGAACCGAATTGCAGCGGCTTTGAAGTGAAGTTCAAAGTTCCCTGATCTTCAGAAAATGTAGAATACGAAGATTAGAGATGATGAAATATGAGAGAGAGAGAGAGAGAGAGAGAGACGCACAAACCTTGCAAGAACAATTGTCGTGTTCTTCGTGAGTCGCGACCGACGATTTTATAAGCTGAATTGTGGTTACCTCTGCTAATAATAGAATCGTGAATTGTGTTATTGGTTTAGTCACCTTTTGTTTTTACCACGAGTAGTATCAGTATGGATTCTGCTGTAATTTCTTTCCGTTAAAGTTAATACAAATTATTTTTAAAAAAAATTATAAATGTGTTTTGATCAGCTTTACAATTCGTTCTTCTAAACTCGTTCTCTTTCATTTTTTGATGGCATTTACCAGTTCCTTCAAGAAATGAACAATTTTTCATGAAATACAGGAGGCTACAAGAAAATGTAATCTGATAAGTTAATTTAATTGGCTAGAAATTGCAGAATGAAAAGGCTTGTTGGTGAATGCATATATGTATATAGGAGCAACATTGTATTTGATAAATAAAAGATCAACCTAGTCATGACCACCATTGTTGTTGTCTTCATTCACTAATTACAAGCATATATTTATTAGCTTAGGCGGCAACGTCTAGTTATATTACAGTAAAATAACAGGAAGAAATGGGCAAGAGGTATATAAAGTAAAGAAGCTGATAATAATATTATAACTGCACTTGAGTTTTTAAGCCATACTACATTAGGGCAACTGCAATGGTGCCCTTAGATCTCCATACAAAGGCCACGCATATGATACTTTATATATTTCAAGCCTTATTATATCCTTAACCTTCAACTACGCTACTTTGTGGTGCATACTTCCCCCTAAGCTGAGCAAGTTCAGCATCAAATGCGTTTTCGAGCGCCATCATTTCCTCCCAGTACCTCCGCTTCGTAGCAGCAATCTTATCCTCTTGCACTTTTATCAGCTTCTCCCTGTCTGCAACAAAGTCTTTCATCACTTCGCCTTGTAACTGAATGCGATTTGCGATTTCCTCCACCCTAAACCCAAGAAGAAGTATGTTAGTAGAGTTTAACTAGCATCCCCAACTCTCTTTTCCAGGTTGAATATGTGAATCTGCATATATTTTTTTGCAAAGCAACCGAAAAATAGTTGAGTACACCGGTATACCTCTGTTTGTATTGCTCTATGTTTGAAGGATTGACATCTACGTCTCCAATCTTCTCACACTCCTCTAGCTGCAACTTCTCAAAATTCGCTTCTCTTTCATCCCTAGCTTCATTGATACTGCTGATTTGGTTCTTGAAAAATTGCTCTTGGAAATCAAGCTTAAAAATTGGATTACAGTTAGTTCAAACAAGTGAAAATGCAATGCCAGGAGAAAATCTCAAAAATTTAGAATGATAAGCACTCTCGAAATAAGCACTCTATATATATATATGTATTTCATTGGGAAATATACCAATTTCCACACAACACAGGAATAGGTTTGTGAATTTGAGTTCCAACTAACAGTTTAGATAATCTCAGAATGTGAACTGTAGCACATTAACATGTTATTAGTCTCACAAAAGGATAATTAACTGATCTAATGAAGGCACTTAACCAGAACTTACATGAAGGATGAACTACTGTTGTCAAAAGATGCAAGCATATAATATTACCACTACCACTAAATAAAGTCAAGAACAATAGATCCCATTCCCGTCAAGATGAGATGAACGCTAATATGCTTGTTGGTAACATGAAGATGATAGGCTGATGACACGTAAAAGGTAATGACAGAGGATGCATTTCCGATAGGGGAAATAAAACTTTCGCGCATGCTCAAGGAACCATCAATCATATAATGAGATACTACTGTGATAGCAAGTTAAAAGTCTACCTCATAGAACACAAAGGGCTTTATTAGTTATCAAGTCAATAAGCAATTTACAGAATTACCTCTTCCTTGTTTTGCTCATGCTGAACTTTGGATCTTTGTTTCACAATACGGTTTTCCTCCAACGTTTTTCGCAGCTTCGTACTAACAGTTACTATAATTTCTTCAAGAGCTTTTGAACGTGTTTCTTGTTTTGCAGCCTTGTTTCTGAACCAGCTAAGTTGTTGATTGGCCTCAGTCATATGCTTGATTTGGTTCACGAACATCTTTTCATATGATTTCAAATCATACTTCACCTTAGATTTTCCTATCAGAAATATATGAAACTTTAAATACTTATGAAGAAACCAAACTTGCACAAAGAAAGAAAAAAAATGTGAGAGAGGGAGGAACCGTGTGAATGCTGATCGAAGTACTCCAAGTCTTCCTCCACTGCCATGTAACCATAAAGTTGACGTTTCCCACCCGAACAAAATAAAACCCGGCGACCACTTTCCCAAGCTCTTCTGTCAGAACCTTGCTCCACAAATTGTCTATGGAGACGCTCAGCTTCTACATAACCACCAGCGCTGCTCTCAAAAATCAGAATGCTTATTCCCCGATGCCCCTGTGGACCATAGGAGTGCCGAGGCTTAAAAGGACCATAAGAGCTGAAGTAGTCACGAAGCTCTTGATTGCCCATGCCAACCCACTGAGATCCAATACAACATAACAAACGTTAAGATTGCATAATCACATCATCAGATCTCCTTAATATGCACTGAAAATTAAAGCTGCTTCTCATCACATTTATTTCCAAAAATATTTTTGAAAAAGTGCAACTTATAGTTATGATCTCCCTATGAAACAGAAAGTGGTACGGGTTGGGGGGAGGTGGGGAGAAAGAGGAACAGAGACAGAGAGGGTGGAATTGAACCTGGCCCCTGAAGTCTTGCTCAAGCCTGGTATTCATGATGACAACCATTGGAGGCCAGACTATCAAATGGTCTTTCTCGTCATCCATTAACCCTTTCCAATTTCCAAACGCTTCACCAACTGGAATAACTGGTGCTCCCCTCCGGCGCAACTCCTCTTCCAAGAGCTCTGTAAACTCCCTATGAAGCTTCACCCTTTTCCTACCTTTTGTTCTGGCATGTGTCATCAGGGGCTGCAGACCTTGGTACCAGTTAATAGCTCCTGGACCGAACTGGCAAGCAGGGCAGTGCCATGGCCTCTTCCGGTTATTTACCTCTTCAAAGCTTAAAGCATCCAAACTCTCAAAGAAATTCTTAAACCATTTGCACTTCTTGCGAGTTTCATGGCTTTTTTGGCTCGAATCTGAATCAAAGTCATCACTTAAATCTTCGTCATCAGTATCATCCATGGAATCATCAGCATCACCGTCGTCGTCGTCATCATCATCATCACTCTTGTTGACAACCTCATCAGTATCATCCACCGAATCATCATCATCATCATCATTCTTGCTGACAACATCAGGATTATCGAGTTTGTTTCCCTTAGTATCATCCATGGAATCAGCAATTAGCTTTTTCCTACAGCCAGAAGCACTTCCTGATCCTCCATTACTAAGCATACATAGCTTCTGAACTACATCTGGATGGCTCCAAGCTTTAAGATTAGGATTGTGAGAATCCCAGGTCTTTGGAGCACTGCTCCCTGCTATATCCTTGGACTTCCTGCAGCTAACAGCACCATCACCATCTGACTGTGCAGGATCCATTTTCGAATCAGCCAACGGCTCCATCATCGAACTAGACGCTTCAGATACAAATCCTCCCTTGGCTGACATGTTCTTACAAGCACCAGCAACTTGAGGCTTCTTGAACTCTTCTTCTATTGATCAACATTATAAACAACGCCAGAATTACTTAAACTTGACAAAGGAAACAGAAATAATTTCACACTGTGAAACCCTATGAACATGAATTCGAAGCAAAACATAGCAGATAATTTCAACAAATTGTTCTCAGAATTTCATAAATCCCAATCTATAATGTTGATCATGACATTTGCAATTTAGGGTTTTACCTGGAATAATCTCGAGCTGTTTCCACAGATTTTACCGGCTAAATAATAGCGATGATTTGACAGCTCTGGATTGTGGAAGATCACAGTTCTGCTCTGATATTTGCTCAGGCGGAGGCGGTTGCGAAAATTTAAACTTCTGAACGTGGTGTGAGCGTGGGAAGAGCGGTGAGTGTATAGGTGTATATATACACTTTCAAGAGAGAGGAGCGAAGAGAGAGACATTGATGCTGCCCTGCTTTCACGTCCCTTCTTCTGCAAGTGAAGTGTGACCGACTGCTGCAAGCAACTTGTTCGGGGAGTCGCACTTTTGATTTGAAAGACAGGCAAGAAGAAAAAGCTGAAAGGCAATATATTAATTCTTTATTTGGGTTGTACAAAAAATAAGCTTTGAAACAGTTCGGCCCGTTAGGCCTGCTTTCTTAACGGGCCCTGTCCCTTTGGCATAACAGTTTAAATGGGCTTACGATCCGGCCCGCCATGCCTACTTTTTAGACGGGCTTTGGTAGAACCGTCTTGATAATGGGCTTGATTCCTGTCATGTCCCATAAATAAAATAAAATAATTGAAGGAGTGGATCGGGTATTCGGGTGTCGGAAAGCCGGCACAACCCAAGACGATGGCGCGAGACCAATCCAAGACGAATCCTTTCAGAAGTATGATTGCATGCTCGTGTGGGTATTTGTGGAAACACGGCTTGTGAATTGTGATGAAAGCGACTGATCACTTTCATGTGAGACTTGATAGCTCGCAACTCCTATCAAGCCCAATTTATATTATTTTCTTCTTCACCTACAAAATCTCAAGAGTTTGTATCAAAATATGGTAATTTTCTCTTTTGATGTGATAAAAAGTTTTTGTTATTTTTGTTTGTAATTTGTCTGGGTTTTCATATTAATCTAGTTTTCTCTAATGTGAATATGTTAATAAATTAAAGGTGGCAATGGGTTTGAGAAAGTCGTGGAATTGATCTCATTGTCTTCTCGACTGAATTACACTTCTCACGTGGGTTTTTGAAGACTGATTGAAATTGGGTATTGGTTAGATTTCGGTTTGAGTCGAGGAATTCGGAGTTCTCTGCTTGGATAAATGATATTGGACCCTATGATTTCTTCTGTGAAAAGATGTTGCTATTGCTTTTAACCTTTGCTACTTGATCCTTGAATTGAAACTTGTAGCGTTAAGTATTGAATTCTGCCAAAACTTAAGAAGGAGAGGAGTAGCCTTTGATATTCTCTATGATCTTGTTTTTTATTTTGTAAATGATGGCATCCCAAATTTGTTGCTGCTACTTCATCTTGTATATTCACAGCAAAAGAAGCAGATGCAGGTGCATATGCACCTAGTCTTGTTATGTTTGCCTGACTTTTTCTTTTTGTTGGTGATGGTGATCATGATTCTACGTGTAGGACTAACAATTCTGTATTCAATCCGACAGGCTCTTGGATTTAAAAGCTTTCAATTTAACAGAATTTGGTTCATTTGAGAAGCACTTTGCTGATGGGAACATCTGAGGCAGTTCTACAAGTTTTGTCTGGGGCAGTCCCTTCGCTTTTTAAGTCTGATTCATTTCTCAGCAATTCAGAGCGGACAATTCCATGTAAATTCCACATAACTTGTGCAAAGAGAAAGGCATCAAGGTATGTGCAATCGTTCAAGTGTTCCAGTCTTTTACGAAGTCATGTAAAGGTCTATCCATTTAAGGGGTTAGGTGGTGCTTTGCATGGAAATACAGCTATTGGCAGTTTGCAGCTTCTACGCTGCAAGTGCCAACATGCTGAAAGTACAAGTGGAATAATTGCAGAGAATGGCAATTGAACATCAGAACTTGATTTGTAAATAATGCAAAGACATTAAATCTGAATGGTGCAGTGAACGCATTATATGTTTTGGAGTTTGAGAATGTTCAGCAGTTCAAACAGGAAAAGCAGGTTTCAGAAGCTAATGGTGCTGCTGGTTCACATAGGGATACAACTTGTAAGGTTTCTGTAGAATCCTATCGAGGATGAAGCATGGGACCAATTGCGGGATTCAGTGGTTTATTACTGCAGCAGTCCTATTGGAATAATTGTTGCGAACGATCCTACGAGTTCCAGTGTGTTGAATTACGATCAAGTCTTTATTCGGGATCTCATTCCTTCTAGCATTGCTTTTCTTCTGAAGGGAGAGTATGACATTGTCCGGAATTTCATCCTTCATACGCTTCAGTTGCAGGTAGTTCAATTGTTTGCTTATTGCCACCACTTTATTATCGTAGATTATTACAGATAATTAAGTTTTAATTTAACGTCTGTCTTTTTGTTTTTCACATATTCAAACGCGTAGAGTGATGCATTTGGGATTATTACATCTATTTTGGTTGATATGTGTGCGTATTTGCTCTCTCAAGTAACGGTTGTCTCTGCTACAAAATATGCACTTTTTCGGGGCCATCCCGGGGGGGGGGGGGGGGGGGGGGGGGGGGGGGGGGTTGAAAGAAATATTGCCTTTGTCATTATTCACTTATAATAATTTTAATGTAATGAAGAAACGCCGGAGCGTGTAAACATTACATCTGCGTGATGAAACTCTGCTTACTAGATGTGTCCATCTGATGCTTTTTCTTTTTTCTTTCTTTGGTTGGTGATGGGCTTGAGGAGGTTACCTATTAGAAAACCATGGTGTATTACTAAAATTGAGCTCTCTGTTTGCTCTTTTTCATTTTTCGGGGTTTGCCTGGCTGTGGGATTGCAGGGGCATGAGTGGTTGGTAGTTAAAGTCTCAAATAATGCATAGGATCATATTTGACTTAAATGTATAATTTTTGGTGCCTTTTTCTGAGGTATACCTCATATGATATTTCTTTTGAGCTACCTATCACAAGAGGTTGAATAAGTCTACAATTTGCTGTGAGCCTGTTACAGATATGTTTCTGTCACTTTGTGTACTTGATAAGGTTAGGTTGTGGGGTGTGTGCTGATATTTACTCTCCTATTGCATGTTGGACAACCATGACAGATGGTTATTTGTTGTATTTAATTAGGTGTGTCATGTGTGATAGTATCTGTGTTGTATATGACTCCTTTTACAGCCAAGCTGGGAGAAAAAAATGAACTGTCATAGTCCTGGTCAAGGTTTGATGCCTGCTAGTTTCAAGGTGCACACGGTCCTGCTGGACGACAATGATTCCGTTACAGAGGAAGTAATTGGACCCTGACTTAGGAGAGGCAGCAATCAGTCGTGTTGCTCCTGTTGATTCTCGTAAATGAAATTTCAGGTCAGCAATTTACTTCGGGTTCTGCTTCTTTTGTGTGGTGCTAAACTTTTTCATATCGTTTTGCCAATTTTAGTGTTGTGGTGGATCATTCTATTACAAGCTTATGGAAAATGCTCTGGTGATCTCTCAGTTCAGGAGAGGATAGATGTGCAAACTGGAATTAAAATGATCCCGAGGCTATGTCTTGCTGATGGATTTGAGATGTTTCCTACATTATTGGTAACTGATGACTCTTGCATGATAGATCACTGCATGGGAATTCATGACCACCCTCTAGAAATTCAGGTAAATAAGCTCTGATCTCAACTCTCAACTCAAATCTTTTTGTTGGGCACAACTAAGGATGAACAAAGGAAATGGAGAGCTAATACATATATACTTTTTGGCGCGTTCCTTGGAATAAGCAATTATTAATGTATATCAGAAACAAATTTTGGAAATAAGAGATAAGGGGAGCTTTTGGCCTTGTTCAACTGTCATCCCTTCTGTTTTTTGGAAGAGAAATATAAAATGTGCATCAAACTATGTTTACATTAATAGACTGTTGAATGTCTAAATATTAGCAAAACTGGTACCTCTTACTAGAGTGTTGAGAAATAATGATCTTAATTCTTAGGTGTATGTGCAATTCTACAATTCTGGGAGAGTGTGTTGCAAATAATTATTTTACAGATGAATGCAACACAATAGTATTTGAAGGTTTCTTAGTGGTCATTTAAATTTCCAACATGTCCTATTGATCATGTCTCATTCTCCTTTACACTTTGTAGCGTTTTAAGAGCTGGGTCTGATAGTGTGTATGTCTTCTTGCTTTTGTTCTACATTACTTTGTGCACTTGAGATGCTTGCTCCAGAGATGGATCTGCTGACCTTATCCGAGCACTGAACAATTGTCTGGTATCTCTGTCATTCCATATTAGAGAGTATTATTGGATCAATTCAAGAAAATTAAATGCTATTTATTGCTACAACAAAGGATGCCCAACAAAGGAGGATATCTTATTGTGAACTTGCAACCTGCTCACATGGATTTTGTCGATTTCTCTCTTGGAAGTTTATGGTCTGTAGTAAGTGGCCTTGCAACAGCAGAGCAGTCTCATGCCATATTGGATCTCATTGAAGCCAAATGGGCAGATTTGGTAGCAGACATGCCATTGAAGATCTGTTATCCTTCTCTAGAAAGTCAAGAATGGCAGATAATTACAAGCAGTGATCCTAAAAACACGTAATTTATCTCTCAGTTATGATAAAATTCATGGTATTCTTTATTTTCTTGAAAGAGTTATATAACTCATCTGTTATGATGCAGGCCTTGGTCCTACCACAATGCAGGGTCCTGGCCAACTCTTCTTTGGCAGGTTAGTTGTAGTACTTTTTGCCCAAACGTCTCCTTCCATCTTTTCAGGATGGGAAACAACAGCATATTGGGAAGAAAACTTGAAAATTAAGGTGATTAATGGAGATCTGAAACTATGGTATGGATTTTGGGGATCACATATGGTCTGTGGTGATGTAATGGATTTGCAGATTGTGTGTTGAATGGCTCCAGGCATCATATTCTCATGACAGTCAAAGGCTTTTAGAATTAATTGTAAATAAGTATTAAACCTCATAGGATAACCATAATTATCACTACTTCACCGTGGAATACGTTCATTGTGTTTTCTTCACTTGTTTTTGGAGTTGCATACATAAGAAACTATTCTAATATTGGGAATTGAAATCAGATAATAATTTTCTTACACGTTCAATGCCTTTTGCAGCTCACAGTTGCTAGCATAAAGATTAGCAGACCAGAAATTGCTGCAAAATTAAGCCGTTGAGGTTGCTGAGAGACGCATATCAAGAGAAATGACCTCAATATTACGACACTAAGCTGTTCCAGACCTGGTCAATTGCTGGATACCTTGTGGCTCAGCTCCTGCTTGATAACCCAACTGCAGCCACGAGTCTGATAACTGAGGAGGATTCAGAACTTATTAATGCGTTTTCGTGTATGATCAATGGTAGCCCAAAAATCGCGGAAGGATGAATTCGAAATAGACGTACATCATATGAGTCCTCTTGGCGGCATCCATGTATATATCTACATTGTCCATTATAACATTCTTCATCGTTTGATTTCAAAAAAAACAGCTATATACAGATATACATAGTGATTCTTTTGTGTGGATAAGCCGAAATTTCAGACAGCCCTACTCGCCCCAGACTCATGTATCATAGTTTTCATTATCTTGTGATTTATGTATTTAAGATTCGGAATTATACGTGGACTTGAAAGTTGAAACGCATTTCATATTGTATGAAGGCTGCTCCTTGATTTGAACTTACGTAGAAGGATAAGTTGGTTGGACAAGATTGTCAAAGAAAGCTAGATGTTGTTCAGGAAGAACTGATATATGCATACATCAGAGGTTATTGTGATGTTATGTGCTGCATTATGAGTACTGTGATTAGTTAGAATGTCAAGGCAACCTAGGTACACACTATTTTCTTACAAGATTATTTACTACTTTCTTCACCTGAGTTCTGCAATCAAAGACCATGACATATTGACATTCATTTTTATTGAATGATACAGCAGTGCTAATTGGTAATCTTGATGTTTGGCATGACCAAACTCCAAAGAGGTCATAAGCCGCCGTTCATCATTTGAAGGAATTAAGGTCTCTAATCATTGTGTCACCCTCACTTCCATAATTGAAGAAGAGCCTTTAAGTCATCATATATGACAACTTTACCCCCAACACCATGAAACCCTTAATAACATGTTGTGTTTTGAGTCTTTCATATATATATATATTAACGAGAAACTCATCCAAGACACGATCACAGTGGACTCCATTCTACATAAGAAACCTTAGATATGAGAGTCCCCCGTCCCACAGGCACTAGGTAATTATAGAGCCTTTGACTTATGGGAGTGGCTTCAAATAAATTTGTTGGACGTGTAAGTTGAACCTAGAACCTATTGCCTTTTATAAAAGTTAATCCCATCAGCTTACCACCCAATCATTG
The DNA here is from genome assembly GCF_013401445.1 of Tripterygium wilfordii. NCBI lineage: Eukaryota > Viridiplantae > Streptophyta > Magnoliopsida > Celastrales > Celastraceae > Tripterygium > Tripterygium wilfordii. The sequence continues at coordinate 4,516,735 of NC_052240.1, forward strand.
CTTTGCTGGCTAAAGTCCATGAAGCACTAACAAAACAAAAATAAAAGACACATACAAGCTAATTAGAACTATAGTACTTCCAAACACATCTGATACAGATGTAATTAAGTCTAGTTTTATAAACCCAAGTGTCAGATGGAAGTATTGGGTTATGACCTATTCTCCAGTTCACAGGATCTTTAGCTGTCTGAAATCTCATGAACTTACACAAACTCTAATCACAATGAAGGAGAAGACAAAATTAACAAATCCAAATGCAACATTAGGATATATATATATATATATAAAAGCAGTCATTCTCAATTTCAATAATAAAGGATGAGACATCCCAATCATGTCTAATAATACTGTCAAACACATTATTATTTAACTGATAAGATCAGTGAATCCTTAATATTTAACTATTTACCAATTGACCATATCAATCCAGCTATTGGGCCCTCCCTGGGCCCATTCCACGCAAAAACGATCCATTTGTCCCAACAACATTCTGCCGGCCCATACTCCCCTTTTCCACACCCTTCAAAACCTTCCTCCCTCCCTCTCTTACCCCAAAAGGTGGCACCACCATTCACCACCACCACAATGCAACCATCCATCACCGATCCCGACGACCTAACCTCCATGTCTCCGGAAACAAACCACAGCACAAGTTCATGTTCCGAAGCCACCACATTCACCACCCCCTCCTACTCCTCCAAACTACACCACCCACCTCCATGTGATCTTTGTTGGGACAAAATCCAAAACCCTAAATCTTCAACCCTTACCCTAGCCGACCTGCAATTCGTGCAACGGTTAGGGAGTGGAGACATAGGGAGTGTGTACCTTGTGGAGCTAAAGGGAGGGAATGGGTGCTTGTTTGCTGCCAAAGTCATGGACAACAAGGAGTTGGTCTCAAGGAACAAAGAAAATAGGGCGAGGGTAGAAAAGGAAATCTTGGAGATTTTGGACCACCCTTTTTTGCCTACTTTGTATGCTACTTTGGACTCTCCTAGGTGGTCTTGCTTGTTGACTGAGTTCTGCCCCGGCGGCGACCTCCACGTCCTCCGCCAACGACAGCCGGATAAACGATTCAAGGAAGCCGCTGTCAGGTGAATATATATGTTTTATACATGTATATATACTTATATATATACACATGCATCATGAGAAATAATGGACCATCATAAGTTGGACTATTCAACGCATGCGGGGTCCCTTGGGTTTGCCCACACTTGCTCTCCCTTTTTGGTTTGTATTAATTATCAATTGTTTTCTAGATCAGATTAATTAAGAAGATTAAAATTACAATTTTATTATCCAAGAAAATTAAGTATAAAAGGCATTTTTTATTTATTTATAGGGAGTTTTGTAGTTAATTATTTCTGTAAGTTGTATATATATGGTGGTCATGATTAAATAACCTATAAATAAAATTTTGCCATTATTTGTTGATGATGCCAAAGTTGAACATGTATAGATTAATTTGAGCTTTCTCTTTTATTTATTCTCCATTTTTAGCCCTTTTTTTGGCTTTTAATATTCTTGCTTTCCTTCTTTGACTCTAGTGCCTTCCTCTTATATGTGTTTTATAAACTTTAGTGTTACAATAATAATAATTATATATAAATGATAATCACCAAATTAGGAGTTGTTGAGTTGACTAGGTTGTATGCTTCTAATCATAGGATACAAATTTACCTAACAAGCTATCAAAATATTTTAAAATAGTGAAACGATCAAATATAACTAAAAATTTAACTGCACAAACTAAAGATACATAATTATCTCTTTAAAAAATATTACCTACACAAACTAAAGTTGACTCGAATTTAGGTTCATATCGGATGTTTAAAAGAAAAAACTTATAAGACATCATTATATATTAGTTAAAAAAAAGTTACAAAACACTCCAGAATTAAAAAGAATTTGGTTGTATTTATTTGTAATGTAATGTAACTATGGCATAAATGCACACCCCATACATGTCAACAATATTATCCGTTTTCGGTTATTTCTTTTCCGTGGATACATCGATCTCGCATAGCTTTGTTCCTCTTTAGTTGAGCAACTACAATCCAAAGTCTAACTCATCGATTCAAGCCTAGTACTATGGGTCAAAACCTAACTCATTTGGACTAAAAAAATATTTTGTTGTAAATAGGGATGAGCTTGGTTTAATAAATCACCTGGCTGGGTCACACCCAATCGACGTGGGATTTTTTTCGTAACAAACTAGGCATAATTTTATGTAATGTAACTAAGCATGATTTTAAAAAAAAAATGTAATAAACAATCTATTTATTGTTCATGACTTCCTAATCACTTTATTCTTGTTTCTTGTAGATTCTATGCATCAGAAGTGGTGGTTGCACTAGAATACTTGCACATGATGGGGATCATCTACCGCGACCTCAAGCCCGAAAACGTACTCGTTAGATCCGACGGTCACATCATGTTGACTGACTTCGATCTCTCCCTAAAAGACGAAAATTCAACATCAACGGCTCTGGTTGTTTTTGATGAAAATCCACCACCCAATAGTCACTCAACCGATCCACCTCCATCCGCCACGTCATCGTGTATTATGCCCCACTGTATGATCCCCACCGTCGCTTCATGCTTCCACAAAAAACGTAGACGAAAGAGAAGGCCAGGCCATCGTGGGGCCTTCGAGATAGTGACGGAGCCAATCGACGTCCGTTCGATGTCATTCGTTGGGACCCACGAGTATCTAGCGCCGGAGGTTGTACTGGGAGATGGTCATGGCAATGCAGTGGATTGGTGGACACTAGGCATATTCATATTTGAGATATTGTATGGTACGACACCGTTTAAAGGAGCAGACCATGAGTTAACGCTGACCAACATAGTGGCTCGAGCCCTGGAGTTCCCCAAGGAACCATCGGTTCCAGGGTCCGTTAAGGACTTGATCACGCAACTGTTGATTAAGGACCCAGCAATAAGGCTGGGGTCCACCATGGGAGCCACAGCAATCAAGCACCATCCATTTTTTGATGGGGTTAATTGGGCACTACTTAGATGTATATCACCGCCGTACGTTCCATCTAGTGGTATCATTTCAACCGTTGATATTGAGGACCATTCAGTGGAGTATTACTGAATATCATAAACATCCCAGCAAAAAAATGTCCCAGTCATCTTAAATGGGTACTTGTCAGTCGTCACTTGATTGAGGTAAGCGCAAAGCTCACAAAACGATGATTGAACTAGAGAATGACGTATCACTATTTGAGATTATTGAGATACTATTTATTAGGATGCCTATCATCTTTGGTCGAGGAAATCATCTGATTTCTTATTTGTTTTCATTTTTTTTTCAAAAAATTTGGTATTAAAAAAAAACTCCATGCGACACATAGAAGGTTACATAAATGGTTCTATAAATATTTATCAATTTATATTTATATGTAATCTAGGCATTGTTTGTTTTAAAAAAGATGAAAATATATTTGTGAAAATGTACAATTAATTGCTACATCAGTTTAGGGTTTATGTGGATCTCGACCATGCAGGAAATTTGTTTATGGTGGAGTGGAACTAGCTAGTTGGTAGCTTCTTCATACAGTAAACATGTGAAGTGCAACAATGTAAGCAATTGACAATCATCATATTAATAAATGTGCGGTAATATAAATATAAACAAGTAAGCTTCTAATAGTCCATAAATTCAAATTTAAAAGAAACTTTGGATCTTAGGCTACATAATAATATTGCACAATTAACATTTTTTTATATTTTTTTGTAAATATCAATAATCTTGGCCCTAGTAATACCTTTATTAATACGTTTGAAACACGAATTAAGACATCCTTAAACACTTGGTTTAAGAAGAGAGAAATCACACTTAATTACCATCTTTAAGAGTGTACGTACATATTGCTAGTCAGATTGATTTTATTCTCACGTAAAAGATAGATAGACAACTTTGTAAGGACTGTAAAGTGATTTCGAGAGAGAGCTTAACTTCACAACTAAGAATGGTAATAATTGACATTGACTTTAAGAAAGGGCCTAAAAGAAATAAAGTAGCACGAGAATGTAAAATTAGGTGATTCGAACCTTGAAAACTAGGGTGTTACACAATTCTTATTATTCTAATTAAGTGGCTCGAATGTCAAAAATAACAGTTATTAGTGGGGACATTTTTATCTTTTCTAAAAAAATTAAAATTACTAAATCTGGCCTGGCGGGCCCATTATGGCCACAACTCATAATTCCGACTCAGCACGAGATATCTGATTACATGTACAGAACGGGTAATTCCAATATTCCATGTATGGCGAGTAGGTTTCAAAAGGCGGTTTGCCCAGCCAGCGCAGAAACAACAAACCCAGTTGTACTTGTAATCAATGAATTTCCAACTCCGTCTTTATTTCAAGAAATGCATGCAGGCTCAGCTGCTCTTCCTCTCTGTAACCGCCCATTGTATTCCTTCTATGTAACTCACTCACCCAAACAAAATTGCTGGGTTTTTGGGGTTCTTTCTTTCTTTCTTCTTCCTTGATCAATGGAGAACAAGAGGGCTCTGACCCAGCAGCTCATTGGCATGATCGATTTCATGGAGCAACAGGTACTAAATGATGTGTCTCTTTGAGTTTCTGTTTCACTCGTGAGGGTTTTGTTTTTATCCAATCAGCTTTGAAAGATATGAAATCGGCGATTTTTAAGATGTAGGAGTATGTTGTTATAATGGGTGTTTATTAGTTATGCTTTGATTCTGCTTTCGCAGGTTTTTTCAGCATCTGTTTCGTTTTAACCTGTAACTGGACTAAGCTCGGGAGTTTTTGTTTTGTTCATCTGCTTTGAAAGTTTTGAAATTTCGGTGGTTTTTTACTTGCACAAGTATGTTTTGATAATGGGTGTTGGTCAGTTTTGATTTGATTCAGCTCAAACTGGTTTGAGATTGCATGGGATTGTTAAATCACATCGTTTTGCTTTTGTAATTTTTGCTGTTGAATTGAACTGTTAGTCGCAGCTAATTTTGTTGGTTGTTATGATGAATTTACTTCTTTATCAGCTGCTTCTTTGTTTTTATTATTTTTTTGAACTGAAGTTTGGAAGATGATATTTTGATCTTGATTTTCTAAATGTTATTGCTCATGAGTCAATAAACAAGAGTTGTTCCTTCACCCTTGACTTTTTCTCCTTTCAGGGTTTAATGGATCATCGCTTTCGATTTGCATATTCGCTTAAAGAAGGCAATGGAGTTTCCTTTTTTGCAGACTTGGTCTATAACTTTGGCACCGAGTCTCAGGATACCTTGAGAGATCTTTCTTCATTGTTGTATATCTCGGTCTTGATAAATATATTGGTGTTTTAATTTATCTATATGGTTTTCTTAATGTATTACTATGGCGAGTTGTGTTTGATTTTGATTTGTCTCTAGGTCTCAAGTTGTCGTGAACTACGAAGACATTAAAGTACTCTGTATGAAAATCAAAGGAGCCTCGGCAGGGTAATATAAGTCAAGTAGCCATGCATTGTTTTGAGAACTTGAATCACATTAATCAAGTATAGAAATAAAAAGGAATATGCATTACTATGACATGACCATTGAAAGATTCCTAATCGACATATGCCTTTTTGGCATATGGTGATCCTGCCAAATGACTGGAGACTAATCATTTCAGATTCTTTTTACTTTCCTAATAGAATTTTTTTTAGACTTCAAAGTCAAACATAGATTTTTGGAACTTATTGACGTTGTCTTTTTCACTTCTTGCTTAGTTCATTTAATCTTTTGCATGATGTGGCCAACTTCTATATCTTTCATTCTTTTGCATATGCATAACTAACAGCAGCCATTTAGGATCTTGAGAGAAGTCATCCTTCTGCTTTCACATTGTTTGAATTGAATGCTCATTCCTGGTATTAGATTATCATTTTGTCACCAGGGTATGGAATTATGAATTTGTTTTCGAGTATAACCATTTATTTTCATTCTATGCATTTGAAAGTTTTAAGCTGAGTTTAAAAAAGGCAAGAATGTTACGTCGAAACCAACTTGACTTGAATATTTGAATATAGTTATACTTATAGTAACCTCTCTTGGAGGATATCAGGATATTGTGAGTTAGATGATGGAAATGGTTCATCTCAATTTTTGCCACGCTTAAGTTTAGGATACTTTGACTATTTGCATCCCAGCCGATCCACCCTGATGTCATGCTTAAGCTTTCCCGGAATCGGATTCTCATTATTGATCGTGATGATGTTTTTAACTTACTCTTTTGCTTGATGTGGTCTGCAGTATTGGTGCTCATCGCATGGCGGATGCATGTGGTCAACTTCGACTGGCTATTGACAGTCAATCCAGGGAACAGTAAGTAGTTGTGTTCTTTTTGCCAGCTTTATTCTATTTCGTTTGTTTTTATTTTACAGTAATTTTAATATTTGTCTTTGTAATGAAAACCTGCTGTGAAGTTGCATACAATTCTTTTAACTTTCAGAAAGTAAGAAGCGTGATCCAATTATTTTTTGTGGCACAAAACATGTTTTTACCCAATAAACAAACTAAAACTCCCTGACTGCGTTCTATTGTGCAGCGCAAATTTTGATGCTGCATCATCTCTAAGAATGGGGCAGATCAAGGGAGGGGGTACATGGATGTTGTAGTTTAATTTCCTGCTTGACTCTGTCAATGAGTGGGATTACATATATTCAGAGCTAGAGACGTGTATGGGAGATTATTTTTTAATAACTGTTGTGAGCTCTTGTTTAATGTGTTATTTTAGAGAAGAGTGCCACCTGTCTTTCAATCACCTCACTAGTGGCAGTTTCACTTTAACTTGAAGTTAATAGTAACTAGTTATCAAAGGAATGCTAAATTATTTGAATCCTATTTAGAAGCTCACCTGTTATGATCTGTCACAAATATTGTGCTGTATATGGTAGCATGCATCCAAATTTTATCTGCAGTTTATCTCTGATTGAATGACGTTCAAAACATTCACTTTTGGATAGGAAAGTGTCAATGGTCCTAGTTGTTCTTAGAAACTTGTTGTTGATCAAACTGATGAAGTCTTGTTATATTGGGTTATTCATCACTGGGTTTAAATCACTTGTATGAGTATTTTCATTAAGTCTTTTTTTTTAATATGAGATGATAATCATCATTGTATTAGAAACGATAGGCCGACAGAAGAATAGATTTACACTCAGTTATAGGCAAATATGTTACTTAACATATGGGAATATTTTTAAGTATCACATAAATGTTTTCTTGGAAACTTTACTTGCTCAACCAAGTGAGACTAACCACAACCTCTGGAGCCCACACTAATATTTCTGGAGCAGCATTCCAGTTTTTCTGTTCCGTTCTGGTTTTTTTTTTCTTTTTCAAAACTTTCCTTGTTAGGTATGCAGTCAGCGCTTTTGTTAATAGGCCTTTCACTGTAAATTTTCTTATAGGTGTAAGTCATCGGTCGCTGAAATAATGACGGAGTATCTGAATCTGCATCCCAAGCTGGAAACCATTCTGCAGGTAATTCGAACTACAAGTTCTGGAGTTCATGGCACTGTCATGCATTACTTGCGGTCATAATTGAATCTTGCAATCTCTTAAACAGTTAAACTACTGCTGCTTAGCATTTTTTATGATAGTGAATTGTACGGAATCTGATTAGTCTCAACACAAGATTGGCTTGGGAAATTTTTTTGTGGACTAATGGAGTTTTTTGGGTGTTCTTAAATTTTTACGTGTTTGTAAAGTGTAAGATTACTAGAACTGGTCAGGCCTGCCTCATGCCAGGCTTTTGAGTAGGGATACAGCTTGAAGCCTGATCTTTAACTTAGATAACAATTTCCGGGCCTGCTCACTAAATAAAAAGCCTAATTTTACAGTTATAAAACAGTTAAAATATCAAAAAATAGCGACAGCAATACAGGGCAGTGAACTGGATTCACTTAGTGAACAAATTCTAAAGTATGATTTAAACAATCTTTTCTTTTGAAAACAGTTAATGCTGTAGATGTAGACAATTGCTAAGAACAATAGAATATGTATATTCTTAACCAATCGATCATCTCAGTAGTTTTCATTCTATAAACCCACCCCCCCCCTCCTTTTAGAGATGTAGATATGGTGGATGTCAATATTCTCCATTAAAAAGGTGTCCTTCCCTTTCCCTTCAAGTCCCGTAATCCTCAAGAAGATAGGAAAATTTATGGAACGATGTTTTGAAAGTTAAATCCACCATTTTGTGGGTAGGTGTGTCACATTGTCAGGTATCTTTTTTCTGTTTTATGCAGAATCTGTTCTGTGTATCTTGTGCACTTTATATCTGGTTTAAGAGATCCTCTCAGATTCTTTGTAGCTTGAATGACCCTTTTTGTCAACAATCGTTGTAACTTGTAAGCTTTCCATTCCATTTCAGCAACTAAAGATTTGCTAATATTGAATAATTTGAGATCTGACAAAGCTACTAAATGAGTATGACATCATGTTATTTAGAATGTATACAAATAAACATTCCTTGTTTGTTCGTTCTTGGATTTGTTCAATTTCGTGTGGATAATTTTCAGACCCCTAATGAACTTTGCAACACGTTCTCATTGTTGTCACTGAAACCTATAGTGATTGTTCTTTCTAGAATTTTTTCCTCGTATATAAGATAGACGATTTTTAGACCCTTCCAAATCAGTAATTCTTTCCTAGCATCGACAGTCCCCGTTCTTGCACCTTCACCCTTTGGGTCCTTATATGAGAAAGAACGTGATCAAGTCTTGCTTTTATTTTCATACTTATTCTTATTCTTGTACTTATACAATTTGAAACTTTGTTTAATAAATGACCACCTTGTTTTTAACATTCATTAATGCTGCTGGCATCTTTTTTGGTGCAGCTGGAACGGAGGATCATCAGCAGTCGACCATGAGATCCATTATAGGCGCAGGAAAATATGCTTTCTGTTAGTTGTAGCGTAAATAGCGTTTCTTCAGAATTCAAATTCCTGTTTCTCTTGTTGAGTGTGTTCATCAAAACTTTCTCCCTTGTGGTATATGAACCCACATGACCTGTCCTCTTTGATCGTTTATGCAGACTGATTTCTCTTTTCAAAAGAATGCAGCTTGATAGAGTTACTTTCATTGTCCGTGCTTTCCCTATGACTTGTTTATTCCATGTAAAAAGGGAGAGTTTGAACCAGCATCAAGTACCTGTGGAACATGCCATGTTCTGCTTTAGAGAAAGATGTTGGTTCTTCCTCCTAATGTTCTCTGCACAATTTGATCCATCTATATGGTTTGGTTTTATCCATGTCAGTTGAAAATAAAACCTATATTTCAAGGTTTACTGACATGGTTATATCCAGACCAAATTGCAGGGAGTGCTAACTATTCTGAAACACTTCTGGTTATTATTTCTACCAAATGACAGTTCATGTCTTCAAAGGGCACAAAATACTCTGTTTACTGGTCTTCAAATAACAATGCATGTCTTCACATGTCAATTAAGTTCAGTCCAGAGAGACAGAAACATGATGCAGCAATGGATTTCCACCAAAACAAATTTTCAGCAAAACATTGTGAGTAGATTACCAACCGCAGATATATAGCTTCTATTACTGGGAACCATCCACTTTACAGCCCCAAATAGGCATCCAGGGTAATACTTTCAACATAAGTGAGCAGAATCTTTCAAGAAAGCTAGAACTCTTAATAGAGATTAACAGCACCAGAAGCAACAGACATACCTATTTGATAACAAACACAGACACATAACATTCACCACAAATTATTGGATCTTACATCAAATTAAAAAGAGCCATATTATTCATAGTTTTTGTAACAAGCTATAACCCCCCTATCAGAACGCCCATTTCAGAGCACATCGCATTATGCAGCAGCTACAGTTTCTGCAGGCTTTTCTTTGGTGGCATCGGGGGCACCTTCCTGCTCCCAGAAGGATGTCTTCTTCCCAGACTTGGACACGGTCTGGAAAACTACATCTGGCTGCACGTTGCCTTTCACTGTCACTTTTTGTTCCTTCAGATTAATGTCATATGACTCTACCCCTGAAGATAAATATCAAGCACGACAATGATCATCGTCAATAACGATCTTCCTAATGGCAACAATTGGTAGTGCAATAAATAACTGTAATCTACAATGCCAACCAAAAAACAGCTTGCCGAACTTTGTAGATCGATATATGAACAACTCAACAACGATAATTAATTGTCATTTTAGCAAATATTCCATCTGCAGTATAATGACAAGTATGCAAATCTTGAAGGTTGCAAAAGCCAGTGAATGCTAGAGTCACTATACATAATAACCAGGCATGCCAAATTCCAACTCTCCAATATCAAACTATAACACAAATGATCACATATACTATAATGTTGCAGGGCTATATAATTTGAGCCTAGAGGAACAACAGATTTAAAGAACAACAAAACTGAACAATTATAAACTAGTAAATTGATGACATGCACAAAGATATTAAAATTGATGTAGAAATGCACATTCAAGCATTTCAATGTTCTGAGTTTTACATACAGAAATGACAACTATCAGGTGCATTCAGAAAGTAAGGGAGACTAAAAAAAAACATGCAAGGTAAACAACAAACCTTCCAACTTTCCGAGAACCCTCTTGACAGCCCCAACACAGCCTTCACAGGACATGGCAACCTTGAGCTCAACAGTCTGCAATCAAACAAAATTGAATGTCTGAGTGAATATCCCATAGGAAGCAATGAACATAAAAATTTTCCAAATCATCAACAAATGATTACCACTCTAGCAAAATCATCAACCATAAAATGAAACAAGGGAAGATGCATATGAAACTGTAAATATGGAAATTAACAAAGACAATATTGAACCCAAAGAAGCCACTGGTTAGTCTCTACTACTAAGGAGGGGGGGGGGGGGGGGGTTCTACAGCTTCAGAGGCAACAAAATACAGAATAAAAGGAATCACTAGCAGAATCTTACACACAAAACACAAGGGAAAAAAATCATAAGTCTCAAATGAATTTCCCTTCCACCTTTGATTGTTCAAAAAAAAGGACAGATTTTGAACGATCTTCAATTCTAAGATTGAATCTTGAGAAACCCCCAATAAGCCAAAAGCCTAAATTCGATCAATAGACTTTCTGTTGATTCACGGAATCAAGAAACAAAACCCCAAAAGTAAAAAAAAAAAACCACACACTGTTGAAACCCTAATTCCAATAACAATTGTAAAGAAAGGATAGCGTAGAGAGATCATATACCTGAGACATAGCTTTGGATTCGTAAACAACAGAGGATAAATCAGAATTCTGTGTTGATATGGTTGGTTTTGCTTCTTCTTCTTTCAACGGTGGAGCGAAGGACTTTATTATGGGCAGGATGGGTAGGGTCAATGGTCTACGGGTCCCACAACCTTCACAATAACCGTAACGCAGGGGGAAAAAAACAGAAAAAAGCAAAACACGCGTGAAAAGATGTTCCAGTGCGTGCTGACCCAGACTCGTAACGAATTTCTAAGACGACCAATGAACGAAACGCTACGTTGGTTTTCCACGTGGAAACAATTGGTTGGGTAGGTCAACCAACGGAACATCTTTATGGGGCTGGCCCACAAAAGACACCAACCAAGATAGATATTTGGGAGCGGTTGGATTCCTACGTGGAATAGTACACTACACGATCGTAGCTTTGCAGTACCAAAAGTACAAAAGGGCCTTTTAATGGGCCGCATAGCTTTTAAAGTTGTTTTTCTCATTTGAGCCCACTAAGTGGCAAGTCGGAGAATTAAAGCCCATAAACTTTTAGTACAAATATTTAAGTTGAATGACTAAAATAAATTATATATTTAACTTAAAAAAGACCATGTTAGAGAACTATATACAAATAGGTCTATAACTAGATAACATAATATGGATAAACTCCTACCCTAACGATTATGAGGGAATATTCCCTTTTAGAAGGTAGTACGTTTGATTCTTACCGAATACATAAATAAAATTACCACATTTTTTGCCAAACACGCGTTGTTTGCATGCCATTGTGCAAGTATGAGTTTATCTAGTGAACACAAAAAATATAATAATTGCGAGTTTTATGTAATTTTTTTAAAAAAGGTAGCCTAATATTTTATGATTTTGTATGTATATTATTCCAAATGCGATATGTAACCAGGTATGCGCGGATGTGAAATGAACAAAACAAACATTCTCTATCATCCTAGTCATTATGAACATAACTTATTAAAAATATTGATCAATGATGTAACAAACTAAAGAAGTTGTTAATGCATCAAAATCTTAAATTTTTATAATATTGATTATTGAGAGAGTAAGTAAACCAATCTCATGGTAGTTGGCTTTAATTTTTCAATTTATAGTTTCTTTTAAAGCACATACAACATCAAACATCTGTTTTGAAACGGGGGTGGGGGATTCGTACTCTAGTCACCAGGGTAATACATATCATTCTTACTACTCAAATTAGTGGCTCGGGTGTCATCAAAACGTCTTTTTAACTCTAAAGATCACCATTTTTTTATTTTATGTTTGGTTTAAATTGTGTCACCTTCTAATTGTAATTTGGCACGCCAAGAAAGCGATTGGTTATAATCGTCAACTCATTTACGTTGATGAATATAACACATACAATCTTCTTTTAGAAAACAACTCATTATCACATGCTATGCAAAAAATTTAACTACAATAAAGCAAGTTAAAAAATATATATATTAAAAATTAGTATATGCAATGATGCAGTATGAGTATGAGCCAACAATCTATATGTATGAGGATTCTTGTAAGTAACGGAACTACATGTCCATAATGTGTCCATAATTAGGTGATATGGGGAAAATGTGTGGACCATAACTAAGTGGTGGTATGGGAAAAAGTGTGAGGATCATTTAGAGTTAGCATGTTACCTAAATTATGAACAATTATGGACACCAAAATTATGAACATATATCATAATATGGTTTCGAAATCAAGTCTAGCCCGACCTAGGCCATTTATAAATTTATAAATGAAACAAAGCCCAGTCCACAACTTTGGTTGGAATTGTTCAAGTCCACCAACGAACTAGGCCCCATAGGCCGTAACACAGGATCATATTTAAACAAAGGAAAAATTCCAGGCTGATACCGCTTGTGAAACTTTTGGACACTTAAGTCTAGTTCAAAAAACTTTATCCCTCTAAAATACCATTGATATGCTAATTACTTTCTTAGCATTGTCTTCTTCCTCCCACAACACCTACACTTATCTTCTCTTTTTCTGTTTCTCTTCTCTGTTCTTACTGTTGCTCGTTGGTATTCAACCTAAACTGAAGCTCACATCACCACGAACATACTCCGTCCTTCCACCACCACCAATGGCCGTCGATTTGGCAGAAAAAAGATCAGAAAGCGGAGACCACCGCAAGACAAAACCTCAAATCTGACTGATTTCAACGAAGGTTCGCTATACCACTACTACCGTTAGACTCCCCTCACTAAGACATACGATGCCTAACCAAATACGGCCCAAAACGGCCACTGGATATGACTGTTTAAAATAGTAACATTGGTAGACCAATGTTTACTGTTTCAAAACAGTAACATTGCTATGGGAAAAGTGCTTTGGCCACTTTGTCTTGTATGCCTTATGTATTCTTGAGTAGCACTCCGTTTTCAAGTTGTCAAAGATTAATTTATCACTGTGAGTACTTCACTTTTATATATTTTTAATTAATCTTTAATTTTATTTTTCTTTATATAATCACCTAGCTAGCTAATTGTTCATGAATTAAAGGTATACGTGTACAACTGCCTGATTCATCTACGGCTCGTGAATACGATCCTCAAATGTACAAAGGTATCTGAATTCTGAACCATAACTGATAAATTAACTCTTAGTTATGTCTCTCCATAAGTAGGAGTTTTATCAAAACCTGGCCCGTGAATCGACCCACGAGAATGAATTTAGGAAGATCAATTTTTACGTTATATGTGTTTTAAAATTATATATCACTTTTGTTGATTTGTTTCATGTTGCATGTAGAACCAAGACAACCTATGGCGGGAATTATGCGTTTCTTCGAATTTATTGGTATCTATATATATATATATCGACAAGATCTTCCTTCTTCTTTTTTTCTCCTTCTTCAAATAATGCTTTGATTTCTTCTTTTTATTCTTCCACTTCATCGTAATACATTCTTCTCCATTTTCCGCTTGGTTAATTTGGCAACCTAGAATCAAGCAAATTTATGAGAAGAAGTTGATCCATGTTCGAGCTCGGAAAGCTTTAGACTAGGAAGCACAGACACGGACACTCTGACATGGCAATTTCAAAATTTACAAGACACGGACACAACAAGGACACACATACATAAATAAATAAATAAATAATATATATATATATATATATATATATATATATATATAAGAAATAACATAAACAAATATTTTTCTACTCTCACTTTCACTTGATATGTGAACCCCAACAAGTAACAACTATTTAAGGTAGTGCAACTCTTTTTCATTTGATTCAGATAACACTATTAATTGCAAAAAAGTGTTTTGAATAAAAATCATTTATGGGTTCTCTTCAAGATAACAAAAGCATGTAATGGATTACAACTACTAACTCTGTATGCTCTTGAAATTAGTGTCTTAAAATTAAATCTAGGTATGTTAGTATAGTATAATTTTTGTATACTTCCATTTGAGGGTGGTGTTGATAAGGAAGATTTCATACTTGTGATTCAAACCTTACAGACTTTGTGTAACTTGTATATTGTCTATTGCCGTGTCCATCTTCAAAAAATTTAAGAAAAAACAAGACACAGCTTGGACACGTGTTCGAGGCGTGTCCTAGAAGTGTTGGTGTCCGACACGGACACGTCGCCTTTTAAGAGTGTCCATGCTTCCTAGGTTTTAGACTACATATTTAAAGAACCAACTTCTCCCTTAGATGCGGAACAACATGAAGAAATAACCAATTCACTGTTTAAAGCAGTAGAGAATGGGATCACAGAGGTGGTTGTTCAGATAATTCAAGCATATTTTGACATGCTGTGGAAGAGGACTAAGATAGACCAGAAAGACATATTTCATTATGCGATTAGCACGCGCCAAGAGACAGTTTTTAGCCTTGTATATGGTCTTGATGCAAGGAGGGTTCTACTCATCACAAGATATGATAAGCACCTGATGCAATGCGGAAGCTAGAACACTTGAATTCGTTCACGACGAAATCAAGATCTTGGAATTCTCCAATAACAATTGAGAAAATCTCAAGGAATTTTATTAATAAACTAAACGAATGAATTACAAACGTTTATGAGATTATTTATAGACTGAAAAAACAATCAAACCCTAATTGGACTCCTAATTAAACTAGAATTGGAAAATTGGAAACATAAAACGTGTAGGAAATTTAATTAACTCCGTTGGACTACAAAACGAAGCCTTTTTGATCTCCTTCCAAATCTCAAATGGGGTAAACTCCTTTTAGACCTTCAAAATCAGTCCTCGGAAACATATTATAATAAGGAAACACACAAGGGAATCAAAAGTTATGGACGGTTAAAGTTGGGAACTGAAACTTTAATTCCCAAAAACAGCAACTTCAATTCCGATTTGGCTTCCTCCGAACACGTTCCAACTTCTCAAGGAACTTTTCCGTGGACCGTTCTATGTTAGCACCATAATAGTATGTTGCATATAGCGGGGTGTCTGGCACCTCGCACCTGACTTGATGATATATCCGGTGCAGCTTTACAGTTGCAGAGAGAATTACAATGGTTTGAGGTCATTGTTTCTTGTCACTACTCTTTAGATTAAAATAGAGTAATAAACAGGTAGTGGATTCATTTTTTAAGAATCTAATAACATTCATTAATGCAGGAGCTTGAGAGGGGTTATGACTCCTACGACTAAACTGAAGAAAAACTTGGATGGCGATACACCTAAGCAAGTGTTCACTAAGAACCACAAGGACCTGGTGATTGAGGGGGATAAATGGATGAAGGAATGTGCTACTTCTTGTACAATTGCAGGTAGTCTTATTATTACCATCATGTTTGCTGCAGCATTCACTGTCCCAGGTGGCACCAATGGAGATACAGGCTTACCATTATTCCGACACAGAACATCATTCATGGTTAATTTATGTAGTCTCTGATGCAGCAGCTTTATTCACTTCATCGACTTCAGTGTTAGTGTTTCTTGGCATGCTCACATCACGATATTCGGAAAGAGATTTCCTAAAGTCTCTGCCTAAAAAACTCATGTTTGGCCTGTTCACCCTTTTCTGCTCAATTACAGCCATGATGATCACCTTCTGTGCTGCTCTTATTATCATGCTCGAAGGAGAAATATCGGTGATGATTCCAATTATTGCGTTTGCCGGTTTCACCGTGTCAGTTTTTGTAGCTTTACAGTTTCCACTCTTCATTGACATTTTGAGTTCCACATATGGATCAATCTTCGATCGAAAAATGAAGCCTTGGCTGTGTGAGTGATCATCCTTGTTAAATTAATATATGCACATTGTAGAAAAGTCTAGAATAGAAAGTCGTGAATAAAAAGTCAGATAGGCTTATGTCGGTGGACAAAGCAAAGGAGAGGCTTGAGAATTATGAAGAAAGTTCTACAAAGGTGTTATTGTAAATGGAGAAAAGACTATATTATAATATTCTAAGTTGGTGGATGGAGCTTTATAAATAAAGGAGATTCTAAGCTAACAATAAAGGAGTTTCTAAGCTAACAAATGATATATGAAAAATGATTTCATCAATACCGAGACAATATTATATCAAATTGTTTTTTTATGTTACAGAATCGGTTCAAGTGCACTAGAGTTATTGCATGTGTAACCGATGTCTATATTATATCTATTCCAAACAGATACCGATGCGGGTCATATTTGGTGAAAATCTATAAGGGTGAAGTTGTATTTTGTCTACATATTGTGTTTTATAGTAACCAATGCTAATGGTCTTATGCTCTATAGCTTCAGAAGAATTTTTATTTTGTTTTTGGAAGTGTTGTTATGGACAAATGATTCTATTGGAGCTTTCTTTCTTGTTAGACTAGTTGTTGGACTTCTTATTGTAGTGTATTGGCTCTATACGTTCTACCGGAGCTTGTTTTGTGGTTTCAAAGGTTTGCATTTTGCAACATTTTGATTAGATATAACATTCTTGCAGTATATTTTTTAATGTGATTTCAGGGACAAATCAATTATTTTTTTTTATTAGTTAAGGGACGAAAAGTACCACATCTTATAGTTTAGGGACATAAAGTTGAGGTTATTCAAAATTTGTCGACACGTAAGAATATTTTGATATGCCACGTATGATTTTTCCGATCACTTTCTCACTTGAAGTACGAAATAAATACTTTCTAATAGTTGAGACATGAAATTGATAAGAAAAAAAAGTTTAAGAACGAAAATGAAAACCACGCATATAGTTGAGTGATGAAAAATTATAATTTATGAAAATAAATAATAATAATAATGTAAGGACATGATTTATCAAATGCATTAACAAAATTAACAGCAACATTCAATTGTGCAAAATTAGTTAAAGACCTCAACTAGGAATGTTTTGAACAGAGAGGAGAAGAGGAAGGAACACGACAAGGAATTTCATTACTATTGTGAAGGACAGATTATTCTTGGTGCCTACCTTCATTCAATGATAGAATGTGCACTTTAATTTGTAGGAAATAGATTGTTCAATAACAGTTTGTTATTCCACACACGATCATGTACAATCAAATAGCATATATATATAATGTGTTTATCATCAAAATCAATACAGTATCTACATCCAACATGTATAAACTGAAGTTCCCCTTTGAGCCATTACGCATGCAGTAGTGATCGATGATCGATAGTTGGTGGAGATTTTCATTTGGAACCATACCCAACTATATGGACTACACAATTCACGACAGCTGCAGGTGTTTTGCCCATAAAAATTATCTTGCGCTCCTACCTGCTGCTGCAGCACCGCCAGCAGCGTCATAATCTTAACCACACACAGTGTGACTGTGTGATGCAGCCGGCATGCATGCTACTGTGTGAGATAGACGATATGGCCTTACATTATTTGGAGGAGTTGGATCGCACCAAGGGTACCAGGTGGGCTAGAAGTGGCTGATGCCCTTTTACATTCATCTTTTACATTTACTTATTTATTTATTTACTTATTTAGTCTTTTGTTTGATTTCAAATAAGGGCTTCCTGTGTGGAGTCTATTTAAGTATCTTGTTAGGGTTGTAAGACTAATTATTATTATTACGTTGAATTATTTGATAGCCACTCTTGAGCAAGAGTTGGTTCCCATATACCTATCTTGTTGAATAGTATAGGTTTGTGGAAGAGTTGATTCATCTTTGTGTGTCTGACTTTTTTGTTGGGATATTAGAATGGAGCCTGTTTTTGTGCGCGGTGACCCGGCTTGATGACCCAACCAAGATTGTTGTGAATCTTGTCGAGCATCTATTGAACGCCTGTTGAGCATCTATTGAGCGCTTGTTGTTGCCCATTCTAGACATGTCTACGTTTGAGCGTCTGTTGAGCAATTGGGGTCGAGCGGCTATTGAGCACAGGTCGAACAACTGTTGATCGTAATTTTTGCGGATTTTATTGTAATTTTCAGCCCAGCTGATTAAGTAGGGTTAGGGTATATAATTGTGATTGTAACCCTACAGTCGTAAGAAAAAAAAAATACTCTCTTGTATTTTGTCTCTGAAATAGTGAAAACTCTCCGCAACTCTAAAGACGTAGACATAATTGGCCGAACCTTATAAATCTTGTTGTCGTGTTGTTTCGATTTCTATTTTCACTTATTCTCTGTGTGTTGATACCCGTTCCCCAACAGACTTTCTGCGCAAGTAATATGCACTGCATCACTGTGACCACATCATTCGCCCTATTCTTCATTGTCGTCATCTCTTTGCGTATGTGGTTCTATTTTGGTACACTTCATTAGGGCAGTAGGATTTATCTCTTCTTCATTGTCTTTATCTCTTCGTGTTTGTGGTTATGTATACACACACCGCAAGAATAACCAAGAGATTAATGGATTAAGTAAGTGATAAGGTTTTTTTTTTTTTTTAAAAAAATAAAAATAAAGTTGGTGATAACTTTACATATTGTGGGTGGTTATGGGTCACATATTAAATCTTTATGGGGTCCACTTATTGAAAGATATGTAACTGATGATGTAGGACAATATTTAGTAATTTTCTTTAATTAGAAGAGAGTTTAATATCTAGCCAATCGATCCGTACTTTCATATCACGTCAATCACCTAGACACACAGTTGCCTAACTCAGGTTACTGTTGCAGGGTTGATTTCTTTTTGGAAAATGCATCATTCTCAAAAAATATGACCCCAAAAGATCATCTATTAATGTGAAGTGTTGGATATTAAATGAATCGTATATATATTTTTAATCAATGATTAATTTAATATCACGTAAATTTGAGGGGGTTTTTGGGATCATTGAATATGTATCACTACTTTGTTATACTCCTTTTTGTTTTAAATAATGTTTGAGACCCTCAAAAAATGATCTCCTAAAAACCCTCATTTAATGTAGAGTGTTGGATGTGAAGTGAGCCCTACATAAGTGTTTTTAATTAATGACTATTTTATTGTCACATAGATTTGAGAGTCTCTAACATTGTTCTTTTTTTTATTGACAAATAATTATTTGTGGCGTCATCGTTGATATCATCATTGACCTTGACTTGAGTACCTTACGGACCCCACCAACAATTCATTGGGTCCGAACATGTCTAGGCTTGTCGGAGAACCGGGTTCAGACCCGGATCCAAACCAAAACTTAACTAGTTATATAAAAACGTTGAACCCAAATATTCAATTAGGATCCAAACATGACTACCCGAATGTCCAATTAGATCCGAACCCGACTAATCGCTTTTGGCAACACCATATATTTTGGCCATAGGAACTGCAACGAAGGAGGGTAAGATGATCATAAAGTTTCATATTCAGAAATTAAAGAAAATAGTGGAAAGTTGTACACGGTACTCATAATTATAAGCATTTTAGGTATTTGTATATCCGTCCCAGTTGGGTTGACATATTTATTTATTTATTAAGTTCTTGAATTTTCATTGTACCAATTGTACATGTATGTAATTACATGTCCTGTTTAATAAATAAATGAAGGGCAAAAAAAAAAAAGCTTTGTTTTTTTACTGAATCTCTCCTCATGGTCAATATACAAAAATGGTTCTTTTTGTGCATTTATATATCTATATAAGTATTTTTTAAAGGGTTTTTATCTATAAGAACAAAACTTAAAAGTTGTATTCCAACAAGGACAATATAAAAAACTTCGTGAAATCAAGAACAGTAGACAATCACTTGAGTTGCCAAAAAAACTTCGTGAAATCACGGTCACTATTTGAAAAAGGAGCTAGATTCGGCCAATACGGCGAACGCCGGCTACCATCAACACCTCTAATCAACTCCACAGATCAAGGCGCATCACTTTTAAGGTTTTATTGCTTTTTCGAAACTTTTTTTCCATTTGAAATCGGATTTGAATCTGCAGATATTATATTTGTTTTGTATATGTCAATATTATATATGTTGTGTATCTGTCAATATTCTTCTAAAATCGAATATGAATATGTAGATATTATTTCTGTTTTGGATCTGTTATGATATGTTATCGATTTTGGTCCTTTTGGAACTTCAAACAGATAACATTTTATTAAGGACATATAACATTTAACAAGACAGATAACATTATGACAGATATCAAATTAATCGAAACAGATAACATATCACCTGCAGTGCAGATCTCTCATCAGAACCAAAAAACCACAAAAATCACCACAGAAATTGTCAAAAATAATGAAGTGATGATAAATCGAAGGAAAACAACAAGATCTATAAGTCTCGTGGTGAGTATGAGTAGATCTAGTTCGAACACAACAAAAATCCGATTGAAAAATCACTAAAAAATGTCATAGAACTCTCAAATAAGCCATAAGAGACGGAGGCGAAGCTTCCGGCAGAGGAGACGAAGCTTCTGGCAGCGAAGATCCAAGATGAATCATGTGTAGGAGGCATGTGCCATGTTTGAGGATGAAGATAAGAGTATTTTAGATAATAAAACCATATGTTTTCACTTTTTGTTCTTCTTGGAATATTAGTTCAAACTATATATGAACTTTATGGAATAAGACTTTTAAGAGTGTCCTTATTGGAACAAAACTTTCCAATGAGAGACTTATCCTTAATTTTCCCTTTGCATAATTGCATGTGTGTGGGGTTTCCTCCATGGTTCTTACCAAACGAAATTTGATGATAATAATTAAAGGATACATATGCAAAACACATGGTAATTTAAAGCCCTCTACCTAGCTAATTATATAATAACTTTCTTTGTCAATAGTCACCCATGCACGACATTTGAGCCACTAGTTGTAGTGGTAAAGATGGTTCGAATCTTCATCTCCACCGTTTCCAAAAAAGAAAAAAATCACCCATACACGAGAACATGACCAAAAGACTCCCCTCCCGAATTTGATGAGTATACACACCATAGATTATTACGTCTTCTTGTTACTCGATCGACGATCGTTTTATATATCACATCTAAGGTTGTTTGGACAAATTTAATTTCGGTAGTAAAGATTTAAAAAAAAAAACACACACACACACCATAGATTAAACACGTGATCATTGATTAAAGCCTCTTATCTATTTATCGACCATTGATTACTACAATTCTTGTCATAATATATGTACGTATTTAGTACTTGTTGTCATTTACATGTATTTAGTACTTGTTGTCATTATATGTGTGTGGAGTATGATCGTTGGAGAAGGTGCGAGACTCCAAGAATATAGCTTTCAGCAGACTAAGGCTATGGTGTGATTGTGATTTACAACTTGCTACCCAGTACTTGATAGGTGGAGAAAAACCGAACCCCATAAAAATCATATTAATTGTAATTGGTTTTGTTAGTGCAAAGTCAAGGCTAAGACACTATTGAAAAAGAAATTAGCGTTAGTGAATGAAATCTACCATTAAAATCATAAATCATAAATATATATATATAATGTAGGACAAAATCTTTTTTAAAAAAAAAGAAAAAAGAATGTAGGAGAAAATTTACATTATTTATTTAATTATTTGAAATCATTATTATTGTGTTTACTAAATATTTTTTTAGTTAATAAAATTCTAGTAAAATCTTCTCAAAAAAAAAAAAAAAAGGAATGTAGGAAAAAATTTACATTATTTATTTAATTATTTGAAATCATTATTATTGTGTTTACAAAATATTTTTTTAGTTAATAAAAATTCTAGTCACTATCTTCTCAAAAATAAAATAAAATAAAAGAACGTAGTAAAAAATTTACATTATTTATTTAATTATTTGAAATCATTATTATTGTGTTACTAAATTTTTTTTAGTTAATAAAAATTCTAGTCAAATTAATATTTATAATTTTATTCCTAGTATTTTTTGTTAATTTTGTATTCTATTAGTCCTTCAGTTTTATTATTTATAGAACTATAGTCATTTTCAACAAAAAAATTAATGACAAATAAATATAATTCTTTAGATTTCTCTCAATTTTATTTATAGATTCTAAGGTTTCTTGATAGATCATATTAATTTAGTGGTCAACTAACTAATTGATACTTAGTTGCGTATTGTATTCAATTGGTATCAGAGAAAGACTTTCCAGCCTCTCAAGACAACTAAAGAGGAAGAAATCCTAAAATTGTAAGATGAGGGGTAAATGATTTTTGAGAGGTGTTAGAGGAGATCTAAGATATGCCTCTTGTTATTATGTGTATGGAGTATGATCGTTGGAGAAGGTGAGACTCCAAGAATCTAGCTTTCATCAGACTGAGATATGGTGTGAGACCCAATTCAACTACGTAGCAGGAAGGACCTTCGATTATGATTTTTTTGTCTTAGGTAAGAACTTGCTACACAGTGCTTGACAGCTGGAGGAAAACCAAACCATACATTACTGTTGTTAGTACAAAGTAAAGGCTAAGATAGTGTTGTTCCTTATTTCAAATCAATTTTATTTTGACAAAGAAATTATTGCCACTGATTGACGTCTACCATTCAATTCCATAAGCACCTTAAAAACTCTAGCCGTCCCTCTCTCAACTTCTAGGACCTTATTTTTTCAAGGTAAGGAGAGGAGGACAGCTACGAGCCTTTTGCATTTCCTCCTCCTCCCCTTATCTACCATTCATTCGTATAGATGTGTTTGGGTTTGCAAATTCTTCAATTGCTAATGTGATATTGGGTCCCACGTATTTAAAATCAATCGCAAAAACATAGGTATATATTATAAGTGCGTAATTTAGATGCTCATTGAAGAATTACACTATATATATATATATATATATCTCGGAGAGTCCATAGCCAATACCCACCTCGTGGAAAACTAAACACTTTGCATTGCTGTGAGTGGTTCATTTGCTCACTTTTTTAACTGTTTATATTTGTTAAAGTAATATAACTTAATTAGATTATGTTTATAATAGCTTCTAAGATGTTCAAAGTTTTGGGATATAATTATACTGTGTATTTTTTTTTTTTAATGTAGGAATTGTGTTTTTGACAGATAGAAAGAGTCCAGAATGGCAACCAGAGTTGTTCCGAGCACCTGGATAGTTCCGGAACTTCTTAGAAAAGATAACTATGAAGAATGTGTTGGACAAAGATTTTATTCTAGGGTATAAAGAACACTGTCTATTCCATCTGCAACAGATCCAAGTTGTACTGTGATCTCAGTGATTGCTTCGTGCAATTTATCTGGGTCATGAGTACTTGCTTGTCTGCCCCATGACATATATCGAACACCTTGTATGGCATACCTTGAAACCATAAGTTGCCTTTTGTAGTCTTGAACTTTGTCGGTTGCTTTTTTAAGTCTCCTTTTGGTTTCCCTCAAAGCTTCTTGTAGAGATTCGATAGTTTTCTGGGGATCGTCCTCGTATACGTCTTCCCTTATAGGGGAAAGGTTGAATCTGGGATCACCTCCACCTTCTTCTTCTTTAGAAGTAGAACCTTCATCAGTTCTAGACCTTTTTACAGGTGGAGAGTTAGGAGTATCCATCCTTGAAGATTTCTTGAGAAAGATATTGGTTTATGATGATTCTTACTTTTGAATATTTATACGAATGGAATATGAAGAGATTGTTGGACCAAGACTTAGTGTCTAGTCAACATTGTGTTTTTGATGATTGTGTATGATTGTATACTAAAATGTGTGTGAGCATGCTTGACTTGAACATATCCTAAAATGCTAGAAAACATGCTTAAATGGTTATTTGGTTAATTGTTTAATATCTTAATTGTGCATATACAAATGAAGGCTTATGCATATCTCTATGTGAATATGGTATCTATATATTTTTGAGATAGTGCTGGAAATTAAGTTTTGAAAATAAATATACATGAACTAAGTTAGAGCATTAATTTTCCAATTATCATATCTTAACCAACTTAGGTCGAAATGACTTGAAACTTGAACCACATGCACATGAAGGCTTAATATATGTTCTAGGACTATAATCATAAGAAATTAAGTGCATCACATATATATTTGGTCATATGCTTAAATTCCGTCAAAACTAGGTTTTACCTAATTTTGTGCATATGTGTTCTTTGTGAACGTGGTGAACCAAATGAACTCCGATTTAAATGAAATTTCGTGTGCATCTTAGTTTCATCACTATGAACATATTTGATTTAGTAAAGTTTAAGAGAAAAGGTCATTTACACTGAGTTTGCAAAATGACTTTGAATTTACACTTAGAATTTATCGGTTTCACTATTAGTGATCAAATTGCTTGGTTGAGTGACCAAACGATTTCCGATTGTTATGAAATTTTACATGGACATTCTAATACATATAAAATGATTTATCATGCAGTAATATGAATTTTATGGGTTTTTTTTTTCTAATGTAATTAACCTATGCACTCTATATGAAGCTCTTTGAGCTTACATGCAATTGGGGAGTTCTACCTCCTATTTCCTTGTAGGTTAATCATCATTGTGGTCTCATATGACTCAGAATTCAGTATGCTCAAGTGAACTGAAGTCCGGTTTTCGAGTATGAGCTTGGATCTCTAGAAAACCAAGAAAAACCTATGTTCATCAACCTTCCACTAAGGCATTTTGATTGATGATTGGAACTAGCCTTAGGGCTGTATAATATGGATATATTGGTGCTGCCAAATTCAGAGTTTGAAGTCAAGATTGGAGGGACATGTTTGGTCATGTGAAGGATCTCTTATCTTCATCAAACAAGATCTTGCACATGCTTCCTTTATTGAGGTCAATGATAAGATTTTTGTGAGAAGAAAATTGATGAAGCTAAAGGACAAATGCAATGGTTGAAATTTGTAAGAGATGAGAAAGTATATTTTGCAACTAGACAAGACTTAGATTATGAAGATATTCTTGAAGACTACAAGCTCCAACGGTACACTAATCTATGGCCGAGATTGAATTGTTTTGAATTATGAATGGATCAGATTACAACAAGACTTGAAGGGTTAAGATGACCATTTAAAAGGTGAATCCAATGGTTGTGCATAAGACCATATTCTTGCTTGCAATTTTTGACTTAGAAGAAGATCTTACTTGATTTTTGGAGTCAAAGATGGTTGCAAGTTGCTACACATTTTGTAGGAAATCATTGGAGATACCAAGGCCAAGATTTGGTGGAAGTTTGATCAAATGGTCAAAGATGACAAAATTGTTGGAGATACCAAGGTCAAGATTTGGTGCAAGTTTAATCAAATTGTCAAAAATGGCTGCAAGTGCACATGACAACTCAAATCTTGGAAAGCTAGACTTGGAAAATAATGCAAGTGCAACGGCTACATATTGTAAGGTCAAGATTTAATGATCTATTCATTCAATGGCCAAGATTTGCACATGTAATTGAAGGTCGAGATTTGAAGATAGAAAAAGATCCAATGGTGCAAATCACAAGAGCTTGATAAATTATAAAGAGGGGTTCTTCCTCATTCCAACTTGGAGAAGCCAAAATTATATTGAAGAAATTCTTGCTCTCAAAGCTTTCAAGCTAGTTTGTGCCATTGAATCCAAGCTTCTACCCAAGCCACTCTAAAGGCTTCCTCACTATTTTGCTTTTGCAAAGAGGGAGTGCTTCTCATTTGGCTTCTTATTTTCAGATTCGAAAATCCTCATTATTCTTCATTTTCTATCCAACCCGTGAGGTGATATTGTGATTCTTGAGTGTTCCTCAACCCTATTTGCTTAGTGCAAACCTTGAGTGAACCATTTATACCGAACACTTGTAAAAGTCCCTTCATTGGGCAAAAACCTTGTTGAGGTTGAGTTTAAGGGAGTGCTTGAAACCCTTGGTTGTAAAGTTTGAAGATTGTCTTGAAATCTTCAGTTTTAAGGGTGACCTAAAAACCCTTGTGAGTTTTGTGGAGCTCTTGAGAAAACCACATTCTTAGTGGAGGTTGAAAAATCCTAGGTTGGTGAACCTAGATAGTAGATGTAGGAGAAGAGTCTCCGAACTACTATAAATTGTTGTGTGAACTTTCTTGATTGCATTGCTTGCTTGTTGATTGATTAAGTGTTTTGATTGCAGAATTTTCTGAACCACTAGTCTGTCCGTGCACTGTTCACATAGCTAAACTTTGAATTTTAATCTGAATTTTTGATATAGTATTCATTAGGGTGTTGTGATACTGCATACCAAATTTCATTGAATTCTGACTTGATTTGCTAGGTGAAATTTGAGTTGTAAAATCTGTGCGCAGTGTGTTGTTTAAAAAAATCTGTTTTTGCAATTTCTTGATTATTTGATAATTGATCATTCACCATATTGTATCACATCTTGCATTGAAATGAATATTGATTAAGATAATCATTAGAGTCCAAATTTGTGTGCTAATTGTTAATTGACATTGATTTCCTTTTAAATTTTAAAAAGAGATTCCTATCGGAATTTGGGGACACAATTCACCCCCCCTCTTGTGTTAAGTACGATCCATCAGAATGGAGCGATTGTGTGAGAGATTACTTGGTGGCTCAGGATCTATGGGACCTCGTTGAGGAAACCATAAAAGTCGATGATTTTGAAGTGTTAAGGAAGAAAAATGCAGCTGCCTTGCATGCAATTAAAGTCTCGTGCAGCCCACAAATACTCAAAACCTTGGATTATTCAGACTGTAGAATGGCTAACAGTTTATGGTATGCATTGCAAAAAAAGTTCGGAAAACCACCACCACGTGCGTATTCAGGCAATTCTCTCTCTCTCAGCAAAAACACATTTTTATATTTTTCTTAATTTTATATAAGTATTCGCAGTCATTATTTTTCGGATGTACGCGGGATAAATCATGAAAAATTTATGTTCTGCTTGGTAGGAATAGGAAAAACTCCTTCCTATAGATCATTAGGAGTGTATTTCTCACGAACACACATACTTGTTTTGCTTTCTCTGTCATGTACTCTACTTTCTGATTAGCAGTGAAATCAGGGGCAACGCAAGCTGTTAGGAACAATGATAAGCATTCCAAAAATATCCCAACAGTATGTGACACTCATTTATTGGATGTGATTTCAATGGGCTCCTCGCTAGGATGTCAATGAGTGCTCGGATGCATTTAGGATTTAGGATGATTATCACTGGGATCTCTAGAATTGTTGATCCACGGGAACCAAATAACCTAAAGCCGATAATATTGTTGGTATGAGTGAGATGAGATTTTAACATATTGAAGTTCTGAATCTATCTGTGTGTATTCTATTTACACTTTCTCTCACTCACATTGTTGCACGTTAACAGTAACAAGTTGGCCTGTTGAAGGAGGAGAAGCCGATCACCCTTCGTTCGATCAATTTATGCCCCTAGTCGATGCTATAAAACAAGGTGACTTGCGCCATGTGGGTTTTTTTCTCCTCGGTGTTTCCCAAGACGCGAGAAACGCAGAACTTTCGTATTCTGGCATGACTGCTATTCATCTTGCAACTTTTGCTGGACAAGGGGAGATTGTTGAGAAGTTGATTAAAAGAAAGACGAAAGAAGAGTTGGTAGAAAAGACCAGAGCTGGTGACACTGTCCTGTGTCTTGCTGCTCTGAATGGGATGACCGAGATTGCAAAAATATTGATAGCAAAGAATCCGGACTTGATAAGCATTCGAGGATGTGGCCAATTTCTTCCAGTTTCAATTGCATGTAATAGAGGTCATAAAGAAACAACTCGTTTCCTTTACTCTGAAACTGCGAAACACTCGAAAGATTTGGGAGAAGATTTTGGAGGAGATAATATTATTCTCTTCAATGAAGCTATTGCCAACAACATGTTTGGTAAGAGTAGTAATTGTGGGCCTAATCATGCATAGTTATATTTCCTCTGTTCACTTAACTTGGTTCAAATTAATATTCATATCAAATTTTCAACTGTGCAAAAATATGATTAGATATCGCGTTGGATCTACTGGAGAAGAATGGAGCTGGTTTGGGTACTGAAAGATATGAAGGGAGTGGGCAAAGTGCTTTGCTCACTTTGTCTGATATGCCTGCTGCATTCTTGAGTGGCACACGGCTTTCATTTTGGCAAAGACTGATTTATACATGTCAGTATCGCTAGCTAGCTGCCTTAGGGCAAATGCAATGGAATTTAGGTTGCTGGGCCAACATTTTTGTTGGCCCGGTCCCACCTCTATTACACAAAAAGTCAAGTCAAACACGTATTCTAATACAGCCACATCAGCAAAACACAAATTTCTGTACACTTTTTCTTCCCACACACTTTCTCTTTTCACCCAACCCAACAACATTCCATTCCTCCATATTATCCACAACAAAACTACATCAAAATATCAAATATCAATACATCCACATCAGCAAAACACTTATCCCAATACAGCCACATAAGCAAAACACATTTTACAATACAGCCACATCAGCAAAAGACAACATCTTTGTTGGCCCAATACCACTTCACCATTGCATTTGCCCAATCAGAGACAAAATCAGGTCCCTTCACTTTCTTCAAACTATGTTTTTTCATCTGTTGTGTCTAATTGTGCCAAGTCAGTTTGCTTATTTTTGGGTCGATAGTAATCATATATCCATTCAGTGGGCAAACAGGAGCAAATAATAACTGGGTTAAAGAATGGTTCATGGACTGTTTGGTTGCTGACTTGCTGTGAAAACACCGGTGGAGGAAAAGGAAAAATTGAGGCCTTATTGTCCTTTCTGTTGTTTCCATGGGGGGGAATTTTAGAATTGGATAAAAAATTGTGGAGTTACATTGTTATTTATAGGTTGGGTGACTGGGTGTTAGATTTTCATCAGTTATTTAATTTAAAGATATAGAAAGGTTACAGATGATTTTGCAAGTTTTCTTGGATGGTTATTAGAGGTTTAGATAAAGATTAGATAAGAAGATTACTTTCGTTTAGAGAAAAACCACCATACATACTTGCTTCTGTCACACGTATTGTACAATAGACTTTACTGTTAATTGTATTTACATATTATGAAATATGATTGCATAATTAACTTGGAATTCAAATGTTTGGTATCTATACTGCCAAAGAAACTCTCATCTGATTTAGAATCTGAGTGGATGGATGCTGACAATAATGAGCCATGGCGGCGCACATATGCTAAGGACAAACTATATTTATTGGTTGCTCAGAAGTCACTTGAGCAGATTGAGAATTGTGATCTTCCTCAACTTTTGAACGAGCATTTAAGGAAGGGGCCATTTGCGTGTGTATTTTTTTTTTTTTTTGGCTGCAGTGAGACTTTGGCTTCTTCAGACTGGACTACTGGTGTGCAGCTCCATAAACTTGCCAACCATACTCCGGGAAGTCCCTGTTCATGATGGTGGTGATGCGAGTCGATCAGGGGATGCGACTGTGCGTCATATAGATTATTCTGATAGTATCTTATGTTGTTAGTTTACATTGGCTTCCCTCTTATTGCTAAAGTTGTTCATTGCTGAAGTTATTAGTTCAGAAGTGCATGTTCTATAATCTATCCTTTATCAACTTTGCATTTGAGCACTTAGCTAGGGCAACCCATGATGAAACATGTATTTAGGGAAATGTAAAAAAAGATATTTTCTCATCGTGGAATTGTAAATATATTTGTAATTTTCTACTCTAACAAAGTTTATATATATTTGTTTGTCCTATTGATTGCTCTTATTTAACATCGTAATAAGCCCTACACTTGATGGTTTTGCTATGTTATTGATTACTATTGGTTTAAGAATCAGAGATATGAAGCTACTCAAAAGAGTTTACAGGACTGGAATCACAAAGGAACCTATGCGGATGACTCTTATTCAATAATATTGATGTGCTTGAGATGCTTTGGAATTGAATTCAGAAGCAAGTTTATGGTCCTGAGCAATATTTACATTATTATGTTTGATAGGGATTGTTATGTGACCCTTTTCACGTATAAATACCTTTGCAAGTAAGTGAGTAAAATTGGGTAACACGGACCGCGCGAAGCGCGGGTATGCAATTAGTTAAAGAGTATATATGAAGCTCGTTATTTAATTTGCTGGACGAATGGTTCCATTTTTTGCAACCCTATGTATGTTCAATCTGAGTTTATTTATCTGAATATTTAATTAGTTCGTCTAGAAATCAAACTCACAACCTTAATAACAATGATTAAAACTCTCCTAACGATTAGGCTTAGGCTACTTGGAAGTTCAGTATTCAGGGATTTTAAGGGTTGTGTGTTTGAGATGAAGGGTTTTCATGCGCATCATGCCGACCAAAATTTTTTGTTCAAAATTTGACCAGAGGGTATACCCTCTGGCACAAAAATTTTTGTAAGTCATCCTTGATTAAGGGATGGCATGTTTTGTTGTGGTTTTTGTTCTTCTTTGTTCTCTTGTCTTCCCTAATCAATAAAATTAGTTTGCTTATCAAAAAAAATAATAAAAAATCCATGATTAAGGGATAATTGGGGGTGGGAATACTCTCTCCCTATCATAAACTATATAATAGTGTCAGGTAGTCCATGGGAGCCCAAGTCTCTTAAACGAAATTTTAAAACGTTTTACCTCTCAAAACACATGTTAGATTTTAAAAAAATTACGTATTCAGAATCAACACATGAAACTTTTTTTAACAAGATCTATTGTCGATGAGTTTTATCGGGTAAATCTTAATTCCATTGTTTTTTTCAATGGAATTTCTTAATTTCATTATTTTTTCAAGGGAATTTCAAAAACAAATGAATGCAGAACTAAGACAATGAATTCTAAACTGTGCTTTAAAAAAAAATAGAATCTATATCAAAACAATAAATTTTGGACAGTGAATTTTAGAATAAAAGAGTATAAATAAAACTATTACATTGATTAAATCAATAGAATAAGCCTGTTGGGTTTTCATGGACTACCGAACTGATACTCTACGGTAAATGAGGGGCAATCTGGACAAATGGAGAACACTGACTTGACTTTTGTACTTGGAGGGACCCACTAACATTTGACCAAACGACAAATGTCCTTGTGTTATGCCAGAACAATGGGGCTCACGCTTTTATTAATTTATTATTGTTCTAACATTTTCATTGTACCGATTATTATACAGTACATATAATTACATGGAGTTGCGAGAGACGCAATTTTTTTTTTTTTATAATTATAGCTATAATTTTTTTAAAAATCTTGTTAAATCATTTTATTTAAAAAATGCCGTTGGAGAATTTAGGAGTTAGGAGTTAATGTTTAGGGTTTAGATTTTAATTTTTAAGGTTTAGATTTCAGTTTGTAGGATTTATAGTTTATATTTAGTTTTTAGAACTTAGGATTTTTTATTTTAATTTATTTTTTTAAAATAAACTATATTTCAGCATCATGAATACCAAAATATTCAAAAATACATTTTAGTTCATGATTTAACATAAGTTTAGATGAGGATTTTAGCTACGATTGTAGAAAAAAAATTGGAGCCCCCAATTACATGTTGTTTTTATAAATGAAAGGCAGCTTGCTTTGTTTTGTACTGAATTTTTTCTCATGGGATCAATATACAAAAATGGTTCTTTTTATGCCTTTTTATATGTATATGTCGATCGAGTAACGATAAGACGTAGCAATCTATGGTGTCGTACACTAATCAAATTAGGTTAAACGTCTCTTTTGATCATGTATTAAAAAAAAGAAGGTCCTTTGGTTCCACGCATGGTGACAATTGAGAGCATCTCCAATGGATAATCAAATGGAGCATAAAATTCAATAACTACCATTTTGCATTCCCAATCCTCAAAATTTTCTCTCCAACGGAGCATCAGATTTGGTTATCCATTACTAATGAAGGTTGACCTGAGTGGTAAGGGACTCTGGTCGCTTAAGCAAGGTCTTGGGCTTGAATCCTTGTGGATGTAGAAAATCTTCTTAGGAGAGGTCTCCGCCTTTAGCGCCCGACCGTATATATGATGATTAGTCCTAGGCTTACCTAGGGATACGTTGGGAAACCAAAAAATTGGGTTATCCATTTTCTTGGATCCAAAAATGGATCTAAAGGAGAGAGAAAATGTGAAGAACCAAAAGTTAGCTATGAAATGGGTAAATTTTGAAATGGGTAAATTCAAATGTATTTGAGGTATGGTTACTCATTTGGTTATTTGGGTTGGAGTAATAGACTTTGTGAGAAATCAAATGATGTATCAAAGTATTGTAATAAGTATAAAAATAGTGTTTTGGTTACTAATTTTGATAACTCGGTGCTCTGACAAAGCTTTTCACATCACTTCTAATATAATGTTTGATGTGAGGACTAAGTCGAGAGGATTAGATAAGGATACCATATTTTAATTAGGGTGAATAATTTGTTATCCTTGACTTTGCACCAACAACGTTACATGCATGTTACCATCAATATAATTTGACAAACGTAAATTCGGTGGTAAAGATGATAATAAAAAAACACAAGCCACAGACTAAGCGTGTGAATTGATTAAGGCCCTCCACCTAATTTGACGAGTGTACACACCATTGATTATTATTTATTTTTCTATATATATATATATATGGAGTATGATCGTTGCGAGACTCCAAAAATATAGCTTTCAACAGAGTAAGCTATGGTGTGAACCCCAATCCAATTAGGTGGAAGGATCTTCAATTATGATTTGTTTTTGTTCTTGGTGTTGTCCCACGTTTGAAAGATATAGGGATTATTATTTCTTTATAAGGACAAACTCACTCATTTACAATCACCTAGGTATTTTCTCTAGTTTGGTGAGTTAGACTTAACCCATTTGTTAGGTTTGGGAGAAATAAAGCTGTGTCGGCCTAATGTATTCACGGAAATCAGACAACCCAAGAGAAAATATAGTGAGAAAGAACTTGAATAATATACAAATCATATTGTAATTAGTGTTATTAGTACAAAGTCAAGGCTAATTAAGATACTAGCCATTGTTCTTTTATTTCAAATCAATTTTATTTTGACAAAGAAATTCTACAGTTCAATTCCATACTTGTCCAAACATGAGCCTATAAATCCTAGTACGGGAGTTCTTCCTGCATCGGAGAGTCCATAATCCATACCCACCTCGTGGAAAACTAAACACTTTGCATTTCTGTGAGTGGTAATTCATTTGGTCACCTTTTTTTTTTTAATATTTGTTAAATTAATATAACTTAGTTAGATTATGTTTATAATAGCTTCTAAGATGTTTAAAGTTTTGGGATATAATTATACGGTGTCTTCTTTTTCTTTTTCTTTTTTTAATGTAGGAATTGTGTTTTTGACAGATAGAAAGAGTCAAGAATGGCAACCAGAGTTGTTCGGAGCAACTGGATAGTTCCGGAGGTTCTTAGAAAAGATAACTATGAAGAATGGAGTGATTGTGTGAGAGATTACTTGATGGCTGAGGATCTTTGGGGCGTTGTTGGGGAACCCATAAAACTCGAAGATTTTGAAACGTTAGGGAAGAAAAATGCAGCTGCCTTGCATGCAATTAAAATCTCGTGCAGCCCAAGCATACTGAAAACCTTGCAAGATTCAGACCGTAGAATGGCTAACAGTTTATGGAATGCATTGAAAAATAAGCTCCGAAACCCACCACAGCCTAGGGCTACGAATTCAGGTAATGCTCTATCTCTTCACATAAACACATTTTTATATTTAATAGTTTTTCATATATATAGATACTCGCGGTTATTTTCATGAACTCCCATAATAATCCATGAATATTCGATCTTCTGCTTGGTAGGAAACTCCTTCCTAACCGTTGGATCATTTGGAGTATATTGCTCACGAACACACATTTGTTTTACTTTCTCAGTGATGTAATTGTTGGGATTTAACAAAACATAATCGAATATAGAAAACTTGGGGAAACAAAAGAGAGAAAGAAGACATAAGATTTAACGAGATTTAACACAACTTGCCTACATCCCTAGACGAAAAACAACGAAGAATTCTACTAATATGAAGAATATTATAAAAAGAGATGAGTTCTTGAACTCAAGAACTAACCTAAATCCTTCTCTTTCACTCTAGACGGCACTCTCTCGGTGTTTACAACTCAAAACAACTCACAAAAGTCGGCCACCCCAAAAATACCTACAAATAAAACATATTGATAAGGTCTGTCCCGTAAGTGCAGATCTGTGACAGCTGTCCGGACGACTCTATAACAAAAACTGTCTCCTAAAAGTGACCTACTGCTGTCCGGACGGCTTGAGAATATGTCCGGACAGCAACTCTGTATGAGCCAAAAAAATCACAGTAATTGTACTTTCTGATTACCAGTGAAATCAAGGGCAACATAAGCGAGTTCTGAATCTATCTGTGTGCATCCTCTCTTTACTCTCTCTCTCTCTCATTGTTGCACGTTAACAAGAACAAGTTGGCCTGATGCAGGAGCAGATGCTGATCACACTCGATTTGCAGGCCTAGTCAAGGCTATAAACAAAGGTGACTTGGACGGTGTGAAAGATTTCCTTAGCCTAAACCGAGATGCGAAAAAAAACATAATTTCGTATCCTGGAATGAAAGCTATTCATCTTGCCGCTCTTGCTGGACATGGGAAGATTGTTGAGGAGTTGATTAAAGGAATGGCGAAAAAAGATTTGGAAGAAAAGAACAGCATTGATAACACTGTCCTGTGTATTGCTGCTCAGAATGGCATGACTGAGATAGCAGAAATATTGATGAAAAATCATTCGGACTTGATAACGATTCCAGGCTCTGAAAATTTTCTTCCAGTTTCAATTGCATGTAATCGAGGCCATAAAGAAGCAACTCATTACCTGTACTCTAAAACTGCAGAACACTTAAAAGATTTTGGAGATAATGAAATTGCAGAACAGTCGGAAGTTCTTTTGCCAGAGTGGGCTGGAGATCAGAGGTTGGGATCTGGCCCAGCTATCACAAAATTGCACCATGAGTTGGGGGTTCTCTCGGATATCAAAAAAAAAGAGTTGGAAGTTCTTAAAGATAATATGATTATTCTCCTCAATGTTGCAATTTCCAACAACATGTTTGGTAAGAGTAGTAATTGTGGGCCTAATTATGCATAGTTAGTTAGTTCCTTGTTCTCTTAACTTCTTCAATTCATGCATATTCATATCCATATTTAACTGTGCAAAAATATATATGTTTAGATATCGCGTTGGATCTACTCAAGAATAATGAAGGAGCTGCTTTACGTACTAAAAGAAGTGCATCGTCTAGACCAAGTGCTTTAACCAATTTGTCTGGTATGCCTTTTGCATTCTTCAGTGGCACTCGGTTTTCAATTTGGCAAAGATTAATTTATCACTGTAAGTACTTCACTTTTATATATTTTTAATTAATCTTTAATTTTCTTTTTCTTTATATAATCACCTAGCTAGCTAGCTAATTGTTCATGAATTAAAGGTATACGTGTACAACCGCCTGATTCATCTACGGCTCGTGAATATGATCCTCAGATGTACAAAGGTATCTGAATTATGAACCATAACTCATAAATTAACTCTTAGTTATATATATGTCTCTCAATAAGTACGAGTTTGATCAAAACCGGCCCGTGAATCGACCCACGAGAATGAATTTAGGAAGATCAATCTTTTCCGTTATATGTGTTTTAAAATTATATATCACCTTTGTTTGATTTGTTTCATGTTGCTTGCAGAACCAAGACAACCTATGGCGGGAATTATGCGTTTCTTGGAATTTATTGGTATATATATTTATATCAACAAGATCTTCCTTCTTATTTTTTTCTCCTTCTTCAAATAATGCTTTGATTTCTTTTTTTATTGTTCCACTTCATCGAAATACATTATTCTTCTCATGTTTTCCGCTTTGTTAATTTGGCAACCTAGGAATCAAGCAAATTTATGAGATGAAGTTGATCCATGTTCGAGCTCGGAAAGTTTTAGACTACATATTTAAAGAACCGACTCCTCCCTTAGATGCGGAACAACGTGAAGAAATAACCAATTCACTGTTTAAAGCAGTAAAGAATGGGATCACAGAGGTGGTTGTTCAGATAATTCAAGCATATCCTGATATGCTGTGGAAGACGACTAAGATAGACCAGAAAGACATATTTCATTATGCGATTAGCATGCGCCAAGAGAAAGTTTTTAGCCTTGTATATGGTCTTGATGCAAGGAGGGTTCCACTTATCACAAGATATGATAAGCACCATAATAGTATGTTGCATATGGCAGGGTGTCTGGCACCTCCCACCCGACTTGATCATATATCCGGTGAAGCTCTACAGATGCAGAGAGAATTACAATGGTTTGAGGTCTTTGTTTCTTGTCACTACTCTTTAGATTAAAATAGAGCATTAATTATTAAACAGGTAGTGGATTCATTTTTTAAGAATCTAATAATATTGATTAATGCAGGAGGTTGAGAGTATTATGACTCCTACGACTAAACAGAAGAAAAACTTGGATGGCGATACACCTAAGCAAGTGTTCACTAAGAACCACAAGGACCTGGTGACTAAGGGGGAGAAATGGATGAAGAAATATGCTTCTTCTTGTACAATTGTAGGTACTCTTATTATTACCATGATGTTTGCTGCAGCATTCAATGTCCCAGGTGGTACAAATAAAGATACAGGCTTACCATTTTTCCGACACAAAACATCATTCATGGTTTATATAGTCTCTGATGCAGTTGCTTTATTCACTTCATCGACTTCAGTGTTCACGTTTATTGGCATTCTCACATCACGGTATTCGGAAGAAAATTTCCTGAAGTCTCTGCCTAGAAAACTTATGTTTGGCCTGTTCACCCTTTTCTGCTCAGTTACAGCCATGATGATCACCTTCTGTGCTGGTCTTATTATTATGGTCGAAGGAGAATTATCGGTGATTATTCCCATTATTTCGCTTGCCGGTTTCACCGTGACAGTTTTTGTATTTCTACAGTTTCCACTCCTGTTTGAGATTTTGAAAAACACATGTGGATCAATCTTCAATCGAAAAACGAAGCCTTGGCTGTGTCAGTCATGATCATCCCTGTTAAACTAATGCACATTCTAGAAAAGTCCAGAATAGAAAGTTGCGAAGAAAAATTCAGGCTTATGCATGTTGGTGGACAAAGCAAAAGAGAGGCTTGAGAGTTATTCTAAGTCGATTGATAGGTGGAAGGAGCCTTTGTAAATAAGGAGCTTGTTTTTTGAGCTAAGAAGTTCCACTTTTGTACTGTTGTATAAAGCTTGTACTATGTATATATATGTATATTTCACTGATAAATCTATATGTTTTGAGGAGTGATCCTTGTAAACGGCAAGCTGCTTGCATACTCATAAGTAGCATAACTTGTAGATCTGCACCCGCAGACCCAGAGAGGACTGCTGGGGATTGATTCCCAACCCACCAATCGGTCTTGACAATTACAAAATTGTCTCATGAAGAGGTCAAACATCTATTTCACCAAGAGATCATTGGGAGAAATCCCCAGAAACATCATAGAAGACCAATCAGTCCTAGTAGAAGACATATCCCCTCTTGACTGTTACACTTGTCAAGCTTCTAAGTCAATAGTACCGTTAACTTTGTAACGTTAGTCTCCAACGTTCACTACAGATGTACACACATATAAAAGAGCTTTTATCTCGTTATTTTAGATAAGCAAATAGTACTGCAACAACAATAATTGAGAAATACAAAGACCTTCTACCTCACGTGTAGAGAGAGCAACTACTTGATTTCATTATTCTTTACTATGGTCTGCCATAATTGAAAATTACTTAAAAAAGACGTTAAAAAATACATCTGGTTAGGGAATGAGGAAAGGGAGATGAGATCTACTCCTCCTCCCAACTTTGATTAAAATTGAGGAGAGGAGAGAAAACTTTTTAGAAGAAAAAATTGTAGAGAGGTGATGTTCTAGGCATTTTTTCTGGTAAATTTTTGAGACACCTCATTTTACCTAGCTTCAAATTCATTTGAAGTGTTGGATATTAAGGAAGCCGTACATGTAACCAATGACTTTTCCACTTGTTGTATAGATTTGGGTAAAATGAAAGTGATAAATTAGAGATTTATTGTATTAATGGATTGAAAAGAGAGATTTATTGTATTACTGTATTTATAGTTAATGACTATCACATGTCATATAAAATTGAGGTTAAAATGAGGGTCATAATTAATTGGCTCTTAACCAAATAACCAAACCAAAATAGCCAAATTAATC
The DNA here is from genome assembly GCF_013401445.1 of Tripterygium wilfordii. Lineage (NCBI taxonomy): Eukaryota > Viridiplantae > Streptophyta > Magnoliopsida > Celastrales > Celastraceae > Tripterygium > Tripterygium wilfordii. Next base: position 4,555,409 of record NC_052240.1, read on the forward strand.
ATTTCGTTCAATTGCTATTTTGGTTTGGTCATTTTCATGTGCCCTTACCGTAGAAAATGATGAATAATTAAGAAATTAAGTACGCATGAAACAAAGAAGGGAAAAAAAAAACCAATAATGTTAGGAACTTTGGCCTTCATATACACTTATTTATTTCATCCACGAATCAACACAATATTAATTAAATAATACATTTAGTGAAGGTTTTAGAGCGGAATAAATAAGTTCCCACCCATTCTGGGAAGGATGTACATAATCCCAAAATATCGATAATTTTGGGTCATCGCACACTTTGTACATCTTTTTCTCACCTTTTTCTTTCCCACAAAAGTGAGGAAAATCTGAACCCCCACAACATTGCTCCAATGGATCAAACTTCAAACTTTCTGTAAAAAATAGGAAACAATATTCAAAATCAACTGATCACATAATTAAAAAGATCGATCGAGAAAATTTAATTAATGGAACCAATAATTTTAATTGTTTTTTTTTTACCTGCAGGTCGGTTCAGTGCGGATGTCATAGCCCCGTAAACATCGATGATTTCGACGTTCTTTAATTCTTTCACTGCTTCCTTTAATTTCTGATTGTAAGATTCTATGATCTTGTTGATCTCTTCATCGCAACACTTTTTTGGTGATTTTATGCTGTGTGTTGGTGCACATCCCAGGGGAATCAGTGTTGCCAAGGCTATCTTTGGCATTCCCAAGTCTTGAATTCGTTTGATATCCAGGACAAGTTGGTCGATCACCTTTGCTGCTATATTTGGCAAACTCTATGCACATTAACAAAGCGAATTAGTCTCATAAATTATTACTATATACATATATACACGGATACACCATTCCTTAGGCGGTGATATATACATAAAGATCCAACATTTGTATGATTATAGATTCAAGTTTCACATCGTACCGTTATGTTATCACCCCTCTTATGTGCAATGTAATCATTGACTCCGATGTTGATGAAGGCAATAGATGATTGAAGGTCGTCTTTGGTGAACAACTTTTCATCATCAAGCATGGCTTGAAAATAATCGATTTGTTCAGTCATGTTCGGGGCACGTGGCTGGATTACAGGATGATCCAACACAGCGCTCCCTGAACAAGCGAAGTTCATCCCATTTTCTATTTTCGATTTCTCTGTGATTTTTCTTGCTTTGAATGCAACAGGAGCTTCCAACCCCAAAAATGAAGCTGCAAGCGAATCGACAAAATTAATAACATATATAATCCCACAATTTATTGAAAAATAATAATTATATATATATATATGTACCTATATAATCACTCAAAACACGACCATCGGAGAATCGCCCAGACGGTTTTCCAGGAAATGTCATCCCATAGGGCTCATCAAATCCACCGAGTTTTTGATCAGGAAAGTTTCCGACGTCGACTAACGAGTCCCCAAACACAAACAGCTTCTTCACATCAGTAGCTTCTGCTTGCATGCATATATCATCGAAATAAATTACAACATATTGAAGCAAATAGCAATATGTATATGTAGCAATTAACGAATCGATGATCAAATCATGAAAACCAATTGGCTAAATTAATACCTGAACTGTAAATATTGTTGATCAGGGAGAAGAGAAGGAACAAGACTATGAATTCCATATTAATTCAAGAAGAAGAACTTAATTAGTTAAATATTGCTATATATAATATCTTATATATAAAAATCAATTCAATGATATATTGAATATGATCTTTTGGCCACAAGAGCAGGAGCTAGCCTTGTGGTTGAGGGATTCCCTCTGTAAATCAGACGGAATACTTCTTCCCTAACCCTAATGCACATATTTATAGTGATATATACATATATATATATATATATATCGTGGCAGTTGAAACTTGAAACTAAATGTAGATTGCGACTAAATTTATCATTAGTTTGTTGCTCGTGATTCTCTCTCTTTGTGTGGTAGCTATGAATAAACTAGGTCATGTTTGTTACGTTTGTTTTTTTGTTTTTGTTTTTGTTTTTGTTTTTATAAATGTAACACATCTAGATACATATTGGACTTAATATTGTTAAGGTCATCTTGTACTAGATCCTATCGATATATGTAAATCCTTTTTTCTTGAGCTCTCTCAAGCTTTGTATTATGATTCCATACTGATCAATGAAATTAGCTTACATTTCGCATTCTGCTTAAACTATTTTACATATTATGCTTAATTAGAGTACAAAATTGCTATAGAGCCCAACACCATCCCAAGTCTATGTGGCTTATATGTGGCACGGTGAATCACCATCTTACATGGCATAAACTAATGAGACACACTCCCCTCTCTCCTAAACCCTAAAATTTCTTTTCATTAATCTTGTATTTACCCTCCACTCCCCCTCTCTGTTTCTTATTTGTGGTTGTGTTGTTGCACAAGCTTGGCTCCCTCACTTTCTCTCTCTTTCTCTATATTTCTCTCTTCCCCTCATAGGAACTGTCCGTCACCGAAAAATAAGTCTAACTCGCTAGTGCGAATTGTATTGCAAGTGCACAAATCGTTTCCAAATACTAAAGTGAATGAGTAGAGTATCGTCCCACGAGGATATTTTGACAATTCAATCAAGTATCAATTATGGTTAAGTCCAACGTTATTTGTGCTGGACCAAAGGTTCTACATTTTAATTTTTATGATCCAATATTATTGTGTTATTTGATTACATGCACTATGTGATGAATTTAATTACAAAGTTATTGAATTTGAAATTGGTTTTTATTGAAAAGGTTTAAACCTACTTGTGAACTCACTGATCATTTTTATATCAAATGAATTCGGTTAAACTGAAATCTGGCAGAGACATTATTTACATCATAATGAACATTTTTCATGGAGACATGATTAAGAAATTTTTATTTTTTCCTGCTCAAAATCGTTGCCCCAATATCTGTCTGAAATTGTTGAGCAATGTTATTATCCGATTGATTCATGTGACTCATTTATGAGTATATGATATTTGTTTGAACTAAAACTTTACATGAATATTTATATATATGTGATTATGTGTTCCATACTAAAATTTGGATTATTTGAACGTGACTAACCTATGTTTCAAGCATGAAGCTCAAACGAGTTTACAAGCATTTTTAAGATCATTTCAGGTTCAACTTTTATACGTGTCTTTCCGGCAGTCCAAGAGTGGTCTTGGAAGACCTAGGATAGGAAGTGCTAAGAAATACCTAAACACCTTGCTAAATCCACTATAAGAGGTTGTTCTAAAATTGAAAAGTTCAACCTATTTATGGAAAGTGCCAAGTTGGATAAGTTGAAGATAAGTTACATTTATTGAAGAGAAGTTGATCAAGTTTCAATTAGAAATTAATTATTCAGCAACATTTGAAGTAAATATTGTCATATATGGACTAGGCGTGTGATTGCATCAAGTGATTGATTTGGTTTCCAAAAGAAGACTTTTGATTTGAAGAGTTTTTGGAGATTAAAGAAGGAAATTTACTTGCCTTATATGCAACCAAGATTCAAGGAAATAAAAGTCTCCTAGTCATTTGAATTTCGAATGGAGAAGAGAAGAAGACTTTTGGAGATTATTCGAGATGATTTGTTTCCTTATATGTTTGGCAAAGTTTTCTCTATTGTGAAAAGAATTAAGTTTCCATCTTTACAAGACCTAGAATCGTGGACGCTAAGATTGGAATGTGGAGAGAAGACTTTTGTCATTTAAGGTTGATTATTTTACCATATGAAGAGAGAGCCAATTTTCAAGAATGAAGAAGGATATCAAGAGGAGTTTCCATATTGATAAATGCTGATTTTGTTTCCAACAAGAGCCGATTTTCTAATTGATCATGCAAGCCTCCCATATCAATCAAGCAATACTTTTTACAAGGGAAAAATCAAGGAGTTTTCAATGATAAAAAGAGAAGATTTTCTGCCCTTAATGATGCCTCAAGCGCCAACTTTGAAATTCAAGATTGAAGAGAACCATGCAATCTTAGTCGGCCATCTTTCTACATTCAAGAGAATAATTTGTTTCCTATTTTATCAAAGAAGATTGCTTACCTCAAAGGGAGAGATTGAGAAGACTTTTGCACATTAAACAAGAGATTATTCTTTCCTTGTTTCTAGGAGAAAATAAGGGGATGAAATTGGAGTCTCTCACTATACATGGGAGCGGTGCATCATGTGGAGAAAAGAAGAACAGGTGCCATCTTTTTCTAGCCTATTCTTTCTACTATCTCATTCTCTTTCAAGCAAGCAAGCTTACATACTAAGTTCTTCAAACCGTGAGCTAAAAGTCATATTCATTGTTTGTTGATATAAAAGCTCCTATATTCTAAATCACTATTCTACCCGTGAGCTATACAAAAATACTGAGAGTTCCAAACACTTTGAGTGGAACCTTGTTCTTCATTGTATACCCTTTTGTGGGTATTCTCTTTGTGAGTTGTGAAAGTTTCATGATTTGTCTTTAAAATCACGTGTGTAAAAAGTCAGGAGGTGACTTGTTAAAAAAACCTTCGAGTTTGGTGGTTTATTCCAAAAAGACCATTGTATTTCCCTAGTGGATTAAAATCCTAAGCATGGTGCTTAGGGAGTAGATGTAGGAGAGTGTTCCGAACTACTATAAAAATAGATTGCGTGCTCTTTTTTTTTGCATTTTTCATTTTATTACTTGTCTTGCATGTTTGATTGAATACTTGTCATAAGTCTGATATTTTTCAAAGCCATTGATTTCAAACTAAATCTAATCATTTTCTAGTATAACATATTTGAAATCACGATTGTCATGTTATCTTTCATAGATGATTTGTAATACGATACTTGATTATTGTTTTGGTTTCAAATATTATTAAGGTTTGGCTAATAGTTCTATTATTGACAACTTGGACATATAATACTTTTGTTAACTTAGTAGTCACACGGTTCAAAACCTATTTTGTAGTGCATGCTTATTTGATCTTTGTGCTTGTGTGACGATTTTGTATTAGAGTATTCCTAATAGGAATTTGGGAACATAATTCACCCCCCTCTTGTGTGTCCTAGGTCCAACAATTTGAAAAACCGAGTTTGCATTTTGTCTAACAACTAACATGAAACAAGCAATTAAAACAATTAACAAGTAGACTAAAACAATACTATCACACTAAACCCAAGTAATTAAATCAAATATTCAAACACTAGGGCATCTAATGTCACCACCATCTATCCAATTCAACTCCATTGGTTCGTTAATCCTAAATTCTCAATTCAATTGTTAAAAATCGATTTTCCTTTCCTATTCAATACTCCATTCTTGGTTACACCAAAAAGTATTTTCAATACTTATCCCTATTATTCCTAACATTCAGATTCAAATATCGAAAACCCATTAAGAATGGTGGATAATCGTATAACAATTGCATAGGTCATTCACCTATATTCTATGGTTCATGCACCCTACGTCATCTATTCATCTATGGTGAGAAGCAACCGTAGGTATCTCCTTCCGATCTCAACCTAGGTAACCAATCATTTGGATGGTGATCAAGCATCCAAAAGCATTAAACACATCCATAGATAATCAATGACAAAAGAGAAATCAAGAATCACAAACCAAGTTTATAGAATTATCAAAGATGGGGTTCCATTAGAATCCTAGTTAGAGGATTAGTTCCTCAAAGTCGCTAGATACATGAAGACCATGTAAAGAGAAATCATAAATACAAGAGATAAGAGAAAACACTGAAAATCTCCATCAAAACTCTTTCCTTTTCCTACTTTCTTCCTCCTTTGTTGCTCCTCCTTCTCTCAAAGTAAGCATGATACCCCAAAAAAGTCTCCCAAAGAACTTTTTATATCCCCTTTGTAATCCCAACTTTATCCTTGGTCAAAATCTTCATTTTCTCGCTGGACCCATTTAATTGGGGTTTAAATTCGCAAAACAACGCTGATTTTAAAAGTTAGATATGGGTGCGAGCGATCGATCAGTTTGGGTAGTGGATCGATCACTGGACTGGTGATGTAAACTTCAACTTAATACCTGATCGATCACTTTTGCATAGTGCTCAATTGGCAAGGCCCTGTGTTTTTTAGGGGAGATTCTATTGATGCTGGCCGATCGATCACTCCTAAAAAATGATCGATCACTTCTCACTTCAATGCATATTGTTGTCCTTTTTGCTACACTTTAGCTATTGAATCCTGAAATGCAAACATTTGCAATAACTTAGGCATTATTATAGTTCAATTGCATTCAAGGATAAGAATGATGATGACACTTACATGTATCACAAGCCTTTAAACCTCTAGGTGTCCCTAGTCGGAGGAGTTCTGTCTCTTGATGGTTTACTAGAACGACACCCACAAACATTAAGTTACCACAATGCCAAATCATGTCATTAACAAGAGTATAATGCGAATGTGTATTTGCAATCATATCCACACAAACAAACCAAGTATCAGGACATTCAAAACCAATAAGAGCATTTCTTCATGAATCTTATCTTATCCACCATGTTAAATAGATTCCATTAAGTGATGTGCGTCACGGATTGCACTTATATGTTTGGCTTCAATATGAACTTAACAAAGGCAACTTAGTCTTTGAAGAACAATTAGTATCGTAAAATAAACACACCTAAGCATTTATTCATACCTCATTCATAACTATTTTTAAATTTTTTTTCAAAAGGTGACTTGTGCAACGCTTAGCCCCCTTAAACTTTCTAATCAACCCAGGTAATGAGCTTTTAACCAATGACTCCCAATCCAGTGGGTTTAGGGTATTAGGTGTTAAGACACCCGATACTCGAGTCAAAAAGCTTACGAGGCTAAACTAGTCACCAAGGTATTCTAACATGGTTTTCCTATCTTTTTACGTAAAACTCACCGCTTACTGAGGCAAGAGGACCGATTACTCTGTAGAAAACCGATGAAGAATCCAATTATTCACAAGTACAACTTTTTTTTTTCTTCTCTAATTTTTTTTATTACTCAAGTAGTGTTATTCAGAATTATAATGGATCTCAAAACAACCACAAATAGCCAAAATCAACTTGTATTTCATGCCTCACAAACAAGTGTTTTGTGCAAGTGTTCAATTTTAGAAGGAACACAATGAATAGAACAAAACTCAAGATAGAAAAATCCAATTGGATAGATGCCCATAGCAAGATCCATCAAAGCATCAAAAATTCATCCAAATATACTCATGAATGACACGACATAAGGCATTGAAGTAAAAAAAAAATTAACAAGCAAAACTAAATAGAAAGACTTAAATTCTCACCCCACACTTGAATTATGCAATATCCTCAGAGCAGCAGCAGGTGAAAATAAAAATAAGTAAAAGATAAGGATGGAACAATCCCAACATGGGTTGCCTCGCACAAGCGCTTGGTTTAGAGTATTCAACTTGACTTCTTATCCAATATTCAATCCGGATCCTTGAGAGTGATGGTGAATACTCCATGCGATGACATCTTTGGATTTACATTTGATGACCTAAGCGCTACGTAGTGAGCACATGTCATCACGCTCTTCATTGTTGTAATCTCTTCGTGTTTGTGGTTCTAGTTTGGGACACTTCATTTGGACAGTAGGATTTATCTCTTCTTCATTGTCTTCATCTCTTTGTGTTTGTGGTTATACAAAGACAAACTGCAAGAACCAAGAGATTAAAAGGATTAAGTGATAAGGTTTTTTTTTTTTAAATAAAATAAGTGATGAGTTTATTGTTGATGATTAATGGGTGACATGTTAAATCTTTGTGGGGTCCACTCATTGAAAGATATGTAAAACCTAGCTGCCTAGCTAAGGATACTGTTCCTTTTGTTTCTATTGACAAATAAAATGCTTTGTGTTGTCAATAGTCACCTATGCACGGGGGCCATGACCAAAAGACCCCTCTACCACACCATTGATTACTGTGTCTTGTCGTTAATCGATCGACGATCATTTTATATATATCACATCTAAGATTGTTAGGACAAATGTAATTTCATTAAAAAAAAAAACACCATATATTAAACATGTGATCGATGAATTCCAACCACAAACGTAATTCTCTGTGGTATTTTTAAAAAAAAAATGTGGTCGTTGATGGATTAAGTTCAAATATGTCACTTAAAGATAGGTCAGTTTGTAATTAGGTCACGCAAAGATAAAAAATTTAAATTAGGTCACTCAATATTCTAAATTTAAGCAATTAGGCCACTCTAATCCAATTCTGGTCAATTGTTTATTGGAATTTACTGATGTGTTATTAATTTTTTTAAATTTAAAATAAAAAAGACACTTGGAATATAAAAAATAAAATGGATTCTTAAAAATGAAAAATATGTCTCCTTAATCTTTCCCTCCCCACCGCCGTCACGCTCCCCCTCCCCCTCCGCTTCCCCTTCCACATCACCATAGTCCAGATTCGGACCAAAGCCACACCTTCAAGGTCTCCGATTGTTGAGGTCCTGGCAAGCAATCAAGAATGGACTTGGCACTTAAATGTTTCATTAAGGTTATGTGCTTTCTCATCTGTTGAGTGTTTTTTGTTTTGCTGGATGGGTTGTTGTTTTTCTTCTACTTATTTTGGAGTTGGGGTTATTCAGTGGTTTTGTGGGTTCTATAGGTCTGAAGCCTTTCTTTTGGCTCTAGACTTGTGGTTTTGGTTTTCCTAACCATGGGTTTGTGCTCTATGGTCTAGATTAGCTGCCTTGTCGCCTAATTGGTTTTGGAACTTCTAATATGGGTTTGACTGGAGCTCGGGAAGAACCCAAACAACCACCATAAATTTTCAATTTTCTAGTCTTTTTTTTTCATTTTTAAATTGATACTGGAGCTTGGGAAGAATTTGTCAGATAGTGTCAGATAGTGGACAAAAGTATTTTTTTCATTCATTGACTCACGTATATATAGTGTTATACAGACCTAATCAACCACTTACCAGCTGGACATAGACTAAATTTACTCCTTAAATTGTGCCATAACACTTGACTAATTACAGCCGTAATACTTGACTAATTTGTGCCGTAACACTTGACTAATTACAGCCGTAATACTTGACTAATTTGTGCCATAACACTTGACTAATTACAGCCGTAATACTTGACTAATTTGTGCCGTAACACTTGACTAATTACAGACTAATTACAGCTGGATACAATATACACAACTCACGTCTACACTCCCCCTCAAGTTGGTGCGTAAAGATCTACCATGCCCAACTTGTCAAGTGAGTTAGAAAACACAACACTAGAAACCGCCTTTGTCAAGACATCAGCTAACTGATCTTCAGACTTCACAAATGGTACATCAATAATCTGTGCTTCTAGTTTTTCTTTGATAAAGTTCCTATCTACCTCCACATGTTTGGTGCGGTCATGTTGTACCGGGTTATGTGCAATAGCAATCGCAGCCTTATTGTCACAGTACAAGGACATAGCAGAACTCGGCTTATACCCGAGATCTCTCAACAAATATTTAATCCACAATAATTCACATATTCCATAGGACATTGCTCTATACTCAGCCTCTGCACTTGATCGAGAGACAACCTTTTGTTTCTTACTTCTCCACGTAACAAGGTTACCTCCAACAAAAGTGAAGTAACCTGAAGTAGAACGTCTATTTGTATTATCACCTGCCCAATCAGCATCAGTATAACCCTCAACATCTAAGTGACCATTCTTTGTGAACATGACACCTTTTCCAGGTGCACTCTTCAAGTATCGAAGAATTCGAATGACTGCATCCATATGTCTCTCACTAGGTGTATGCATGAATTGACTTACCACACTAACAGCATAAGCAATATCAGGTCTAGTATGAGATAGATAAATTAATCTGCCTACTAGACGTTGATACCTCTCCTTGTTGGTAGGAACCTCTCCCAGGTCTTCATGTAGCTTATGATTTTGTTCAATTGGTGTGTCAACTGGTTTGCAAGCAAGCATCCCTGTATCAGTCAATAAGTCTAGGATATATTTTCTCTGGGAAAGAAATATTCCTTGATTTGACCGTATCACCTCTATGCCAAGAAAGTACTTCAATTCTCCAAGTTCTTTCATCTCAAATTCATTTGACAGAAGTTTTTTTAAATTTTCTATCTCAACACTATCATTCCCTGTCAATATCATATCATCCACATAAATAATTAAAGCAGTTACCTTGTCTTTCTTGTGCTTCAGAAATAAGGTATGGTCTGAGTTACTTTGTCTGTATCCAAACTTTTTCATTGACAAAGCAAATTTACCAAACCAAGCTCGGGGAGACTGTTTTAAGCCATATAACGCTCTCTTTAACTTGCACACCATTTTAGGTTGTTCTGAAACTCCAGGTGGTAGATCCATGTATACATCTTCCTTTAACTGACCATGTAAAAAGGCATTCTTTACGTCATATTGTAACAAAGGCCAATCATTATTTGCGGCTACAGATAACAATACTCTTACAGTGTTGATCTTTGCTACCGGTGCAAAAGTCTCATTATAATCCACCCCAAATCTCTGATTGTAACCTTTGGCCACCAGTCTTGCTTTGTATCTTTCTATCGATCCATCAGCATTATATTTGATAGTAAAAATCCATCTACACCCAATAGTTTTCTTCCCCGGAGATAACTGAACTATGTCCCAAGTATCATTCTTTTGTAATGCTCTCATTTCTTCAGCCATAGCTTCAGTCCACTTAGTGTCTGCTAATGCTTCTTTTACCTGTCTTGGAATAGATACAGTAGATATTTGATATAAAAACGACTCATATGACTTGGGTACTCTATGGGTTGACACATGATTGCCTATAGGATATTTGGCTTTAGCATTCAAGTCGGCAGAATATTGAAGTTTTGACTTGCCTCGGTTTGTCCGAGCAGGTAACTGATATGCTGGGATAGTAGACTCAAATTCAGGCATATTGGAAGAATTAGATAAAACATCATTTATTTCAGAAATTACCTCATTTGGACTCTGGACGTGGTCTTCTTGTGGTTTCTCGGTAGTTTCAGGACTGATTTCAGATGTTGGCATCCAATCACTAGTTCCTTGACAGTCGGGCACAGTAGCTGAAGTGGTATTTCTGGGTAAAGTATGGGTAGTCGGTTCAGGTACAGCATCAAGAGTAGTCGATGGTGGAGGTGGAATATCTGGTGGAGGAGTGGAAGTTTCTGGTGGAGTGACTGTAAGTGGATCCCAATGACTATTATCATCCATATCCATATTCATACTCTCCCCCTGAGGAGAATAGGCATTTGGGAAAAAATAGGACAAATCTTCATTGAAGGTAACATCCATAGTTACATAGAACTTTTGAGTGGGAGGATGATAACACCGATAGCCCTTTTTGTAAGGAGCGTACCCCACAAAGACACACTTAATGGCACAGGGATCAAGTTTACTCCTTTGATGAGGGTGAACATGAACATAAGCCACACAACCAAAAACTTTGGGAGGAAGATTAGGAATGGGAGGCGCAATTGTCATATGAGTAGTAAGGACTTGTAGTGGAGTTTTGTATTGAAGGATGCGAGAAGGTACCCTGTTGATGACATACATGGCAGATAATAAGGCATCCCCCCATAGGTATTTTGGAACATGTTTATCTATTAGTAGAGCTCGGGTAACCTCCAAAAGTTGACGATTGCGTCTCTCAGCCACACCGTTTTGTTGTGGAGTATAGGGACAAGAAGTCTGGTGAAGTATTCCACGTGACTGAAAAAAGGTGGTAAGAGTTTCATTGACATATTCCCTTCCATTGTCTGAGCGAAGAACCCTAACAGGTGTATCAAACTGAGTTTGAACCATAGTACAAAATTGTTTAACAATACGAGGGACGTCACTCTTGTTTTTAAACAAATAAATCCATGTAGTACGAGAGCAATCATCAATAAATGAAATGAACCATCGCATACCACCAGAGGTAGGATTTTGGGATGGACCCCAGACATCAGAATGAATCAAAGCAAAAGGTTTTATCGATGCAGAATCACTTAAGGGAAAAATATTGCGGTGACTTTTAGCAAAAACACAGGTCTCACAACAATTGAAGTTACGAAACACGTCAGATTTAAATAATGAAGGAAACAAATGTTTTAGATAGCCTAAAGATGGATGTCCTAAACGTTGATGCCATAAACGAACCAACTTTTCATTCCTCAACAGGTGGGTACTAGTGTGATTTGCCACAACATCAGAACCAATGCCACTGAAGTACCATAAGTCCCCTCTCTTAGAACCACGCCCAATCTCCTCCTGAGTGTAAAGATCCTGAAAAATACAATGTTTTGGAAAAAAATGACAAGAATAGGCAGTCATAAGTTTAGACACAGATAACAAATCACGGTCTAAAGATGGAACAAGAAGCACATTAGATAAGACAATGGTAGGGGTAAGTTGGATGGTTCCTGTACCAGTGACAGGAGCAGTTTGGCCATTGGCTGTGGTGACAAAAAACTTGGAGTGATTTTTAGTGAAGGTAGTAAATTTTCTAGAGTCATTAGTCATATGATCAGTCGCTCCAGTATCAACTATCCATGCATTATTACAAGCAGGTACAGAAGTACATAGAGCAAAACTAAAGTTACCTGACATGTCCTTTTTCTCAAGTTCAGTGTCATCATCAGTTGTTGTGGTGGTCACAAGAGAAGCTCGACTCCCTTGTTTCTTACCAATCAAGTCATCTACAGAATAAGTCTTCTCTACAGCACTCCAAATAGCGCCAGCAGTAGGGAGACGATCAAAGAGGGCTCGGACATGATTTTCCATGGCATTAAGAAGCCATGTTTGAACCGTACAGTTTTCTTCTTCCCAAGTTTCAAAAGCTATAGCATCAGTTGTAGCAGGAGCCTTCTTTGTTCCAGTTATATAGCCAAGTTTTTTCTTGCTAGCAATGGACATACGAGCAGCACAGGACCAAGAATCATAATTGGATCTCCCAGTTAATTTCTCATGAGAGATCTTGAAGTTGTCAGTTGTATTACCAGACATGATGAAGTATCTAGAGGTGGTAGGTAGTAGGTAGCAGGTAGCAGCGGAAGTTGAGAACAATAAGCAGTGGAAGACAAGACAGTGCAAGTTTATGTGAAGGAAAAGAATTAGTTAAGAAGCAGTTTTACGTGAAGTAGTAGACAACCAAAGTTGTAGAGAAGAAGTTTTAAGAGACAGCAGGAAATTTTATGGTTTTCGATCGTACTGCTTCGATACCATGTCAGATAGTGTCAGATAGTGGACAAAAGTATTTTTTTCATTCATTGACTCACGTATATATAGTGTTATACAGACCTAATCAACCACTTACCAGCTGGACATAGACTAAATTTACTCCTTAAATTGTGCCATAACACTTGACTAATTACAGCCGTAATACTTGACTAATTTGTGCCGTAACACTTGACTAATTACAGCCGTAATACTTGACTAATTTGTGCCATAACACTTGACTAATTACAGCCGTAATACTTGACTAATTTGTGCCGTAACACTTGACTAATTACAGACTAATTACAGCTGGATACAATATACACAACTCACGTCTACAGAATTGTTCTCTTTGATTGAAGAAGGTTACCCTGAGCTTGGTCATTTGAAGGTTGGTTGCTTTATTGGAGCTCTATCATTATACTGTAGTTGTTCTGCGAGTTGTGCTTGCCTAATACCATGGTGCAGGTGACTTAATTGCAAACTGACCTATTTGAACTTAACACAATCGTTGATTAAATTTGACGACCATTGATTACTACAATTCTTGTCATTATATGTGTAATGTATTTGCTACTTCTTGTCATTATATGTGTGTGGAGTATGATCGTCGGAGAAGGTGCGAGACTCCAACAATGGGCCCGTTTGGTTGGGCATTTTCACCAGCATTTATACTAGTATCTAGTATAAATGCTCCAAGATTGCCAAACAACAATTTTACGACACAAATTCCGAGGCATTTTATTCTAACATTTCCACTACTTTTTGAAATGCTCCATCTGAGAACAATTTCATATTTTTTACCTAGCTTTTTCCAATCTTGCCCCATGTATATTAATGATTTACTACATATACCCTTGTATGACCTAAATGTACGAAATCGAGTCTCACCTCCGCTAACCGTCTTGCTCGTACTGCAATATGTTCCACGCATGTGTGAATAGTATTATTAATAAAATCCTTCTCATTTAATTAATAAATAATGTATTAATTAAATTTAATTATCTTGGTAATTTATTAATTATTTTATAATTTATTATTATCTCCAATTAATTTAAATACATTCATTTATTTTATAAAATTTGTATGTTTGGATATGGCTATACAACTAAAATGTGTGTTACCCCTGTACGTAATTTATCCAATATGCTACACAACACAAATGTTAATAGTAAAAGTTCAACCAAACACCTATCCAGCAATCAAGCAGCATATCTGCTACTAAAATTGTCCAACATTTCTACTACCACCATTTCTACTGGCATATCTGCTACTTTACAAATACTCTACCAAACTAGCCCAATATAGCTTTCAGCAGACAATAAGGCTATGGTGTGACCCCGATTCAATGAGTTAGAAAGGACCTTCAATTATTAATTGTAATTGGAGAAAAACTAAACACCATAAAAATCATATTAATTGTAATTGGTTTTGTTGGTGCAAAGTCAAGGCCAAGATACTGTTGTTCTTTATTTCAAATCAAATTGATTTTAAATTAGTGTTGGTGATTGAAATCTACCATTCAAATAATAAATTATTACTATATAAATATATATATATATATATATATATATATAAAGATATATAATGTAGGATAAAATTTGTATTATTTATTTATTTAGTTATTAAATATTATTATTTGTTGGGTTATTAAATATATTTTTTAGTTAATAGAAATTTTAGTCAAATTAATATTTTTAATTTTATTATTACTACTTTTTGATAATTTTATATCTATTAGAGTTTTACTCTTCTAATATGTATAGGGCTCTTCGACAAAAAAATTAATAATAATATTGGTGGATTCCAAACATTTTTGATAAATCATATCAGTATAGTCGTCAATTAACTAATCGACTCTTATTTTCGCATTGAGTCAATTGGTATTGGAGCAAGATTTTCCTGATCTCAAGATGGAAAACAAAAAAGAGGAAAAAACCTTAAACTCGGTGCACCAAATTAATTACTTGTTCCATGCATAAACCCCACATTTTTCTTATTAATTAATTAATAAAGAGACAAGAGAAGAAAATCAAGCAAGCGATCACAACCATCACTTATGCACACTATTTTATGATCATCATATAGTTATTTTTCTACATGAATTATAGGATTCATCGTAGCTGCAGGTTTGTTGCTGACAAAAACTAGCGTGAGAGTGACAACATCATACTGATACACCCTCTTCTCCATTGTCCTCCACTCCTCTCTTTGTGTTTGGTGTTTGTATTTTTGGACACTTCCATTTGGGCAGTGAGGATTTATTTATATACACACTGCAAGGACCAAGAGATTAAAGGATTAATTTAATCAGACAATAGAGCAATATAAAGAACAATTGAAAACAAAGAGAAAGAAGAAGAACAAAAGATTTACGTGGTTCGGTGAGGTGTCTATGCCCACGAAGCCTACAACTGTTTTCAATATAAGAATTCTAGTAGTACATTCGGCTAGGATTTATATCCTTTTATACCAGTTACTTAGGTACCCAAAAATATAAATATACGCTGATACTAAAAACAACCAACCCACATCAGTAATATCGTACCATACCTGTATTGAGAATAAAGTGGTTTTAGAGTCTTAGCCTGCGAAGTTCTGATCATAGAGACAAATATATAGAATGCCAACCATTCTGTGAAGGGTGTACTTCATCCCAAAAGATTGACAATTCGGGATTGCTACACACCAAATACTTCTTTTCTCCATTCTCATCAACACTTCCACATAAATACTCATTATTCACACCTACACAACATGGCTTCAATATCCCTATCAAACAACAAATATAGAAAACAAAATTTAGTACTATGTGTTAATTGATTACTACTCTTTGTAATTAAACACAATTCAATCATCGTCATCGTCACCTGGACGTTGCGATCTCTTGATCGCTGACATGAATGCTCTGTAGAGATCCAAGATCACAAATTCGAATCTCCCGCTCTTTCGATTTAGGTTGTCCACTGATTTCCTCAACAACACGTTATGGAACTTGGCGAATGTGTTGACAGTTTTGTTGCAACTTTTGTAGGAAGATATAGCGGTAATTCTTGGCAAGCATCCGAGAGGCTCGATTGCTATAACCATAATTCTCTGCAAACCCAAGTCGCTAATTTGCTTTAAATTCTTCATTAGTTGATTAATCACTGACCTCGAGAGTTCCTCAAACCCCTACCATCAAAAGAAACTTTTTTGAATAAGTCATGATAGGAATCTCAGCAGCTAGTATCATCCCAATTATGTCAGTTGCAGAGTTGTACACACATGATTTCATGTACATGACGTGTAGTCTAACAATACACTTAAATTTTGTGCGTCTAACTCAGAAACTGAGATAACTGGAATCCCAACTGCAGATGTTTATCATTTTCGTTGACATAAGTTTATCCACATTTGGTCTGATTGCATAAAAACTAAACGTACCACGGTTTCGCCACCAATTTGAGTTAGGAAAGTAATGTAGTCGTTGCCTGCTAGAGATACCAGAGCAATGGAGGAGTTGATATCGGATTTGGAGTACAACATTTCTTCCAGTAGAATATTCTGGAAGAAGTTGATTTGAGTAGAAATGTTTGGGACAGGGAAGATTGTGTTGAAAACTCCACTGCCTCCATATGCAAAGTTCATTCCATATCGTAACTGCGATGTTGTGGCGTGCTGCCTCTGTTCATATGGCAATGGAGATTTTACTCCCAGAGAAGAAGCTGATACACACAATCCAAAACAAGAAATAAGCTTCAATCCCAAACATTTGGGATGGTTGACACGGACCGTAATATTGTCAAATCGAAATCCTAAACCCTAAACACTACTGATCTATTAGCTGAAAACTGAAAGCAAAGTTTTATGAGATTGAGATATGTACCTACATAATCGGTGAGGACACGACCATCAGAGAATCGGCCTGACGGTTTACCAGGAAAAGTGATACCATAAGGTTCATTCCATGACGGACTATCTGTTTTGTTTCGATTCCCAGTATCGGCATACGAGTCTCCAAACACAAACAGTTTAACAGCCTTATGGGGCTGTTTATGTAGTTCTTGGCCTGCATGACCTTCAAAAATACAAAACAATGAGAAATGAAAAGTTACTAAACATACAAGTTGTCAATCAAACACTCTCTAAACAATACAGATACATAAACAATTAATACCAGCTGAAATAGTAATTCTGAAGGACAAGAGAAGAAAAAAGAAGATGAAGCTTCTGGGTTTTTCCATTGGAGAACACAGTCTCTTCTTCTCTTTAAATAGAAAAGAATGAAAGAAAGAATTTTGAAAGAATGATAAATTAACCTTCCATAGAATTTTGTTATTGGTTGATTTCCCAAAACGATTGGATTTTGTGATTTGAAAAAAGAATTCAAATGTAAATGTAAATTACATACCATTCTTTTTTTAAAAAAAAAATGTAAATTATATATCATAGTGTTGTAAACCTTCAATTATTGATAAGACACGATGGCTAGATGACAAAATGCCAAGCTAATAGGCATAAGTCCTAATTAGAGAAAAAAAATGCGAGTAGGGAATGTTAATAAATATATAAAATTGGATTATGGAACATTACATGTTCTATAACTTGTAGATTGTATAGAAAAAAATTGGATGATATAACGGGTAGTGTTGAATTGATATGTTCGTTTATAAGCTTCAAACTCTTTATTACCTGATATGTTCGTATATATATGTGGAATTCCCCTATAGAAAGTGCATGATAATTCTGGATCGTTGGATATAAAACAAAAGACATTTCATATACATTTCAAGTTGTATTTGATTTTCATTTCGAACAAAAAATATATTGTTGGATTCGTTAGACCGATCAAAAAAAATAATTTTTCCCAAATTTTTTAAAAAATATTTCAAACCCTAAAAGTGAATTTTAAAAGTTAGAACCTCATTTTAAGATCACATTTAATTTAGGATACCATAGGAGAATTCCTATATATATATATATATATACACACTGATACACAAACAAGCAAGCATCCACATATCAAAGTGAATAGTTACTGGTTTGATTATCCTATCCAAAAGAACAAACAAAAAGCCAAACATCTGTCAGATTCAGTAGTCGAGTGATTGATGATGACAAATGGGAATACAAAAGCCACCCAAACCCAAGAAAGAATATTTTTGGCATAGTTAAAAAACAATTGCAAATTTCTTTTTTTTTTTGACAAACAGCATCTTTTTGTTTTCTTCTTCTTTTTTTTTTTTTACTTCTCTTGACTGTATTGCAAGAATAAATTAAAAAAATATGCAACCTCAAACTCATTTGAACGTAGCTGATAACAGTAGGCCTGAGAATTGATATTTATTACTAAATCATAGGGAATAATAATCAACGATACGCTAAAATTGGTGACAATGTTGTTGCGTGATCAAGGAAGACTGTCCATGCGTAGAGGCTTTATAAGTGCGCTCTCAAATGTCCCTCCAATCTCTCTCAAGTGTACTCTTTGTAAGTGCTCTCTCTAGACGGCGCTCTCAAATCAAGTTGGGTCAAAATTAACCCTACAAATCTTCTATTTATATGAGCTGTCAAAAAATTACACAATCTCATCAGGTATCTAGATGACTTGGGTAACTGTTCGGACGGATCAAAGCATCCAAGAGGTGTCTGGACATATCAGCAAAAACAACAATGAACATTGTTAAAACAAGACAAAATTCCATAAATCTAACCTTGGCGAGTTTGAAACAAGCACGAGCCAACAAATTGTCATTGGGCTGATAATGGGTTAGTACTTTTGTAGTGGTCTTGCATGGGCTGTAGTGGAGATCCAATAAGCCCACTGAACTAAGAATGGTAGTGTAGTGGTCTTCCATGTTGGATGGACTGTGAAAATTTGTCTTATTGCTTGTTAGTCTTGATTTTAATTGTTTAGAGCAGTATATTGGCTTTAGTTAATAGATTTTAAATAAGGAGATAAGTAAGGGTAGGTTGTTACCTAGTTTTTCTATTATAACCACATCCCTTAATTTATGATACGTATATTTTTGTATTTATCCAACATCAATGCAGAGGAGAAATATTCCCAATTTTCTCTAAAAGCTTCAACAAACAATTCAATGGATCGAGGCTGAGTTGACTGAGAAATGAATCACTCCAAGTATCAAGGTTTTTCATGGGCGCAATTCGTCAGTAAAAGAAATACATCAATGAAAGATAAACACCGAAACAAAAGTATTTCTGAATGAAGAAGAAAATGGTTTTAGAGTCTTAGCCTGCGAAGTTCTGATCGTAGAGACAAATAAATAGAATGCCAACCATTTTGTGAAGGGTGTACTTCATCCCAAAAGATTGACAATTTGGGATTACTACACACCAAATACTTCTTTTCTCCATTCTCATCAACACTTCCACATGAATACTCATTCGTCACACCTACACAACATGGCTTCAATATCCCTATCAAACAACAAATATAGAACAAAAAAATTTTAGTACTATGTGTTAATTAATTACTAGTCTTTGTAATTAAATACAATTCGGTCATCATCATCACCTGAACGACGCGATCTCTTGATCGCTGACATGAATGCTCTGTAGAGATCCAAGATCCCAAACTCGAATCCCCTGCTCTTTTGGTTCAATTTATGCACTGATTTCCTCAACAACTTGTTGTGGAACTTGGCGGATGCATTGCTAGTTTTGTTGCAACTTTTGTAGGAAGATAGAGCAGCACTTGTTGGCAAGCATCCGAGAGGCTCGATTGCTGTAACCATAATTCTTCGCAAACCCAAGTCGCTAATTTGCTGTAGATTCTTGATTAGTTGATTAATCATTGACCTCGTGAATTCCTCAAACCCCTATTTACCACCAAAAGAATTGACATAATAAGTTTATCGACATTTGGTATGATTGCATAAACACACTTAAGTACCTCAGTTTTTCCACCATTTTGAGCTAGGAAAGTAGTGTAGTCGTTGCCTGCTAGAGATACCAGAGCAATGGAGGAGTTGAGATCGGATTTGGTGTACAATATTTCTTCCAGTAGTTTCTGGAAGAAGTTGATTTGAGTAGAAATGTTTGGGACATGGTAGATTGTGTTGAAAACTCCACTACCTCCATATGCGAAGTTCATTCCATATCCTAACTGTGATTTGGTGGCGTACTTTCTCAGTTTATATGGCGGTGGAGATTTTACTCCCAGAAAAGAAGCTGGTACACACAACCCAAAACAACAAATAAGCTTCAATCCCAAACATTTGTCAGAATCGAAATCCTAAACCTTAAAACCTAAACGCTACGCTGTTAGTTGAAAACTGAAGGCAGAGTATTATGAGATGGATATGTGTACCTACATAATCGGTGAGGACGCGACCATCAGAGAATCGGCCTGCCGGTTTACCAGGGAAAGTGATACCATAAGGCTCCATCCATGAACTACTATCTGCTTTGTTTCGATTCCCGGTATCGGCATATGAGTCTCCAAACACAAACAGTTTAACAGCCTTATAGGGCTGTTTATGTAGTTCTTGGATTGCATGACCTTCAAATACACAAATTAATGAGAAAAAAAAAATAAGAAGTGACCAGACATACAAGTAGTCAATCAAAGACTCTCTAAACAGTACATATACATAAATAAATACCAGCTGAACTAGTGATTGTGAAGGAGAAGAGAAGAAAAAAGAAGATGAAGCTTCTTTGGTTTTCCATTGGAGAACACAGTCTCTGACTTCCTCCTCTCTTTGAATATAAAAGAATGAAAGAAAGAATTTTGAAAGAATGATTGATTAGATTAGACACGCTTACATGTGATATGTTAACCTCTCATGGAATTTTTTATGGATTGATTCCCCAAGACCATTGGATTTTGTGATTTGAAAAATTAATTCAAATGATTGAGATCCGAATAATCTGTAACCCTCCAAATCACTCTTTAGTTTTTTTTGTTTTTTTTTTAAATACCAATGAGAAATATGCTCTTCATTGAAATTGAATTTTAGACACACATATAACTAACCCAACTGATTACCAACCGAACCACTTCTAATTGACAAATCACTCTTTAGTTGTTGGAAAGCAGCAGCATCATTCAACTTCCAAGTTGTATACTTTTTCTTTTTTAAAAAAATGTAAATTATATATGATAGTGTTGTAAACCATCAATGATTGATAAGACACAATGGCTAGTTGACAAAATGCCAATCTAATAAAGCTTAATTCAAAGTATTATTACTTGATAAGGGGACTAATCAAAACTTACATATATACAAGCAAGCATCTATGCATCAAAATGAACAGGTGTTTTGCTTTCCCAATCCAGCAGGACAAACAAAAAGGTGAAGATCTGTCAGGGTTAGTAGTCGAGTGAGTGATGATGACAAATGGGAATACCAAAGCCAACCTACTCCAAGAAAAAGGCAACGAAAGAGAATGGGATTTACGAGTACGGGGTATTTACAGTGTCTACCACAGACAGTATTTCATCACATCATCCAATCTGTTTTTCAAATTTAAAAAATAATGTAGATTTCACACGATTCAACACATCAGACAGTGACGTTTGAAACTATAGATACCCCGATTTGGGGATTTACAGGGTTCTATAGAATAAATTCCCCTAAATCATGGAAGGAACAATAGTACATATATGGCGTTCCAAGTTTTCCAATCAGTCACATGCTTTTCCAGTTTATTTTTCCTACTCTACACTGCAGTCAAAAAAAGATCATTAGCTATTAGTACTTGGGGAATTTAGTATTCATTAGTTAGATAGAATACATGCTTGTTTTTATTTTGTTACATATACTTAAAATGTGGAACACTTTTTAATAGTATATATATATATAGAGTAGTGCTCCTATATGCATGCCCGTAACCGCCCGTATTACGGGCGGTGCTTTTTAACACACATTAGGCAAAAACACGGACACTTGTATTATGGGCGTCCGTATCTAAGCACGGAGCTTAGGGATACTCAATTGTCATGGAATGTCTATTTAAACCATGGCTACCGCTCATAGGACGAGTTCGTCACCATAGTTCCATCAAAGTGCAGGTTGACAGAAGCCCCAACCAACAACACATATAGTTCACAAAAATCGGTCCAACCAACGAGCAGAGACTTATGCGCCAGCACATAGGGTTTGAACTTGCAACCACTAAAATGGGTAAAATATTTTTTGAAATCGACAGAGAAGGAGAAAGAACATCTTAAAATCCATATACTACTGCAGTATCCTTTGTTCTGAGAATAACCTTTTTGTTCATAGTTACAACCTTAGTGGAAAACAAACTAATATTTACATGGATTCATTGGAATATTGTTGTGAAGCTGATTATGTTTATGATTAAGTTCAACGTAAAAGCGGTGATTCGAGGTCTTCCTTGGACTCCAAGCCAGACCATTCTTCTGGTTTAAGCATGCACGCGCAACCCAAAGAGATCATCTGGAAAGGCCCAGCATATTCGTTAATAGGAGAAGACTTGGATTGAGAAAGATAGAGAGAGAAAAGAGAGAGAGAGGAGCTCACCAAGCATATCGATGCCACGATGATGCTGAAGCCTTTGCAGTCAAAAGGAGCATTGCTAGATAGGAACCAAGCTGAAACAACAACAGAACAGTTAACAGCAAATAAAAATATAATGACCAGGGATTTTACACTCAAAACCATGAGTTTAGGCTCAACTCACTAGTTAATGGGCTCATTGCTAGCGGGGATAACAAACTTGCTATTGCTTGCACTCCTGCAATGAATCCTTGGGCCTTTCCCTGTAAAGAGCGACGCAAAAAATGGAAGAAGAGATCATGTAAGCAAGAATGTTCTCTGAGGCACCAGAAGGTCCTTATGATTATATCATCAACACGGTATCAGGATCAAACTTCTGCAGCCTATTTAGAAGAATGAAATTCTAACAAAAAGAAAAGTGGCAGGATATCTTTCACACCTGATTGGTTGAGCTTGCTGATCGAGAAATAATAGCATAAGTCTGCATATCAAGAATTAACACCGTAAGCACAAGCCAATGACCATTGAACTCAATACTGTTTAACCATAAGGAGAACCACTACACATGATAGACATAAAATGATGGGCAATGGCACTTACAGCAGGTTTCACAAGGACATAAATGACTCCAAATGAAGCACTTAAGTACGGCACCTGCATTTTGGCAATGACTTCCCATTATAATGACAAAATAAATGAACTAGAACCTCAAAACACATTAGGGAGAAAATAAATTCTAGATTTCTGTTTTTGCTGAACCATGTTAAACATAGCTGATGTCAACTTCACGGAAGGAAAGGATGTATTCGAACAGAAAATTGTAAATAAACTAGGCATCTTCTGACTAAGTTCATTTCACATAATTTTGCTGCCGAAATTTTCTTTTAGTGCAGTACAAAAGAAGCTCAATAACTACTTTGTGCAACATTCTCCAAAATAGATTGCCAGATTTTCTTTCTCAGCACAAGAAAGTTCGACAATTAACATTGAATACCAAATAGAAAAAAATAATTATTATCCTGAGAAGTTTCAACTTTGATATTAGCCAATTCTTCTTTCTTATTGCCAAACGACGCTATTATCAGGAAAGCAAGATACATACCCAAGGTGCCCATGCCAAACCATAAAGCAATGCCTGTAGAAACCCAAAAAAGGAAAAACAAGTAAATAAGAAGCAATCATTAGAGCTTTCATCTGTTATGCTTTCTGGTTTTGAGAGGTTTGGAGGATTATCAAGGCCACTTACGTAAGCTATTGATGCAAGTAAGGCTAAGCATAGTATCACTTTTTCTCCAACCAGTGGATTGATAATAGGAAGCAAAACGATCTGGGTGAATATCAAAAAACGAAATGTGTTAGGCACATAAAAGAACTAAGTTTTTGTAAAAAGACCAACACGCTTCTTTCCAAAGCCTGCGAAGACTTAAAGTCAAGCAAAAAAACAACAAAGAAAAAGTTTCTCTTGAAAGAATCATACTTGAGAAAGAATTGAACCAATTCCAACCATCATCAGAATTTCTGAAAATTGATTCTTGTCAAAACCAAACACTGCCTTCAGATAGTACTGCAAGTGCCAGGAAGAAGATTTGGGTGAAATACACAGAACAATGAAATTTTCCTTGTCCTTTCCTAAGATTGGCCTACTAGTTATGAGAAAAAAATGTCAGACTTGGTTTTACTATTAAATTAATAACGAACATACCAGTAAGACAGAGCTGATACCAGACATACTCAACTCATAGAAGAAGGAAACAAGAGAAATTCCCCCAAGTGTTGGGCTGAAAAGTAACATGAAACTTCTCATACGAATGTAGAAATCTTATCGTGCATATAAAATTTTACATTAAAAGACAACAATTCATTCTAAGTCACTGTCTCTGTTAAAATGCTAATCACCTGCTGATCACTATTGCTGCAGCATCTCTCATTGATTCATATCGTGCATGCGCAACCTTCATTATCTTAGTCAAGCATGAAGAACTATGAACTCTAGGTGGTTTTGGTTCAACAGTCTCAACGAGAAAGAGTTGCATATAAACCGGACAAAAGATAAGAAGAGCTATTGAAACCTGAAACAACGTGCTGAGTTGGTTTACGAAAAAGCCACACAAAAACGAGCAACCAGGCTAGTTTCAGTACCATACCACAAATATATACTTCTCAGGAAGGAAACGTGCCAAAACATTTCCCAGGACATGTGATGCAGAGAAGAGACCTGTTATCCAACTAAATACTGCAGCCCTCTTACTTACATTGACAACATCCGCCTACCACAGGAAAGGAAAATCTGAATTCTCTTGCTCTACGTCCTTTATATATTCCATCAATGAAGAAAACTCTTACCACATAAGCAACAGCAATGCAGAAAATGCTGCCCTGACTTATTATATATGACACTGTACGAAGTGCATAATAAGCATATACGGATTCCTTGGACTGATTCAAGGCAAGTAATGCTGAAAACAAGCATAGCATTCAAAAACAATACATTAATGGAAGCATCAAGTTCAGGGTGATTGTGCATTTATGATCAGATATCAAATGAAGTCTACGCCTATCTTTCTCAATGCTAAAACTATTATGGGTTTCTAGGCTTTCTTGAAGCATGTTCATATATGACGTACTGAAAGGGATTATGGTTGTGGACACAGTTACAAGGAGCAGTGGTTTGCGCCCATACTCATCTGCAAGTTGACCCAGAAGAGGAAGTACCAACATCTTGAAAATTCCGACAACCTAGAAATGAAATTATATAGGATAAGCACAGAAACATTTCATTAAATTTGCACAAAATCATTGTAACATTCAAGAGTAATGATAGATACTTTCTACATTAAAGAGCCTCCATGCACCAGTAAGCTCAATTGGTTAATAAAATTTCACCTTATTATTCTGCCTACGAATAATTGTAAGGAATATTATTTCATACTCACAGATTATGATAGCTTTTAACCCTTTTCCCTGGTACAGCTCATAGATATGAGGATAAAAGTAAATTTACAAATTTCAAAACATCAAAGACCACGATTGCATGTTATAGATATGACAGTGTAGATGTAAACTGCACAGGTTAACTTCTCTTGAAATTATCTAGATTTAAGTAAGGAATTTATGAAATCAGCCATAAGAAGAGCTTAAGAAACTAATATTTGTGCACATCTACACTCATCACGGATCATAAAAAATTACAAAAGGTAAGTGTTGTATAGTCACTCTAGCAGTTGGCTTCAATAAATATTAAAACTTTTAGGGATAATCAACATGATGCCTGCTTTTTGAATAATAATAAAAATAAATAAAACAGGTCCACCAGCTTCTCATCATTAGCTTCCAAACAGGAAGCTTTTTAATTTCGTAAAAGTCGTTTGTTCATTAAAAGAAACCTTCCTATCAATTCTAGGAAATTGATCTCTCTCTCCAAAACCAAAATCAGCAATTGTGATTGAAATGGACATTTGACTGCCCCCCGCAAACAGCCTTCATCCACCCAACTCCAAATCAGTACAGAAAATTTTACTTCTGATTATCTACCAAACTAAGGTCATTTTTTGTGTCCAACAGAAATTTCCCACAGCTTGCACCAGAAAATAATCTAATCTTCCAATTAGCCCCAATTCCATACCTGAGTTGCCTTTGAGAATTTACATACTAAAAAGAACAAATAAGTAAAATAAATTGTATCAGAAAATCAAGGGTTTTCAAAATTCTCATAAACCCAAATTGAAAAACATATGAAATCACAAAAAAAAAAACCCAATATTTTAATGGATCCCATAAAGCAGAGATTTTTCCACCACATACACAAAAATTGAACAATCCCATCTTGTGATTGTGATAGTACCGTTTGTTGGAGGCCGTTGATATAAATAGCTTGAGAACAAGTAGTCTGGCCAGGACACAAAGCATTAGTAACCACATCAACAAGAACAGAAACAGTCATCTCCTCTGCAATCCAATGAAAACATAGTGGCAACAGCAAGTGAAGCAAAGGCCTCAGCTCTCTAAACTCAATCTTCCAATCCATTGGAAGTAATACCTGAAACTAGAGAGAAGCTTTTGGTTTTGTTTGGTTCTTTGACTTCTGAATGGATTTCCAAATTTATTTATTTATGGGTAAATGAGCGGGAGTTAATGCAAGGGGATGAGGAGCAGGACATGTGCACGTGCTGGGCCAGCGTGGGCACGTGCCATGGAATTGCTTTCATGCTTTTAGCATGTGTGTTGCCAAATGTGTATTTATAGCTTGACCTGTTCAAGGTTGTTAACCAACAGAGATTATAGCGGGACTGAGATTGATGGGGGGCTTAAGCAAACATTAATAGTCAATCAACCAAATTAAAACGTAATTTGAAGCATGATTATCACTGGATTTCGTGTCATAATCATAAATTGTCCGACGGCTACTTGGCTCGTCCTTGGGGTTCGATTTTAAAACTCATAATGTTAAACAAGCTGAATTAGGGTTGGAAAAACTCGACTCAACTTGGCTGTTTTAAATTAGATCATAGTAGTAGCTAAAGCGTGATTTTAAAGCTCATTCGAGTTTTAACCAAGCTCGATTATGATACTTTAATAAACTGATTGAGCTAAAAAAAATCCAAAACCCTATTAGGTTACTATCATGACAAATTTGACACTCATCACCAACCCTAGTAATATGTGATGACTCGATAAATTTTTTATTGAATATGTTTGTTATTTAATTTGGTAATTTGTCCCTTTTCATCCTCCACATCCTAAAGGGTTGATTTTCTTAGTGTAAAAATTGCAAGATTCTTGTCTTTTTCCATTACTCTAATCCCAGAGAGTGAACTATTTTGGCTTGAGAGGCATGATTCATTAGGGATCTATGTCAACTTCAAAACAAACAAATATAAAACAAAAGGATGACCATATTTTACAGGAATTGCCTTATGTTATGGCTAAAAGCATTATCAAGCAAGTCAAATATAACCGTTTGTTTGATACAACGGAACTGAGAGCGGTTGCTAACGGATCCGTTGACATCTCAGAAGCTCTGATAGGCTGATGAGGATCAAGCACGCCAACTGAGAATGTTTATAACCGTGCTTGTCGTCACAAGATTAAGATGAATCGGTCCCAGTCAAGTGAAGAGAACCATGAACCTGTAGCCAAATAGGTGGGCAATGAAGAAGACTTGGATAGGGGTGCTCGGGACCTGCTGTAATAAAATTACAGCAGGTCCCGCTGTAATGCCCTTTATGGGTAGTAAAAAATTTTATTTTTATTTTTAAAAATCATAAATATATAGCATTTTTCATAACGAATTCAACGGTATTTTTTTTGTTTGAAACAAAAATAAGTTCATCTTGATCAAAACATCGAATATTTTGAGTTTATATCCGATGGTCTAGAATTGTCGTGTCTTTTTCATGTTGAATTTGATTTTTGTTTCTAACAAAAAATATATGGTTGTGTTCGTTGCGATGAACACTACATATTTATGATTTTAAAAATAAAAATAAAAATTTTCAATGCCCAAAAAGGACATTATAGTGAGACCTACTGTAATAAAATTATAGCAGGTCCCGGACTTCCACTTGGGTAACACGACAATCAGTGGTCGTAGTGGGGACTGATTCCTGTCCGAATAACAAGTTGTTTCCCATTAGTGGGGAGAGTAGTTAGTTTATGTTTAAGTCAATAACAGCCGAGCTTGATGGCTGAATGTTAAGGGAGTATTTCTATTATTATTTGGAGTAAGTTTTCTATACATATTAGTAGTATTTGGTTTGAAATATAGAGTCAGTTGTAGCTCACTAGAGCATTGACTATTGAATTAATACAAAAACGAGATTCAATCTCAACCTCTCTTGCTTGTACGAAAGTATTAGTAAGAAACTATCATTTGGGTTTCAAAGTTTCATCACCGGCATTTAAAGCAAACACAATGATAAAATTTCTCTGGCCCAACAAAAATATATTGGATTTTATGTTTTGTTGATGTGGATGTATAGGAAGACGTGTTTTACTGATATGGTTGTATTGGGAGACTTGTTTTGTTGATTTGACTGTATTGGAATTTGTGTTTTGTTGATGTGGATGTATAGGAAGACGTGTTTTACTGATATGGTTGTATTGGGAGACTTGTTTTGTTGATATGACTGTATTGGAATTTTGTGTTTTGATGTAGTTTTGTTGGGGATAACATGGAGACATGAAATGTTGTTGGTATCCATATTGGGTGGGAAAGGATAATGTATAGGAATTTGTGTTTTACTGATATTGTTGTATTGAGATATGTGTTTTGCTGATGTGACTGTATTGGGTTACATGTTTGACTTAACTTTTTATGTAATAGAGGTCAGATTTTTGTTGGGCCAGCAAAAATGTCCTATTACATTTGCTCTAACGTCATCTTTTTTTTGGGAAATTTTATTTACACACCACTAATCTTATCTTTACATCACTTTTTGGACATAATAAGTTTATACCAAAAAATTATAAATCTACATACAAAATTGTAATGAAAAGACGACTATAGCCTTGATTTGTAAGAGATTATAATTTTTATTGTTAATTTTATACATATATTATCCTTGTAAACCCCAATTCAAATCCACACTCTCTCACCGATCTGCAACATGGGTACACTTTTTGGGTTCTTATGTACCAGTATACTATGCATTTTTTGTTCTTATTGGTGAATATCTCACATGTCGATGAATGGTATGGATTCCAATAAAGGGTATATTTGTCATTTTAAGTAGGGATCCAAATGTAAATACATAAAATAATGTAAACTTAATAGATTTTATGGTGTAAATAAAATTTCTCCTTTTTTCCTTCAAAAAATCATGTGGGGCCCATAGATGATTAAAGTTTATTAATTTTTTAATAAAAATATGGTTGGGCACCCCATAGCATGATTACAATTTATCACTTTTTTATTATTAAAATTGATTTGTTTATCACTTCATCTTAACATTTGTTTATTAATTTTACTTTAAAAAATATTTACATTATTATTTTACTTAAGAATTTTTATTAACATTTACATTATTACATGGAAAAATGTATATTAACATTTTTTACAACATTGTATTTTATTTTTAAATTCTTTTACTAATTAAAATTTTCAATTTTGATATAAAATATTTTTTGGAAATTATAGGACCCTTGGAAGCTAGTTTTATACTTTTATGTATATTGCTGGAAATTAGAGGACCCTTAGAACACATATATGTACGATATACGCATTATGTGATCCTTCAGACAAAGTAGCGGAGAATCATTCACTTTTTATACACATACATATATATGTGAGGTTCACATGTAAAAGGTAGTTGTATTTCGCGCCAATAACAAAGTCAGTAGATTTTCATCATTATACAATTCCAAAAGTCATTCCATCTCCATTATTGACCACATCAACAAAACACGTCTTTCAATATTTTTTGTTAACCCCAACAACAAACTACCACTGTGGTTACGGAAATAAGCCATAGTTGTAGTTGGCTAATGAATTTGATACCCTTGTGGCCCAACTTATTATGTTATCAGATAAGAAATTTTTATGGATGCGAATTTAATGAACCG
Organism: Tripterygium wilfordii; assembly: GCF_013401445.1. Classification (NCBI taxonomy): domain Eukaryota; kingdom Viridiplantae; phylum Streptophyta; class Magnoliopsida; order Celastrales; family Celastraceae; genus Tripterygium; species Tripterygium wilfordii. Next base: position 4,585,577 of record NC_052240.1, read on the forward strand.
AGTTTAAGCCCATGTCAGCTATCTAAAGGGCAAGTTTTTCTGGTGTCATTCTTGGTTTTAAAAAAGCATGCCAAATAATTTATATATATATATATATATATATATATATATATATATATATATATATATATATATATGTATATAGGATAATGCTTGAGACCCCTAAAAAGTGACCCCAAAAGACTCCCATTTAATGTGGAGTGTTGGATGTAAAGTGGGCCCTACATATGTGTTTTTAATTAATAACTATTTTAATGCCACATAGATTTGGGTGACTTTGGGGGATCAAATTTTGAGGATCTCTAGTATTGTCTATATATATATATTGTGAGCAATTGATTTTTTTTGAAGGAATTGACATGAATGAATTCCCAAGTTTGGACGTGTTATGAATTTATTTGGGCCTCGGCTCAGCCCAATAAAGTTGACTGATTGATTAAAACGGGGACTCGGTGACTGACCAATCACTCAGTCCAATTCAACAGCAACTTGGGCCAATCAAGAACCAAAGCGGTGGCAGATCCACGTGGTGTCGTCCCTACCGAGACGAAACCTTAATGAACACGAAACGACACCTTCGACGTGAAGAATAATCACACACACACGTTTCGTGCACCCAGACATCACATAAACCCAGATATCGTCAAACCCTATCCCCTCACGCACAGTCTCTCTTTCTCGAATCATCAGCTCCCCAATTCGAGCCCTAACCCTAAAATTGAATTCCAATTCAGCATGAAAATAAGAGCTAGGGTTCCTCTCTATTCCCCAAATCCACTAGACGTTATTGGATGACCACCAAAATTGCTTCCTGTTTCACGAACCCTAATCACACGTGCTCTCTCTGTGACTCTTTTTGAGTTCCTCGTTTGTTTCATGGAGGGCCCTGTGGTTGAGGATCTCGGAGCACCTGATTCATGGGAGGTGGCGGATTTGGACGCGAATTTGAGCAGATTGATGCTCAGAGACTCCAATTCCTCGAAGAAAGCTTCATCGGAGTCGCTCTCAGCTGATTCCTTGAACTCAGCTTCCGTATCTGGTTCTTTTTCGTCCACTTCGGCTGGTACTGAGAAGGTCTCGCAGGATGCCATCAATCAGGTGGATCAGTTCCTCCGCGAAGCTCTGCAGAACCCTCGAGAGCGTCTTTCTGGTAAGTTTTTGTAGAGAAGATAGATGTAATTGCTTTTATGCTGCTCATGCGTTACTCAAATGTATCATCCTTTTTTCTGGTCAGCAATGCTGGAATACCGAATGCTTGTTGTTTGGTTTTGCTGTTTCTTATTTTCACATGACAATGGGAATTGTGCATATGATTGCTGCTTCAATTAGAAAGAATAATGTATATTTTGGTAGTTGATATTTAAGTAACTCTTCTTTTCTGTCTTAGCGTATTTTAGTATGATTATTTCATATAATAACTAAGTTGTTTTTGGTTATATGCCTTTCTCTGGACGTGTCACGACTTATCGTGTGTGTGTTTCTTTCTTTCTCTCACTCTCTCTATCTATCTCTCAGTTCTCCGGATGGAGCAAGCTGTTGAAAAGTTTATTCGTGATCCTAATCAGCAGCAGTTAGAGTTTCCACAGCTGCCTACTTCATATTTACGGTTGGCTGCACACCGCGTGGCACAGCATTACTCACTACATTCTATGGTTTTATCAGATAATAATCTATCTGACAGTTCTGGATCTAGAATTATTGTCTGCAAGACTTCTGAGTGTAGGCTTCCTATGATTCGTCTGGCTGACATCCCTGTAAATTTGTCGTCTGAAGACAGTGGTGTTGTCAAGGTTGCAATTAAACAAAGGCCACAGAAACAATCACAAACTTTCAGCAACTCAAACTCTTCGAAGAAAAACAATTCCAGAAGTGTGGAGGAAAGAAAAGAGGAGTATAATCGGGCTCGTGCTCGGATATTTAACTCCAGTAATTCTAATGGTGGCAGCAGCAAACTGGAAATTGAGCCAAAATTGCCAGACACTTCTCAGCATGCTTCCTCGGGGATATCGAGGTTGGAACAAAAGTCCTTTTCTGGGTTACCTGATGTAAATTCAGGGAGGTGCTTGATTGAATCTTCTACAAGTAGCAGTAGATCTACTAGAGGTAGGTCTGAGAAGGACCCTGTTGGTAGGTACAAACCAAATAATAGGGTGGCTATTTTTCGTGACCGTGAAGTTGAGCGCACGGATCCTGATTATGACAGGAGCTATGATAGGTATACTGTTCATCTTATTCCTTTGATCGATTATATTTTAGTGTGATTTGGTTTTGAATACCTCAGCACGCCCCTCAAAAATAGAATGACTGGTTAATTTATTATTTATTCCTATTATGCAAATTATGGTGGAGCAAATTTTGTCGTGTTTTCATTTACTTTTTTAATTTATGGATTGTAAATATCCAGGCTGGGAAGGAGCCTCTACCTGATTATTGATAAATCTTCATTGCAGTTTCTTACTTCGGTGCATTAGTTAAACTTTTTTATTAGTGTTTTGATGAATACCATCAAGTTATATGCTGTGGAATCTTTAGTGTGGGTAGCTCCCTCTAATGCAGCGAGTATCTGTTCTTTTGTTGTCTTAATCTACTCAGACTATTGCGGACTGATATTATATCTATCCTTTACCCAACAGTTGCAATTTTTTTGACATCTTTGTTGAACTGCTGTCCTATAGCCTGGTGAGAGCTCATGGCTTTATACTGTTTTATTTTTGTTTAGAGGATATAAGTTGAGAGGTTGTAATGCTAAGGAGACTGTTCTGAATCTCATCCAGAACTAGTGCATCTCTGGCACATGATGCCCTTAATAAATCATTTTCCCACTTTAAAAAAGCATAGAGATTAGCTTCGAGGTAATAGGGGTAAGCATAGGTCACTTCTTGTATCCATAAAAACCATTTGTTATTGGTGTGCAATTTGCAAATCAGAAGAAAAAAATGAAAACTAGGAGGCACCCGTGGGGGTAGTTGGATGCTATGTTATGCTTGAATTATGCGGTTGGATGTTTGGAAAATTGGCCGCTATATGTTTCTAGCCCCTTCCATTACAGTTGTTGAATTCAACTTGAACTGTTATTTTGATTCATAAGCAAATCTAATTCACTCATTTTTGTCAGGTATATGCAAAGATTTGACCCTGGATTTGGATTTAGTGGAGGGTCATATACCATGCAGCCTATGTACACTCCTGCTGTAACCTATAACTCAGAATTTCCACAACTTGGATCGACCCATAGGCCTCATATATCTGTGGAACATCAGTCACGGCAGCTCCCTCAACATTTACCTGGGCCTTGGACTGCCCCATCATCTCCTGCTGGAATCGGCTATGGTCATCCAGAAACAATAATGACGTCATTTAATCCGAATCATGTTGGTTCACACACCACATCCGCAATATATATGCATTCCTCCCAGTATCAGCATCCTGGATTGCCTTACATGCATCATGAACATGTTCACCCTCCTTTTTCACAGGTATGGATAGTATAGTGGTGAAGCATGTGTGAGACATCAATTTATCTCTTGGTTGTATTTCACCAAATTTTTTTCCTAGGGGCTTTGAGGGGGTGCCACCCATATACAATAATCTACAAATGATGATTTCCATTACATTCGGAATAGATCACCACCCATATTTTCTCCCATTGAGCTTTTTTGGATATTGCCTTATTTATGTTGAAAGGGTTGTCTGTAGATGATCTTGCAGCCTTCTTAGTTCACCAGATTTCCGTGACCTCTTTTTTAGATTCTTGATTATAGATTTTATCTTTCAGCACTATATAGTATCGTGTCATTGCATTATTCATCATGATGTCACAATTATTAAGATGTTGACTTTCTTCCATTTATAAATACGGCCAACATATTGACTATTTTAGTCCTGAATTTTATCGAATTTCATTTTCCACTATGGTGCCTTATGGAATTGTATGGGTTGATGTAGTTGTATCTTTGCTTGGTAAATCTGATATTGATATGAATGTTGTGCAGTCTCATCAACAGCAACCTGATACAAGTTTCGGATTAGCCCGGCCCCGTTGAGGGGCGTGGGCCATGCCTGCACTCTGCCAGCTGGACGGTTAAAGTATGATTGATGCGCCATCTGTTATTGTCAACTGGCTGGGGTGCAGGCATAGAGAGCCAAGGTGGACTGGTGTGGATGTATTGCTTTATTGAACAATGGAATTGATCCATTCCACTATACTTGGTTCTAAGCTTCTTCACATCTTTGAACAATGGTGAAGAAGCGCAAGGGTGTAGCAGATACTTTGTTTTTGTCAGGGCTGTGTGCTCTGTTTCCATAATGATGATGATGAAGAATGAAACCTGAAACAATTAGTAGAGCTGGTAACGTAGATCTCACTACAAATGAAGGTACACTCTGTTCGCTTGGTTCCTTTTTTTTCTCTGAATATTTCATAAATATTTTGTTAAAGAAAGTGACAATGCTTTCACCCCGTTACAGCGATGCTATGCTTTTGAAGAATTAATCTGTAATGGCTGGCAATTCACATTTGGCTTTTTGGAGTTTTGGGCTCCAGCAGTCTCCCACCTGAAGCTTTTGTCGTTGGTCGTTATCCCTCCTCTTGAATATCAGCCCGCATTAGAAGAAAATAAAGCACCACCATAGCAAATTAGTAATACTAGTTTGGACTCTAATATTTTATCTATTTCACTGGCTCTCAGTCACCTTCAGTTCTCTGAACATATTCTCAACTAATAGCATAAATGGTTGATTTCTGCATATTGTCATGTTGTTTCTGGGGCTTTGCTTGCGTCACTAGTTGAAGGTTTGTTACTTAGAAGTATTGATCATTTCTTGTACTGGCGTTAACAGGAGTAGTGTCATACGTGGTCAGGAAGCGGGGTTGTTTGAGCATGAGGTGCTACCATCACAACTGGGCAGCAACCCTTGTATTGTGTTTGGCTAATGAAAAATCATTTAATTAATCTACTTTTGCTTCTTAGAGATTTAACGACTTGATGAAATGACATTGAGCAGGATGCCACGTTAAAAAAACTGGGACTACGTTCTAGTTGATGAATTATGGACCAGCCCGGGATGACCACGGCTGCTGTCTAATACTTTTTATGATCTGTTTTAAGTTAACAGGAAAGGAATGTCTAAAAGACCAGTTTTTACGCATTTATCCTACTGAATTTCTGGCTCAAGAATCCAATTCTGTACCTGATTTGCTATGGCAGCAGACCTGGGAGACATTTCAATTCATTTAGCCGTCTTTCAAAATAAAGAAGAAATTTAGCGCCCACAACTATAAAATTTCTAATGCAACCATGCTGCACTTTTTGTATCCTTCCGTCACATGAATGTGGAATGCACTTTCGGTAGCCTCATGTCACATGAATATGTAATGCACGAGCCAGCCCTCTTTCGTGCTCATCCTAACAACGCATGAACCATCACTTCCTCTCGTTCTCTGGTTCTGTGTCTTGTTTCCTCAACATCTATCTTTATGTACAAAGTCCTTTTTTTCCATGCAACGCTTTAACAACCTTATAAAGGCTACTCTTTCTAAGGAAAGACGAGATTATTGTTCCCCTGTTGTATTAGCGGTTAAAGTTCAGGGTAATCAAGTTCCATCGGAGGGAAAAGGCAGACAAGGGGGCTTTGCATGTAGGTTTCTGCAGCTGTAAGTAAACCATTTAATTTCTGACATCTTTGCTTTTCCAGTAGGCAGCTGCACAAGTATATATAAATATATGTATCTACATCACCAGCACAAGCCACGGCCATATTTTTTCCATAGGCTTTTCCTCCTTTGAAATTCTGCTGCTTTAGAGGGTACAAGGTATGTTTCTGTCTTTCTTTTCCACAACATCTCCCCCACATTGGTTTTGGTCTTTTTTATGACAAACACGAACAGAGAACCATAATCAGTGCCCCATAATTAGCCTATGCAACCATGCCTGCATACATAGCAAAAACATACTTGTGCGCACACACATGGAGAAAGCGCATAATAGTAGGAATTTCCTCTCTATAAAGGATATTCCTGAACCAATGTAGAATATTTGACTTAACAAGATAGACATGACAAGCCTAGATTCTCCAAGTCCTTTGCCCCCTGAGGCCCTGATAAATGATCAATCCTTATTGAGTGGAAAACATTTTCTGTGAAGCCCCCAATTTCCTTAAAATAGTTGTAAAACACTTCACTGCAGCTTATTATAGCTGATCAAGATACAAGGTCTTGTGGACTTTGTTATATGACTAATTTAAGATATTTCTTTTCATAATAACTTTCATATTTTTTCAGCGAGAGACGAGCAGTTCCCATGGACAAGTTAAACTCGCAACTATATTTGCAGAATTGTTACATAATCCAACAAAATGAGAAGCTAAGGAAGAAAGCTCACCTGCTCAATCAAGAGAATCAGGCTTTGTTGTCTGAGCTGCAGCAGAGACTCTCAAAGGCCAATTCCAAGCCAAACACTAGTTCTGACTTCAATCTTGGATCCAATTCTGTCCAAAATGCTACTAATCATTCGAGCAAACCATAATTCTCTGGATGCAAGCCAGCACTGCTCCTCACTCTTTACCGGCATGAAAACCATAGAGATTTAAAACTTTCAAGCTCTTATTTAGATCTTCGACTTCTGGAGGCAAATTAATTCGATGAAATGAAGATAATAAAACTACCAAACTTTGCGAAATCAGATAAATGGTAGCAGATTGCACAAAAGCATCAGCAAAATCAAATAACGCTGTAGGAAAAGGAAAGTTTAATAAATGAGAAATACCAATAGAGTAGATGCCCTATAAGAAGCACTTATGCCACTGACCAAAAGATCCACTACAGTGAATGATCTCTAAGGCCCTACTGTTCTTTTCAACCACACCATCATGGTAGGAAATATTGAACCTTTGCCCAGGTTAAGCGCCTAATGTTTCGACCTGTAAAACCTACCAATTACCCTAGAAATCCCAACTCATTGAGGACATGTCACTTGCCCCCAAAAGAGAAAAGAGCAGTACCAGTGTCTTTTACTCATGAGTAGCAGTACCAGGCCATAAGCAAAAGTTTCCTCTCAATTGGGCTCTTCACAGTCATTGCAAAAGGTGAAAACTTTGTCCACACAGAAAATAAGTTCTGGGGACGCCTGTGTCTGCCTGAGGAAACTAATAGTCTAATAGTTCCAAGAATTACATAAAGTGTAATCAGATGAATAAAGTTAAATATAATACATTACTTTTGGACTCAGTTGACAATTCAGTGTCTAAGGAGTACAACTTCCACTCTTGCAAATCTTGAATGCGCTAATGATTCCAATTTAATATCTTCTATCCAATATTCCAATCCATATAGCCACATACTTTTGCAACTCCATCTTCAGCTATAGGAACAAGACAATGAAAATATCACTCAGGGAAACCTTACCACAGCATAAGTCTCAAAAATAACTATTCATCTTGATGCCTTTATATGTTTCCGCAAATGGGGACAAACAATAAATATCTAGGCATTACACTCTTTCTTTAGCATGGTGTAGTCTATACGAAATAAGACATGGTTAGCTATCATAATCAATAATCCTGTCCAGTGTTGTCAAAGGCAAAAGGCGCACTAAGGTGCCAGACCCTTCAAATGCCCGAGGTTCAAAGCGCACGCCTGAGCAAAGCTAGGCGCAATTTTAAAAAAAAAAGAAAGATAAATATATAATAGTAGTTACTAAAGTCACTAAATTCCAGAACAATTCAAAAGTCTATGCTCTCCTAAGGTGTCTTGCAAGTTTTATCAAAAGTTTAAAACAAATAATCTTAGAGATCATCTAAGTCCTCCTCCATCTCATTCCATTCTTCTCTCTTCATAGTTCTCCATCTCATCCTCTTCCAAATAATCCTCCTCTTCCTCTTCAACCACCACTCTACTAGTTGAAGCACTAGTTGATGATGTCTTCAACCACCACTCTACTAGTTGAAGCACTAGTTGATGATGCCATTTGCATTCCTGTTATGTACCTAGTATTTATTGGTGCTTCCGCAACCCCTGATGCTCTTGCCACATGACCCCATCTCAAATCATCATTAGGAAAAACTAGTCCATCCTCTGCATCTGAAGTTTCCATCTCTCCAGTCAACCATTCATTGCAATCATCTATATCATTCAAAGAAATTGGATCAATGATGCTCCTCATATCATGACAAGCCTTAAGAGCTTGATTGTGCTTGATATACACTAGATCATGCAACCTCTTGTGCTCAAGTTTGTTTCTTTTTCTCGTGTGAATCAGTAGAATAAAATGAAAATGTAATAAACATTATTGTATTGATTGTATAAGACATTAATTTGATGTAATAAACATTATTTTCTCTGTTCATTGTTAGCTGACAATCAAGCTCTTAAGGCTCGTCATGATATGAGGAGCGTCATTGATCCAATTTCTTTGAATGATATAGATGATTGCAATGAATGGTTGACTGGAGAGATGGAAACTTCAAATGCGGAGGATGAACTAGTTTTTCCTAATGATGATTTGAGATGGGCTCATGTGGCAAGAGCATCAAGGGTTGAGGAAGCACTAATAAATACTAGGCGTGTAACAAGAATGCAAATGACATCATCAACTAGTGCTTCAACTAGTAGAGTGGTAGTTGAAGAGGAAGAGGAGGATTATTTGGAAGAGGATGAGATGGAGAACTATGAAGAAGAAGAATGAAATGAGATGGAGGAGGACTAAGATGATCTTTAAGATTATTTGTTTTAAACTTTTGATAAAACTTGCAAGACACCTACCTTAGGAGAGCATAGACTTGAATTGTTCTGGAATTTACTAATTTAGTGACTTTAGCGAAGGGTCTAGCGCCTTAGTGCGCTTTTTGCCTTTGACAACACTGATTCCTATTACCTGTAATTTTCATGTTTAATGGCATTAACAACCAAAACAGATTTTATGCATTAACAACCAAAACATATATTATTGGCATAATGCAGAATTGCAGATATTGCAGATTAAGAAGAGATATTGCAGAATTGCAGATTTTATGCATACAGATATTGCAGAATGCAGAATTGCAGATTTTTTGCAAACAGATTTAAGAACAGATATTACAGAATGCAAATTATATGAATGCAAATTATATGCAAGCAGATTAAGAACAGATAATGCAGAATGCGGATTATATGCAAGCAGATTAAGAACAGATAATGCATGCAGATTATATGCAGACAGAATTAAGAACAGATAATGCATGCAGAATGCAGATTATATGCAAACAGATTAACAACTAAAGGAAATATCAAGGAGAGACGAGACTGAATAAGTGAATAGGATAGAGGAGATTGTAGAAGGCAGAGGTGAAAGACTTACTAGGAGAGGAGAGACGATGGCAGCTGGTAGAGGCGTGCGAGACAGAGCAAAGGACGTGCGAGGCAGCTGGTAGAGTCGTGCGAGTGAGAGGAACAGAGGCGTATTCTTTTTTAGAGGAAGAGTCGAAGAGAAGCCGTGGCTTTTAGGTTTTCCTCAGTGCAGAGTCGTGATCGTAAAGGAATATCAATAGGTTTACAAAAGAACTTTAAAATAACTAATATTAAAATCTAAAAAAAAAAGGAGTCAAATTACCTCTTTTACCCTAGGCGCACGCCCAATTGGGTTGCACCTGACCCGAGGCGTGCGCCTAGGCCACGCTTGTCTTTTGACAGGCGAGGCCCCTAGGGCGCGCCTCGCCTCGCCTGGTGCCTGGTGCACCTACGCGCACGCCTGGCTGCCTGGTGACAACACTGATCCCGTCCACAATAAAATCAAAGAAGTTCCAACGCAAACCATGCAGATTCAACTCTTAGCTTCAACTAGCCTGACTACAACAAAATAGTCATAAATTATACAAACTTGCCATCAAGAATGGTTATGGTATACAATAAGAAATATAAGAGACTCAAACGAGAAAAATTCATACCAATCAAGATGAATAGCCAGAGTTGGAATTCGGAACAGCGATTTCTTTACTTTGACAAGCTTCTGCAAGGAAGAACCATCACTCTTTCTCACTATAATCCTACCTGCAACGTTCAAGTCTCTACCAAACCAAGTATGCCATAGACCGCCCCCATAAGTTTGCACATTGACCATTAAATAACAAGATTTTGATGATGCAGATTTTGGCTTAAGTTTGAAGCATTGGCTGCCTGTGTGTGCGGCAATCACATGAAAACCATTTCCAATGGTGTACCTTCAAGGTTAAAACAATCCTGTAAGCAAGCAATTGACGTTGAAAATACATATACATAGAAAAAGCAAATAAGATAACAGAACCAAAAAAAATGAATGAGCAATAACTAAAATACAAGATAGAAAGAAGAAAGACGAGATTGCTAAAAATGTTGGCCCAGTCAGCATTGTACCATGACTTGAATTTTCGTTCCACTCACTTTTCTCCAACAGCAAAAGCAACCAAGCAAGACATGTTTCATGTAAAGAAGTATCGTCCACCAGGCTTTAGGTCTCATTCAGCAAATGGAAACCGGCAGCAAGAAGTTGTCATTTTGCTTCCGCTGCAAGAATGTAAATGGAGAAAAAGAGAGCAATATTATAAGACCAGATTATCCTTTGAACATCAGTTTGAAAATTCTAGAAATTCATTTCCAAAAACATATGCGTTGTTGGGCTTTACTACAATAATTAGAAGACCACTAAGAGATAAGATGAAGACAAAATTAAGCACTATTTTTTCTCACATTTAGAATTTTTTGTGCTCTGCAAGTTTGTAACAGCTTTGATATTGCTATTTTGGAAATGCATAGAAAATGGTCAAACCACTTATTCAGTGCACAACTGCATGACTCACCATTTTGCCCACATGAACAGTTCACCGTTGTATATTGGTCATCACTCATCACTGTTTATGATTAGCCAGTCTTGTGTCAACAAAAAGATTAGACATCCCCCATGCAATTCCCTACCGTCAAATCCCTGTGACCACACTATGCAAGGTTTCGCCAAGTTGTTACCCCTTCAATGATAGCTTTGTCTTTAAGAAATTTAACTTCTAAGCGTTTCAGTTGGATGTTGAAACTCATAGTTAGTGCATTAAAAAATCCCGTGTTTAATCAATTCCCTTGGAAGTGCTTCAGAAATACAAGTGAAAACATAATTTGGCCGCTTACAATTACGCAAAAGTTTATGATCATGGTAAAGATAAAGTGCCTTCAAAAATGCACATTCACATATCGCAATGTGTTTTCATCTATCTATCAATTAGCTTAGTATGATTAAACCCTTTTATGCTTTGTGCCAACAATTTTGATTCTAATTCACCTAAATAGTAGAAAGCATAGTCACGACGTCCCCTCCTTTTCTCAGTAACCAAACAATATCCTAAAACAACTCCGTATTATCATATTGCCATGGAAGACAACAAACATACACAGAGTAATACATATTCACGCAGTAGAAAGTGAAAATTTGTACCAGTAGCGTGAAACTGAGTCCATGACTCGTTGAGATAATCCAATAAATCTCCAACTATGGATCCACCCGGCGAGCAACAGCCCTATAAAACCACATTTAACCATATAGGGAGAGCAAGCGAGAGAGAGATAGGCAGAGCAGAGAGCGGGCCTCAGGGGTTTGGTCCGAGTGGGAGCACAGGATACGGAGGTGTGGAATTTGCGGACTCGGAAGCCAATGGCGTTTCGGTGACGAAAATTCGAAAACTGACCGAGGTCTAACGACCGGAGATGGATGGAGAAGTTGCAGTCGAGCTAACGTCGCTGCCATTTCTTCCTTGAAGAGTGAGAATCAGTGTGAGCTCTTGGCTTCTCAGCAAGATTTGATGGGCAAATCCATATTTACACATTAGCCCCTATACTTTTTCTTTTTTCCTGTATTGGCATATTATTAATTCTAATTGCAGATCAACTCCCCAGTCCGGTCGTAATCGTATAGGTTTTCTTGGGAAGATAACTTTGACAGTAACTGCAACCTGCAACTTCCTCGACAAGATCTTTGCTCTATTGATCTCCAAACCCTAATTTTCCCATATCTGATTCCGATCCCGGCAATGTCGAAGGAATTCAACGTGCCTCCGGTCGTTTTTCCCTCCGGTGGCAATGCGGCCCCCACTGCCCCTACTCAGCGCCGTCCCACCGCCCCTTTCCAACCACCGCGTGCCTCCAGTCCTATCCCCTTCATGTCCTTCGAGGTCGGTCCCGCTTCCTTCTCCACTCCAGCTACCGCTGCTACCACATCCACCGTTGGTGGCTCTGGCTATGCCAATTTCGATGACGAGCCACCTCTGCTTGAAGAGCTCGGCATCAACACGAGGCAAATCTGGAGCAAAACAGTTTCAATTCTTAATCCATTTCGTGTGAATTCGGATCTCCACGAGGACCCAGATCTGTCAGGGCCGTTTCTGTTTTTCATGGCTTTTGGATTGTTTCAATTGCTAGCTGGGAAGATCCATTTTGGGATCATCTTGGGTTGGGTTACTGTTGCTGCTTTGTATTTGTACGTTGTTTTCAATATGTTGGCGGGGCGCAATGGGACACTGGATTTGTATAGGTGCCTGAGCTTGATTGGATATTGCATGTTGCCAATGGTAATCTTGTCAGCAATCTCACTGTTCTTGCCGCAGGCTGGAGTGGCGGTTTTTGGGATTGCGGGAGTTGTTGTTTTCTGGTCTACGCGGGTTTGCACGAGGCTGCTTTTGGAGGTTGCAGGATGGGATGAGCATCGCGGTTTGGTTGCCTATGCTTGTTTTTTGATTTTCATGCTGTTTGCACTGCTGGTTATTTTTGAATAAGAATGATGGCTAGTTTTATTGGCTCAAATTTATCTGGAAATAGCTGATATGTTTTGTTGTTCAAAGTTCAAACATTATTTGTCCCCTGATTGATATGGTTGACATTAACATGATAATGCAAGTTCTCTGTGTTATATTTTTCAGTAGGTCCGGGAATTCTCAACAAACAAATTTATCAGTTATGAATTTTGAGGATTCTTGTGCACAAGTATTGCCTTTCATTTTGAGCAGATATTTTTGTTGATAAACATGTTCTCAGGTATTCTACTCTATTCTACTGTTTTCCTAGTAGTTTTAGATCATCGTTTCTTCAGAAACATGAAGCTTCTCTAAGGTAAGAAGGAAGGTTTCTATTGCGAATTGGACTGGTTCTTGCATGTTGGTATTAGAGAAGCATCATGTAAAGATGAATGTTGCACAATATCTAAATACATTCAAAATTGTGACTGTCATTAAGTTAAAAATAAAACCCTTTGTTTTCACTTGAGATGCTGCAATTAGATTTTGTTTCTGATATTCTAGTAGAGCGGCTCCAAGACTGCACATGATAATGCACGGAGCGGAAATTTTTGGTGCTGTACATCGGGTCACTTGTTTTGCATGGTTGTGATGGTGGTGGAAGTGCTCCACTTGAAATCATCTATTAATAAGTTTGGGTTTGATTACTATTTCTCACTTTCAAATTACTCCATGAGTATGAACTATAAAAATGTACTGTTTTGTGAGTTGGACAAAATTGTGACAAACTTTGGGTCTACGTTTTGGGCTCTTATTTGCAGTTTCATATTGTATTTCCCTCTGTATGGGCAAGTAAAGAAATTCCCATTTCCTTCATCCTTGGTTGGTTTTTTTGCTGCAAAGTAGATGCAGCAAGTAGTAGCAGTTGTTGACTATTTTGATTAAGCTTATTATTCAACATCATACAAGTGTGGGCCAATGAGATGGTGAACTTACATCAGTTCCATCTGCATGATTTGGAAAACCCTCAGAATAAAAATTAGTCGCACCTGGGAAGAGAATGTTGATTTGCATGGTTGTGATGAATATGATTGTGAAATTGGAATTACTTCTTCATAGCCATACGTAGTTTAACTTGGCTACTAGTGTTTTCCATTTGTTCGATGCCAAGACTATAGTCTTGTTCTTGTCATTATATTGTTATCCTGTGATGAGAATCCTGTTGTACGTTTTTATTGTATTTGCTTTAACCAGGGTGCTGTAGGCTTTTAGCTGTGTTAACATGTTGAGTACTGAGGGCAGTCCTGGCCCTGGCACGAGGTTTCTACAAGTGCAAGGTTATGGGGAGAGCAAATGTAAGTAACAACGTTTTGCATTGGGAGAGGAATATTTTTAGGATTTGAACTAGTGATGATATGGTCCAATGGAGCAACCTTGGTGTTACACCATGTACCTGATTTGATAGGGTCAAACTAACTTTCTTTTTAGCATCTGAACTTCTTGGATGAATAATGGGATGCCAATGATGGTTTCAGGTTTTCTTTTGGACGAAATGTTAAATTATCACACACTTGCTAGTACCTTAGACAAAGTTGAATCCATGGCTTTTGGATTTGGTAGTTGGTCTCCACCAATTTCCTGGATTTACTTCTTCTCATCAGAACTCTCCTACACTGCACAGCAACCTCATAATAGTCATATAAAGATCCATCATCATTCTGAGCTGCACCATCATTTAAATCAGGTGTGGTAAACCCAGTGCATGGTGGTACTTCAATTTCTACCAATTTAGCTTCTTGTTCGTCATGCTCCATCTAACAAAAACAACTTCGAAATCAATCTTCTTTATTTTCTATTGAAATTTTCTAAGTAACCAAAGATAAGAAAATCAATATAATTCAAATCAATATAATTTATCAAAAAAAAATCAATGTTCAGTACAACGCAAATAAAAATCGAATTCAAACAAGTTCATCTAGTCCTTTAATCTCCGAAATTCAATCAAGTCCATCTAGTCATGATGACTCTACGATCTAAAGCTTCACTTTATCCTCATTTTCTCAGAAATAGTGACACCCATTATGCATCCCTAGCATGGGATCAGTTGTAGCAATCTCTTGAGTGCCCGCCGACAATCCTGCCTAAAGAACCTCTTCCGACCACTGCAATAGACAAGAAATCATGCCACATCAAAAATGCCTCTTAACCATCCCTATCAATCCACAGGCTCTGAAAACATGTTGGAGTTGCTGCGATTCATCTTGACAGGTAGGATTGAATTTTTGAGCCCAAGCAATCCTTGAGATGTTGTTCAGTAACTCTCTGAATTTGTTGCAAAGGAACACCCGATATACAAATGCAACACCCTGGCAAGGACACGAGTGAATCCTTATTGCTTCCAGTGCATATCATCTTTGTTATTTCTCCAAACACCATGGCTTATATGTAAATGATGCCATTCTCAATGCAATCAAAGTCACTGTTGATTCAAGTACCAAACCATTCTGCCATTGTGGCAATAGTTGACCACCATATGCAGATACCAGAGTTGATAACTATAATCTTACTCTCCTGGATCCAGGGCTGAGCATAATCGCCAACGTACATTAATCTGTCAAGACTGTTGTAGTCAGTATATCCAGAAGATCTCTTGTCAATGACCCATAGTTTGCACTTTGCACCAATGGATGCACAGGTGGCTGCTTGGCTTTACTGGCAGTGAAGGGGCAAGCTGTGGCAGATGTTTCTATTTGGTGATGATAGATTTACAGGATAGTTGGCTATGACTTGGTTCAAGAGAGTTGATCAGTTGCCACTTGCCAATGAACGTTGGGGATCCACTCTTCCCATTTGGGTTTTCCCTACAGAGTCAGCCATCAAAGACACATTAATGCTTGATTTTGTAAATAAGGTTAATGTTCAGAAATCAGAATATATATATATAGCACTTGTTGTATCAAAGTAATCTACAGTATTTGTCTTCGAACATTGTAAATAGTGGTTTTGAAACTGTCAGGAAAACAGAAAAACATGCCACCTTAGCAAATCTCATAACTAGACTTGATCCTGAAATGAAAAAGGTATACTCGCACACCAATAAAAAGAAAGACATTACTCAAGCTTTCACCATGCACGGAACTGTTATACTCTGAAATAGCAAATCATGCAGGAAAAAAAACATGCTTCAACTTAAACAATAAGTACCAGAAAATACCCTGACTGTCACGTATAAGTTCTTAGAAAAAAGGAAATCAATCTATCAATTAATAGTGAAAAACAAACACACAACACATTGTCTCCTGACATAAGGATTTAAAGGGGGCGGAAAAAAACGGTGTGATTGGAGGACATTAGTCAGCAACTTCAAAATAAATAGTAACATTGAAAGAATTCTATAAATTTTTGGTGAAAAGGGAACAAAAGCGGCATAAGGTAGAAAATTGTTAAAAATGGTACCTAGACAAGCTTTCAACAATTACCTGACCACTAACTTACGAACAATAGGTCTCATCCATGAATCAAAGATCAAGTTAACAGTAGCATACGAAGTTCGTTGGAAACTGATTTGTCATATGCATCGTTAGATAACAAATCCACTAGCATAGCTGCAGTAGATGCGTTTGCAGAGAATCCCTTATCAACCATTTCCTGAAGAAGCTGCATTGCCAAAGAAGTGTTGTTGTTTCGGAATAATCCTCGAATAATTATATTGTAAGTACTGCCATTTGGAGACCAATCAGTACTTTCCATTTCCCTGATGAGCTCATATGCTTCACTTAAGTACCCTTCTTTACAGAGGCCATTGATCAAGATATTATACGTCTTTATATCAGGATTTAGGCCCTCGATACACAAGCTGGAAAACAAGTTCCTTGCAATATTAAGCTTCCCGCCCTTACATAAACCATCAATGATGGTGTTATAAGTTATAATATTAAGTTCCAACCCATTTTCTTGCATTGCTTTAAACAAAGCCAATGCCTCATCAAGGCACCCATGCTTGCATAAACCATCCAATAGAGTCGAGTAAGTTATCAAGTCTGGAGTATGATTGTGTGCAGACATCTTCTTAAGAAGAATTTTTGCCGCTTGAACTTTGCCTACCTTGCACAATCCACTTATACGGGTGGTGTATGTAATAGTGTCAGCACATAACCCTTTGGAATTCATATCACTAAAAAGTCCCATTGCTTTCTCTATACTTCTAAAATTACAACATCCATTGATTAAAATATTATAACTAATAACATCAAGTGGAAAACCTTTTTAGCAATTGAAACAAACACTTTCAATGCTTTATCAATCTGGCCTACCAGACAGTATCCGTCCATCAATGCACTATACGTGACTACATTGGGGTCCACTCCGACCTCAATCATCTTCTCAAGTACACATTCAGCCTCTAAAATCTTTCCTTCTCTACAGAAACAATTTATAAGTGTGTTGTAAGTAAATGTGTCGGGTTGATAACCATTATCCACCATCTCATCAAAAAATCTCACAGCATGTGCAACTTTACCCTCAGCAGACAATCCCTTGAGGATGGTGTTGAATGTTACAGTAGTAGGTTGGAGACCAAGTTTCAGGATTTTCCCAAGAATAGAAAACCCAAAATCCACACGCCTCACACAACGAAGGCAGTTCATCAATATATTAAAAGTACAGATATCATGCTTGATACCAGACAGCTCCATAGATTTAGCCAGTAAAATCACGGTTGGATAGTGATTCATTTTCACGATTGAACCAAACAATCGGTTAAATTCGACTGTAAAAGGTGGAGGGTGCATGTGAACCATCCGATTAAAGCAGTCAACAGCATCATCGATGCCGCTGAATTCAAAAATGTGGTTTCTTATTGAAGATTTGGAAGTATGGAAGGAGGCCAACATGAGAGATGTAGTTCGTAGTGGAGAACAAATCAGAGAAGCCATACCTTGAACAAGAAAACGAGCAGCAGTCATTGTAGAGACCATAGAAGCTCTTCTTGGCATCATCGTCTGCTTCTTTCCTACTGCTTCTGCGAACGAGAAAAGTGTACCCGCAAACAAGTAGTAAGTATTGGGTGAGATACGGGTCGGGTGACCCAATATCATGCTGGTTGCCTGGTTTGCGCTCCCTCATTTTATTTTCATTTACTTGGTCCATTTTACATTTTTGTTTTTAGAAAAGCAGTGGCAATTTGATTACTTGCCTTCACCTGAATCATCAATGTTCTTCTACTCATTGGAATCGAACCTTGAACACACATATACCTAACCGAGCTGATTGTCAACCGAATCACCTCTTGTTGATATCTACGTTCTTATTATTCTCTTATTTATTTGAAGAAATGAATCTCAAACTTTTGTTTAAACAAAAGAGTAATAAACCAGAATTCAATGAATTTAACCCACAAATCAATAAGTAATCAATCCTTGAAGAGAGTTGATAATGGTCAGAAACAATAACTAAGCAATCCTTGAAAGAGTTGGTAATGGTCAGTGCTATTGCAGTACAACATAGATAAGGAAGCATTTCAATCAGTTCTATTCTCTAGCTTTGTCCGATCGAGGCCTACGGGAAGCATCAGTGAGAATCCCAGAAGTTGCATTCATGCCTTCAGTCATCTTAGGAGGAGATAATCGGTCCTTTGACCATTCTTCCAAGGCTTCGCGGTGAAGAGCGTTCATTCGAATATAAGGTCTTTTCTGTTTGATGAGCTGCTCAGCCTTCTTCCAATCCTCCACCACACCCAGAGCCACTAAGAGCGCGCACATCACAGCAACACTTCTTCCATGACCTGGCACAAGCATGAACGGACTTCAATTTACAACCACAGAAGAGCTGTTATTATGGATTATGTCCAAGTTCCATACGAACAAGTTACCACGAGCAATTATTTTATATTCGAAAAGCCAGCAGAAGACTATTATCAGTTTCCATGCATCCTATATGTGATCTGAACATTGAACACTTAAAAAAGAAGAAAATGTAATTTCACCGTTCTTTCTAAAGATGTCATGCTGAATGTGAACATCTACTCCAACAATGATAAATTAATATGATGTCTAATAACGAAATCAAAGAAACAAAAAAGGGAATGGATACCCTTTTATATATTCAGCCACTTGCTTTGAGACTGAGCTCTTCAAGTTCGATTTCCACTAGGCTGAGAAATGCCCGTGAAGCTCAACTAGTTGACTTGTAACTCGGTACAATCATCAAGTACATGGGTTTATACATAGCACAGATGAGATACTCTTCATTGATATTGTTGCCCACTTAAATCTGAATTGGGTCTCATCACGGGTATTCATAGAACATTAGCCCTCACAAGTTATTTATGAGTAAAATTCTACAAAGCACACACAAAAATAACTGATATGCAAAGCTTTCAGTCAACTCCTTAGTGTCAGGACAATGAGGACATGGACATCTAGCTGTGTTTCAACATATATATTTTATGCATCTTAACTGGAATTATAGAAAACCATAATTATTGAACAATGTATTTTTAGCTGCATGCTTCTTTTTGAAGATCATTGTCTAGTAAACCAATCCATAGTTCGCTCGTAATGATAGATTAATTTTACCAGATGTGGACACCATCCACTCGAAAATTTTATAAATAAGCAAATCGTCTGCTTTCTTATTATCTCAATAGAATTAGGAAACCACACACAGCCTCAAACAATATGTAACATACGCGCCTCACATTTTAAATAAACTAGTAAGATTCCCACCAGTTTTCTCCCTAACAAAAAATATCAAGAGCGTCAAATCTGATTGTGAAATATGTGCAGGCATTGCATATAAGATGTCATAACTATGACTTCATGTCAGAGCAAGCTTACCGACATCATTAGTCAGATATAAGCTTTTTATCTTTTAAATATCAAATATGCAAGTAACTGACTTGATAAGGGTGCAAGAAACGGAAAAGGGAACCAACCTTTCAGTGAAAAACCTAGACATCCAACAAAAATGTAGATATTCAACATATTATTGTCTAAATTTGTTAAGCTTGACACAAATGACGCCTACCAGCAGCAATGAAAGGTGTCCATCATATATGTCAAAAGACATGATGTTTCCCATGTTTTCAAATTAGTAGTCCCCAAAAATAAATTTTCTAATTATCAACACTTTTTTCCTTGAAAGAGAGAAGATACTGATGGTGCCACCTAAAAACAGAACACAACCCATCGAAGCTGATTCAATCAATGAAATTGGCACAAGTGCTGGGAAGGCAGAGTTTTTATAGTGCTAAGCCAATTTTCAAAAAAATAGATCTATGGAAGTTTCACCACGTTCGAAAGTTGTAAGGTTCCTTTCCATCCAATTTGCAATTGACACCTTCTATGTGAACTAGTTTTCTTCAGAACTTTTTACGGGTCAAAATCATGTTTTAAGCAAGAACGAGCGGAATCACTTTTGTTGTTATTGTTATCGAAAGGTCCAAATGACTGGTTAGGACTTAGGACTGTCATGATGAAATTTACTCAGAGGAAAAGGAAATGGAAGTAGACCTTATACCGGGGCGGCTTCTGCCCCCTAGAATTATTTTTGAGAAAAAATTGAAGCAGGATATTGGCAAAGAAAAAGTTATTGACTTAATTTAAATGTTCATACGGACTTGGTAATAGATCCATGTGTATTTCCTAGATCAAAAGAACAAGACATACATTTAATAATAGGAAAAAGGGAGAGGTAAATGGTGCCATATCAAACTACAAACATCAAATAGGTATAGTACAAAAGTATGATTTGTACATGGAAACCGCAAGAGTGAGTACTCCAAGTAGCCAGTAGAAAATAACATGATATACAAATAGTTCACACTATACTTCCATGAAACCACAACTGACACTATGTTTCCAAAGGCAGATTGCCACAAAGAATTAAAAATAACTATCGAGAATACCTCACAACTATCCCAAAGTTTCAAAGGAAGAAAGAAGAGTTCTAACAGCAATAGATTATGAAGATGCACAACAAAATATATATGATTGAGTAGCACTTATCAAGAGTTAGATAATTCAAAGTACAAGAACATACCATATGCACAGTGCACAAAGACAGGCCTATTCTGGGCCCTCTTTCGACATGCCCACTTCACAGCCCTCTCAATGTCGCCTGGCTGAGGGGTCCTTGTATCCCATGTGGGGATGCACAAATAAGCGTGCCCAGTCAGTTCCGACTTTCTAGGAAACTCACAAGTGCAGTCAATAATGGCAGGATCACCAGGAGGTAATTTATCAGGAGAAGAAGGCCACCCACCAACATACACACCCTCATAAATCTCACTATAGGGTGCCTCACCACTTTTCAATCTTCTCAGTGAACAAAATAATCTAACAAAAAATAAATAGGGGCTGAACATAATGATTGACCAGATAGGGAAAGACCCATCTGAATTCTTGCCCAAAAGCATGGGCAGGTCAATGGATGGGTGAGAAGCAATTGAAACTAGAAAAGATATCAACGATGCATACAAGAATGGCAGAGACAACAATGAAAAACCAAGGTTCTTAAGGAAAGTAAAGAAGATGAATAGAACCGTTGCCTTGAGGGCTATCAACACTGATATACCAACACCCATCTCCGGATTCACCCAAAATCAGTGAATCCAAGGCAATAACTTTAAAAGGACCTGCTGTGGACTGGTGATTTGGGGTAAATTTGATAGCTTTTTCAGTTGGGTTTCTGAGATCTTGAGTTCTCTCGATAACAAAAGGATGAAAATATAATATGAAGTCCAAGAATTGTGAGAGAATCAAGATGCATTTAAATATTTAATATCGTAATTGTGTTGAAAAGTGAAAACTTGAAATCAACGCAAGATCAAAGAACATGTGGGTGGAATCAATCCAACTCACATGACTTTGAGATAAATGGGCCATTACCCATTTGTAATGTAAGCCCAATCCCCATAATTTGAGCTCCCGAAGGTACAATGATTTGTAAGAAACTGAATTAGATTTGTGGAAGATGGTATAGGCCAATAAATTTATCCATTAGAGCAATTGTACGGAGGTAATTTAGGGGGCATGGATGGATTTTATTGTCCTATTTGTTGAGCCAAGGGCGGAGACAATGTTAACTCAGGGTGGGTTTGAAATTTTGAAAAAAAATTACTTGTATACTATGATGTATGATAAGAATAAGGTCATTTAAATTTAACACAATATAAGTCTTCATTGGCCCAATTCTTTCCCCTAAATCAGTAAAACCTTATACGAATTAACGAGTCAAACATACCGTAGAGAGAAGAATCCAGCTCTTCACTTAAACCTTAAAGAGCTGAATCAGAAGAACTTGCGGTATCTAATCTAGTAATCTCCATCTAAATTTCATTATTTTCATTCAGGTAATTTGTTTCTTTTGTTGCCATATCAATATTAAGCCTTAAAAAAATTTCGGGGGCAGGCGAACCCCCAAACAAATTTTCCCCCGCCTATAAACTCATGGCTCCACCACTAACCAAGTCTCCTCTCAAACCATTTTCTGGATCTGCCCTTGTGTTGGGCCATGAAGAAACAAATGGTTCCACTAGTAATTTCTCTCCCTTAATAAAACACAGCATGAATAATTGCATACATATAATTGTATATATTACAGGGAAAATCTCATTATTCTAACATAAGCAGCAGTTAATTATTTCACAGCTACAAAAGGAAGAAGATAAAATTCATGAATTAAGAGCTGGGTTTTTCCTTTCCATCAATCTGCTTGTTCAAAGCACTAGCAGTAGCTGCAGACATATCTTGGGTATGTTGTTGTTGTTGCTGCTTCTTCCTACACATAATAAGAACCTTCTGCATTGCCTCTACAAGATTTGCCACTTTACGTGCTTGGTGCACGCCTTCTTCCTCAACTATGGCTCTCCATCTCTTCCCGGCGTGGCAGTTTTGGCGCTCGTCGTGATCAATGATAGCCTTGTGAAGCTTCTCGTACTTTCTCATTTTAATTCTCTTCTTTGAATATTTTTCCAGATCTTATGATATAAGTAAGTACTGCAAAGTTAGGTGAAAGTTTAGGTCAGATTTATAGCGGAATTGTGCTTTGAGAATAAAAACACTGGTTGGGACAACAAACCCTTGAATTAGTATTCTGCGTTTCAAGAAAATTAAGGTCACATTGGCGTGGATGCAAAGACACTTCATGTCTTATTTATACTGTATTGAGTATGATTATTGATTAATAAACAATGTTTTGTTTGTTTAATTAAATGGTTTTCAATCAGGGAATAGTCTCATGTTCTGTCATCTTCTAGCGGTGGAGGTTGAATCTAGTGCTTCTTTTGTTTCGATGAAAATCAACTTCTCATAGAAAAGGAAAAATTTATCATGAAAAAATAACTAATTTTTAGTGTTTGAACAAAAAATTTGTTAATATTTTCTAGTGTTTGTTTGGTGGAAAAAGTAAATTTAAAAAAAATAAAAAAATCGTTATAACATTATGGATACAGAGTTACATACCTTAAAGGTACGTATTAGAACTCCAGAATCAATAAACAAAAAAAATTATATCAGATATATTAATTATAAGCACATAAGATTGTAGTCATGTGCAGTGATGGATAGAGCGAAGGAGGATTGGAAAACCACCATAATTTGACAAGATCAATTGCAAGCATATATATCTTTTAAGGAATTTTGATGTCCTTTTTGGTCACCAAAAGATTCATTTGATCTAAAGAAGCTCTTAAACGGCTTCCTGATTGGAGAATATAAGGAGTGCCCTTATGAAGTTGGATAATTACAAATAAAATATTTTGGAAACACCTTAAAAAAAAGTTTTTCTTAGATTATGTGTTTTGCACATAAGAATTCTATTATAATTTGGTTGAATTCAATTTACGATATTGTTTGCTCTGGAGTCTGGAACAAGGATTCATTTGGTTTTGTCCTTTATTGAAAAAATCCTCAAGTGTTATGGAGATGTGTCATTCTTATAAACCACATGAATTGACTTTATAAAACTAATGAGATATTTAATATTCTCTCGCACTTGTGAAAAGTGAAAACATACATAAAGAAATATGAGGTGCAATTTTATATTTCAATAATCTTATCACAGGCAGTATATGAGTCCAAATATAATAACATATAATAGTTTTAAAATCGTTAAATTTCAATGGAAAAAAAATTATCCACTAGTTTTTATTAATAGAAAAGAAGTGGAAAAGAGAGAGTAAGAGATTTGGGCCTGATGTAGGTCCAACTAAATGTTTTGGGTTGGGCCATAAGCATCGAGGCCCAAATGTTTGCCGTCCTCCTTAGTTCTTGGCTCCTCTGTGTCTGGAACTCCTGCTGTGAAATCAGAGGAGAATCTTTCGATGGAGAAAGGGGTACAGAGGTGGGTGGTGGACGTATCAAAGTGGAACCCATCTCCCAATTACTTCTCTTTGGCCCTCTCTCTCCTTCCTCACCATGAACAATCCCCCATAACCAGGTTGGTTTCTTTATTCCTACTGTTGATTTGATTTTAACACTGACGACTTTCTCCGGATGGAAAACTATAAGCCTTTTTCTTTGTTTAGTTACCCCCTAATGTTCTCTTTGTTTCCCTACTTTGTCTTCTCTCGTTAATAGGAATTGCAGAGAACGAACCATATAAGGAAACATTTATATGTTAGATGTTATTTTCTTTGATATTAGATATGTGCGGATGGAAGATAGAAAGCGAGCGCTTGTGAGCCGTCTGCTTCAATATGCTCTTGTACATGAGTTGTTGGGAATCCGTTATGGTGAGATCATCATAAACCGTACTTTGGAAGGCAAACCCTATCTGGTATGGGTAAAATTAATAAGCTTCTTGTTGTTTCTACAGTCTTATTGGGATTGTTGAACTGAGTTTTTTGTGCCTTAATGACATCATTTTGTATGTCTAAATGACATTGTACCAAATTCAAGTTGAATAAGATATAATTCAGAAACATGTTGAAACAAAATAGTTTTTCCTTACATTGTTGGTGATTTAAGATCTAATTTAGAAAAGCTTTAGTGATGAACAAAGAGTAGCTGACCTTTTATTTCTTCCTTTTGGTTCAGTTGAATGCTATAACCATTATTAAATGTGGGAAACCTTAGGATAGGCATGCATGACTCATACAAATCATAAATTTATCTAGATCAGATAGCTAATTTTGAGTATTTCTCCAAGCTTGAGATTGACATTAGTGTGTGCAAACATGATCTCTATTCTTATATAAAAAGGAGATCTGGTTTCTACTTCTTCCATCATATATACATTCATGTGCGCATATCCTTATATTTTTTGTGATGTGATACTGAATATCCATCACATCTTTCTTCTTCTTTAACAACTCTCGTGCACAAGGCTCCCGCAGTGGGCGGGGTTAGGGACATGCGGGAGACCTTACCCCATTCAGTCCTTGCATATCATTCGAGTCATGTACTTCGTTTTAACTATAAATTCATAAATATTGTTTATGTTTTTCAGGAATGTGATAAAGTTGGCATTGAATTTCCCAACTTTAATTTCAATGTATCTCATCACGGTGATTTTGTGGCAATAGCATCTGAACCTCTATGCCTTGTGGGGTTGGACATTGTTTGTTGTGTTACTCCCTGCAAAGAGACAATTCAGGAATTCATTCAAAACTTCTCTTCATACTTTTCAAGTTTGGAATGGGATAATATATTAAGTGCTGGAACTTGTGAGGAAATTCTGGTCGAGTTCTACAAGTACGGTTATACATTGTCCGCTGCGATACTGTTATGAACTTTTATCCAATTAATATTTTCTCCATTTCACCTGAAAGAATTTATCTTTTCACAGTTTCCTACGGAAACTCACTGCTATAAGCCTGAAGAATTAAGAACACTGCACTAATAACCTACTACGTATATAGAGAGAACATGCTTTAGTGGTTCTTAGCCCAATTGTTTAAATATATTTTTCTCAATGGAATTTATTTCCCTGATGTAACTTGTATTATGAATATAAAATCTGAGAAATGTTGATTGACCTGAAAATAAGTTCATTGTTACATTTTAGTTAAATAGTTTATGAAAAGTTCCCTCTCTTTTTGTCCATTGCCTATGGTTGCTTTTATGATGGTTGTATGAGATTTCTGCATTGTTTGTCATCTAGCATTCCTCTTAAAATAAAAAGCTGGCATGTGCACCTCCTGAAACCTCACTAACTGCTGATTGCTCTGGGCAATGCTTGTTAATGGAACATCATCCTTTTTTCTGCAGATATTGGTGTCTGAAGGAAGCGTATGTGAAAGCCATAGGGAGTGGACTGGTTTACGGGTTGGACAAAGTCGAGTTTCATCACAATAACTGGACCAACATATTCCTTAAAATTGATGATGTACCCTTGATGGAATGGAGGTTTTGGATTTTTGAGCTGGGAAAGAGACATTGGGTAAGAAATTTTGTTTCCTGTTCGTATTCCTTTGCAATATAAGCTTTGGCTTTTGAGCTACTGGGCAATTCCGTTACACCGATACTCTTCTTGAGTGAGATTGTTTATGTTGATGGTTCTGTTATAGAATTGTAGTATGCGAGTAGCAAACATGCTTTGGTGACAAAAACAAAAGTAACAAAGAATATATCGGCTCCAATTCCCTTCAATGGAAAAAGCTAGTTGTTTGAGGAGCAATTGATTGTATGGAAAAGGTTTTCATTTGATAGCTTAACCGCACCAGCCATTTTTACTTTGCCAAGTTGCTTGTTGAACTGTCCCATGAATATTTGACTCACAATTACAGAACTGATTATATAGCTCATTGAATTCTGATAATCGGCTCCAATGAGTATCTATCTACCTTCCTTCCCTATTTGGTAGATATGGGCTGGGAAACCACTCTTATCTTGATTTTAAGCACAATTTTTTTCTTTTATATTGCAGGTTTCAGTTGCAAGAGGTCCCCCGAGATCGGCTACTGAAAGTTACAAGAGAACGTTAAATAAGGTAGAGTTCGATGAAGAGGAATACAATCAGGGTCTTCATCTTGCAAATGCAAGTTTTGTTTGGAAAACTGTGGAGCAACTTGTTCAAGTCGCATATGGTGTGAATGGTATACTTGATGAGCAATCTGCGAGGACTTGTTCCTGATAGATTAAAAGACATGTCCCATGCCCTATCAATCAGATACCAAATTTGAAGCCTCCCAGGCATGTTCCTACAGCAAGAAATTGCTGATCACCAGTGTCTCAAGCAGTCATCATCATTGTCATCATCCCTTGTTAGTCCTGCAAAACCACTTGTTGCAGACTGAACTGTTAAAATGATAAAAGAGAGACGATGATGCGAAGAAGGGAAAAGCTTCCTGGAAACAATTTATGGCATTTCATGAATTGCATTTTTCTGTTGCACAAGAAGTTTGGAACCAACTGTGTACAGAATTAGGACATCTTGTCCATAACCTAAAATTAGATGTAGCTTAGTTCTTAATATATGGAAGGTAGAGATTTTTTCTTCAAATGTGGTCCATGAGTGTGTTAAATCCTATGCTAATGCTGATAATGCAGGTTCAAGTAAGCAAAAGGAAACATAACAAATACGGCTAACCATCTGAAATCTAAACCCTCAAATCCTCCTGAACACTGTACCAGAAATTATTGGAGTATCACAGGTTTCACGAAACCAAATTAACAAACACCACAGATGCAGAATTCACATGCCCCCGGTAAATAACATGCTAGCAGAGAAATTTTCAGACTAAAATTTCATGCACAAAGCCTAAAAAATCCTGCATAAAGATTTTGCTGGGGTTACTTCATAATACAAGTTTGAAGCTATTTCTGAAATAATAGAATCATTGCACTCCTTTCCCATACTGCAGACACCAAACACTCAAAAACTTCCAGACTGCCAATGCACAAATATGGCAGCAGCAGCATACAGCTCATCAAATTGTCAACTTCATTTCTATCTCCTAATAAGTAATACCGCCTTTTTCTCTCCAATCCCAAAACCTTTTTTCTGGCCTTGCACACAAGCATCCAGAACAGTCTTCCACACATACAAGCCACTTCACATGTGAAACTCAAGAGCACGATATATACTGCATCTCAAGTTAAAGCACAATGCATGCAAGTATAATGACTAAGAGGAAATAAATTTGACTAAATG
This sequence comes from Tripterygium wilfordii, assembly GCF_013401445.1. Lineage (NCBI taxonomy): Eukaryota > Viridiplantae > Streptophyta > Magnoliopsida > Celastrales > Celastraceae > Tripterygium > Tripterygium wilfordii. The sequence goes on from NC_052240.1 coordinate 4,613,393, forward strand.
AAATTGCTGAAGTTACCAAGCTCCGTTTCACTTGAAGTCTTTCCAATCTGAAGATGAAGAAATGGATGGAATTGAAAAACCAAAAACAGAAAGAGAAAAAGACCCGTTGTTCTGAGACTTTTCTCCTCTCACACTTTCTGCTTACTGGAAAATGTCAATCACCACTGTAGATCAACAAGTAAGTAACAAGTAATTGTCAAGTAAGCACGGTCATCAGTAATTGTCCTAAGAATACTGTTAACCACACCAAAATTCAAATAAAGCATAACTATGAAGTGTGTATGCTGAAACACAAAGGCGATAACCACACTGCATCAGCCACTGATACATATTAGCTCTTTCATCAAAGTACCATTCCCAAATATAAACTTTGAATCATTCCTACCTTGCGGCATTTTCATATGAAACAGGTTGCTGGTAAGACTTGGTGCTTTCCAGACATTTCAAAAATTCTGGAATATATTTTTGTCATTTAAAAAATAATAATACCTTCATTAGTAATACTAACCGCATAATGTTTCTGAGGGAGATCCACAATTTGTAGCACGACCTGGCAGATGCATAAAGAAGATCATTCGGGAATATATTTTTGACATTTTAAAAATTGGAATACCTTCATTAGTACAAATACTAACTGCATAATGTTTCTGAAGGAGATCCAAAATTTGAAGCACGACCCGGCAGATGCATAAAGAGATCATTCAAGCCAGCATATCTGCGATGGCACAAGCGAACTAAAAATTCAACAAGAACATAGCAAAAGGAACTGAATTGACTAGTAGAAGATATACTCTGGCCTACTAGGTAATTCACAGGTCTTTAAAGCTCCAAAACAAATGCAAATTCCATGATAAGATATTTTGTTTTGAATGGAATGGATCCACCCATGTTTCCCTGAACCACCTCAACAAAAGTGCTTCCCCTGAAACAGTTCAACAAAAAGTACAGCCACAGTACTCAACTAGTTTTAGCACACAGAGTCACACACTAACCTCTTAACTAACCTACAATTGTATATTCCGGTATTCCCTCCCCTTTGAAATAGGCATTACATAGACAAATAATTCAGCCTTTAATATTTCTTCAATGAAATAAGAAAAAACTCAATTGACCATAAGCAATTTAGCTCCACGATAGAGAGAGACTAGTATTTAACGGCTAAAACTAACTACTTGTATTTGGAAGGCAGTCAGAACAAAGATCCGGAGACAAGTATTACCAAGAAAATTATTCTGGACAGCAAAGCTTCAGCATATAGTTCCCTTACTGCAACTGAATGACACAGCATAGTACCACTGGAAGACATGAATCACAAAAGGCGAGCTGAAGAAAATTTACCATGAAACAAAAGCCAGATCTAGATTACCAATCAGGCTCTGTATATCAGCCCAAGGAGTAAAGACATAAAAAGGATTCTCTGCTTAAGTAACAAGACTGATTCGACTGATGCGTCCGATAACAGCAACTTGCTTGCAATGTGATGCAAGGAAAAACAGTCATAATCTTAATTAAATGACCAGCTCCTAAGCTCGCAAGTGCATATATGCAGAACACTGTTGCACAATGTCCTCTATAAGAATCCATTCTTTTGCCAAACAAGTAAAAGTCCTCTCATGGATGCATGATAAACATATGCAGCAATCGCTTAATTGCAACATAAACATTCAAAATAAAATTACACGCACACACAGTGGTCAATAGATTCCATGATTTAGTAAGCTATTATACTAAAGGTGCACATTTGAAAACCAAGCAATGCAAGAAGAGCACACTTTGTACCAACAATGAAGTAAGAAATGAAGCAATTTCACCAAGCACATGATAACCAGCACACCACATTGATGCACCAAAAACGGAAAATTCCTTCACTTGTGATAATAAATTTTGACATGAAACTGGTGCACAAAGTCCGATAAGTTTATAAGAGACATAAAAGAGAGCACTCTGCAATTATACAAAGGTACAAACAAAATGGTTAGGTTCAGAATCTTCAGATGCAAGTAAACAGAATAGTAAATAAAATTTTAAAAAAAAGACTTTTATAGAAGAAATTGTAATTTTTGTTACAAGAGAAGAAATTCTAGAGGGCATAAATAGGGCCTTTTTTATTATCCTTTTATCTTCTTCCCCCTTTTACCCCCTTTTTACTTCTTCCAAAGAAGTATTACAAAAAAGAATGGCATAATTACAAGGTGCCAATTTGCCAGAGATAATAACTTATGATAGCAACCTTTTTATCCAAATCCATAATAATTTACAAGATTGTATCCTCATAGAAGCATGTTCAACTCAGAGAGGTCATCCATAGGTATATCAAGACCCACTGAATCATGGTCTTGTAAACCATCTTCTTCGAAGTTAAACCAATTACTCAGATCCTGATGCCCACCGAATTCATCTGCTACGCCTAATTCTTCAATAGGGTCTAATTCATTCAAGTTTGTAATGTCAACAGGTCCCCTTACATCTTTAGATGAATCCTGCCCATTGTTACCATGGGACATCATCCTCACTTCTCTTTTCCTACTGTTATCATTAGTTAGTTTTTCACAAGAGTCACCAGCTAAAGAATATGCAGGATGAGTTGTTTCTGTATATTTGCTAACGATTCCATTTCCAGCAGTCGATAGCTGAGCTGACTTCTGTTTGGGCTTGGATTTTGTTTTACGCTCAACCTTTACATTATTCACGGATGTACGACCAGCTTTGGTGACAGAGTTTTTTCCTAGTTTATCCTTGTCCCTTTCCCACTCACTTCTCTTTCCCTTAGCTCCACCCAAAATAGTATTGCCGAGAGATGGAGCTCTGAAGGATGCACTACCACCAACATCATCAAGGAACAATTCCTTTTTCTTCCCCCTGTTCAATATTGGTCCTGTTTTGGCAAACTCCTGGTCACAAGAGTAAACAGGAGCACAAAATGCATCGGACGAACCTGTAAGAGCAGAAAATCCATTTATTCACATACATTAAGTTGAGGGCTAAACTTTTCTACACCAGAGCATTATCAAGGGGCGTTCAGAACAAAAGCCTAAATCATGGGAAAATTCAAAAAGTTTTTGCAGTTTTGCATATGTCATAGACCTGTTAGCAACCACTTCCATGTTGGGTCCAAAAAGATGAGGCCAAAATAAAAGGTGAATTTGCTAGAGTATACAATAGTGAAAACTCAAAAGCTAGAGGCCGGTAAAATTTCAACATGTTGCTTGATATCACAATAATTTGAACTCGTAATGGCAAACCTGAATTGCCCTGTTGTACTTGAGAGTCTTCGGGTTTCTTATTTGCTGAAACAGAAAAGCCAAAACAACTCATGGACTCTGCGTCATTAGCACGAGGAGGTGCAGCAAAAATAATATCTTGAAGTGCTGGCTCACTAAAGCAACTTTTGTTTGTGTCTTCAAATCTGTGACACCTTGCAAGAGTTCTCTTCATAAAAACCAACGCAACTTGTTTTGAAACTTTAGGGACCTCATATTTTGAAGCAAAACTTCCTCGAGTAGCCTGTATAACAGTTAGACGTACATAAAACACTATACTGAAGCGTCACACAGATTTCACAATTTTAGCTGAAACCATAATTATCAAAAGGAAAGATATTAGAAAAGGATCAGCCGACTTGGCAGTGTCCTAGAATGGCGTTAATATGCTACAAGTTAGTGGTCACACTATCTAAAATGGGTATCAACTACTCATCATTCAATAAAGACATAATTCCTCTCAATCTAAGTTAGATAACAAAATTCAAAACAACATTTTCAGTAGCACAATATACATCCTCTCAAATATTTAAATATCACGAGATATGCATCATCTAATAAGTCGATAAATTTCTTTTATATTCAGGGAAAAAAAAGTCGCAAAAATAAGCCATATTAACACAAACATCAATCCCCAAATGGCACTAGCATATCAGACATTATTTTCACAATTAACTACGTCAAAACCCATGTCCATTTCAATCTTGTCAACAAAGCAGGCTAGCTCATCTCCTGACAAGTCATCCAAAACCCTACTGCCAACCACATATTTTTGAAAGCAGCAAAACCAGCTTCACTTAATGACTAGTAGGGCACAGCAATGAGAGAGAGCAAAAGTGAAAGCGAATCACTACCAAATTGCGGCGACCGGGAAATAGCTCAATTATTAAACTGTAACTTGAGATTTGTTAATCATAATCCAAGTATCAATACAGGTTACATGCATATTAAAATACACATAAACAAAGCCATAAGTTCTGATGCTGACAGTCAAGTTCTTGTGTTTTAAAAGCATGCAGAGGAGAATAATCATGAATGCATCCCATTTTCTATTATGTCCTCCTATTTCCTTCTGTTAAACTGAATATGAATCAAGTTCTAATGCTTGATACAAATGAAATTGAAGAATTTCTGGGATGGAATGAAGGTTACCCAGTGTGAAGAAATGAACTTATACACAAGGTGGAGTACCACTGAGTAAAGAACAGACACACATACAAGATGCACACATGCATAGACAGAGACAAGCAAATGCACATACAAACATGGATGTTGAGGCAAAATACAATCAACGTGTGTGTAGGCCACGATGACAGTCGACGTATGAACTGGTGCCCAACGTTAAGGTATTTCAGGAAATGTTTCCGCCTCCCTCACACACACGTCGACCGTATTTCACCCCAACAATGGGCATGTTTAAAGAACCAAGGTTAAAGCAATGAAAGAAGCAAACTGCAACCTAACTTGGTCAATGCCGCTAAAGCACTATACTCTTCTTGTGACAAAATTCAGTTAATGCAGCCCCCTTTGATAAAAGAATATACAATAACTTCCAGATAAAAATTTTTGAATGCGACAAAAGCCCACAGGACCCAAAAGATATCTCCATACAAAGTAGTTCTACAACTTTGAAAACAAAGTCAATACTATCATGTCGCAAAGGCAAAACACATTAAGTACAAGAAGCAACAAGAGAGGTCAGGTGTCGAAGCCAAATACAAAGAAGTCATGGCAATGTTGTTTTTTTCCAATTTCCCGCACTTTTAAATTCTGTATGATGCTTTTAGATTGCACGCTTGACATTACTCACACAAAAATTAAAACCTCCAAACAATTGAACATAATCCAATTTCACAACACACAAATCTTTATTAGCCCCTTAAATTTAGCCAAATTCGACCATTGTAACTGCATTGCAAAAATCGTGCAATCTAAAATATACACTTCAAATTTGCATCTATTCTGGCAGGGTCCAATGAATTATAGCACACATTAGACCAACATAAAATCAATCGAAAAAACAAAAGACAGACATGCAGATCAGATGGTAGATCACATAATCACATAAATGAAACAAACACTTCAATGAGAGGTGAACTTGCCTTTGTCATTAATATCCTTTCATTCTCTTTTTCGCCTAAACTTTTTGCTTCGTACACAACTAATATTGGTAGCAGTAGCTAACATATTTATTATATTAGCACACACGATTCAAGCTTTCAAAGAGTCAAGGAAACTCAGAAAAGACGAATAAAGAGACGACGTCATGAAACTTCAAAGTTCAATCAATCACTCACAACATAAATCACTTCTACTTTGTAATGGACCAAAAGCAAAGAAAAGTTACCAGTAGCTTTTTGTAAGACAACTCAACAAGTCTATCCATGGCAATCTGCACGAGATCCCTGAAGAAACAAATACCACTATTTGTTGGTCTTCCATTCAAAAAACAATTTCAGTGATGAGTGCTCATTATTCAGAACACTCAAGTAAAACGTAAACAAATCTCATGCACAAGACACCCGCAATGGGTGGGTAGGGGACAGGCAGGATATACGTAAACTTTACCTCCACATAATATGTAGAGAGTGTTTCTAGGAATTGAACCTGTAACCTCTAGGTTGCACCCCTGCAACTTTACCACTAGGCTGCATGTCTGCCTATTATCCAGAACACTCAACTAAAAAAAAATCAGCAGATAATCATAGGAACAAGTATCCTACCGTCTTTCCGCTTTCATGCTTTCCTCAATTGATTTGCGTATACTGTTCAAGTAGGTCTTCTTTTTCCCAACCTAAAGGGTCAACTAAAATTGGATCAAACATATATAACAACAGACATCAATGGGAAAATAAATATTGGAGGGTGGGAGGTGTTGGGCGAGGGGTGATAAAAGAAAATGCTCATTGTCTTTGCTTAACCTGTTCGTGAAGCTCCTTCTGTAATTCAATTATGTCTTGATTAATAGCTTCATCCTCACCATCAGCTAGATCAGGCTGGAAGGAGACATGCAGGAGAAGGGCCATGGTTCAAGAATGTATTATTAACATGTAATTACATTGCAAATATACCAGAATAAGGCATCACCCTGACCTATACTACATTTAAGTCGAATATATACGCATGATTCTCTACATGTACTACATGCTCAACACACATGCATGCTGTATGTTGGATAATATGAATTCTGAAAAACGATAATAAAATCCCTTCCACCAGGGGAGAGTGCTAAGGGAGGACTTTCATACATGCCCTCAAGATGAAACTATGAGGCTCAGTCATTTTGACTAATTTATTTGCCTATCAGAACTTCTTTTTTTCTTGGAAACAAATGTTAAAATTTAGTTTCTTCCTCTCAGGTGCTTCTTTTGTATACATCAAGGCAATGAGAGTCAAGAATCCTCTTCAAGTTAATCAAAATGGTCAACCAAGAGTGTTTTTGCATTCTTCATTATCTTTCCCTCCTACTTGGTGCATCCTCTGGGTGTGGATGTTTGTGTGTACAGATTGAAACTTACCACGGTCTCTGGAAAAATGCCTATGCTCCGCAGCTCTAGAATAAGTTTGTCCTCTAGACACATTTGCTCATAGGGCAAATCAAGGGAAGAAATGACTGAACCATTTGCATGTAGAGATGGATGTTCGCCGCCATGAACTTCAGAAAACTCAGGTAAGATTCCAATTTTAGACTCCATAAATCCATTACTCTCTTGGAATAAACCATCACTACATAATTGATTATGCATACTTGTGGACCTAATATTCAGAGGATTCCCGTTATCAGAAAAGCGGTCAACAGAAGAATGCTTCTGAGATTTAACATCCAACAATGGCTCATATTCAAAGTCAATCCTGTTCCCATTTCTAGGCTCAACATCCATTGGCAGGCATGTGCCACCAAGAGAATCTTCTCCGCCGCATTGAAACAAAATATTTCTCCCTCCATTCTTTTCTTCAAAGTCGTCAAATTCATTTTCCACAATTAGAGCAGACAACACTCTTTGGAACAGTGGGGGAAATTTCTGTCCTCTTTCCAACAGAATTTGATCCTGCACACTTCTCTCTGTTTCTTCAGGTGCAAGGTGTGATTGAAAATGTTCTGCCTTTACAAGATCACCCTAACAAATCAAAACAACATTGTCACTGGAAAAAAAAAAAGCCAAAAACAGAGAATAACTAAGCTCTTTGCTGAAATGCAAAACCAAAAGTTTTATAACATCAGTGGATAATAAATGAGAACACGGGGACAGAAAAAAAAATAGAACTTTGGACTGAACACATAATAAAAGAAAGTACCACAGTTCAAAATTACAGATGAAGAGCAAAGTCCTATAATTCTACATGCTTTTCAGCTATCAGCAATATTTGGAGCTCTAATGAGTAATAATAAAACTAAAGACTGAAAATTTCATATTTCGAGAGACAGAAAGTTTCATATTTCGATGTACTTGGAGTTTTTAAGACTGCATGGTATCGAAGCAGGAGTTCTTGAGTTCAAACCTTAGCTTTCGCAATTTAAACCCCCATTTGTTGTTGTCCCAAGTGTGGGTGTTTGTATGTGTTTGAATGTTTGTTGTTGCCCCAAGTGAGGGCCTTGTGTGAGTTGCCCAAGTATTGGGCTTCGTTTATTGTGCACATGTTGGGCCATCGGATTGTCCAGCCAACATGTGCGGGGAAGTCTTAGAATATATATATGTCCCAACCCAATACTTTTTGGGTTGAATGGCAAAGCAACTAATCTTTAACAGGAGTAATTTACGAGATGCAAAGCGTCAAATCTGAAAACAGTCTCAGTGAGAGAACTTTTTTTCTCATAGAGGACAACCATTGGGATTTTTTTTTTTTAACGCAGAGCCATCACATAAGAGATTATTCAGTTTGTTTCAAGCTGTTTGCACTAAAGAAACTTCAATGCGTGGTACTTTCAAATCTGTAACATCGGTCCTTCATGGAGACTAAAGTTTGAAAACTAAAGACCTTGTACAAGCTCTAATAATAAAATGGACTGAAAATTCAGATGGAAGCAAAGGCAGTGGAATTTAGTGGCACCAAGAGAACTAGATTTTGCAAAGAAATTTTTTTGAAAGATTGATTCGCAAAGGAAAGGAAGAAGAATCTTTCGGGAATCAGATTTGTTACTGTTGTCAGAATGAAATCTATTTCAGGGTATTGACTATTCAAAGTGTGAAGCCTGTTATTGTAATAGCGGAACCGCAGTGCCAAACACACTGCTAATTCCATTGAATAGCGATCTGTGGTTGCTGAAGCAAAAGAGAAGGAAAATAAAGGAGAAAAAAGAAGGAAAAGGGAAAGAAAAACTGGTTTTCCCGCATCAGAAACTCTAGGCACACAAGCCTCGAACTCAAACTAAAACGCGCAGTTTTTCTTCTAAAATGGATCATGAGGAGTATAGATTCCATATATACCATTAAACATTCCTACTTAAAAGAACTTCCAATTGAAAAATTTTCTGTAACATCCTGTCAACTCTTGAAACCAATGCGAGGCTAGCCCAATAATTAAAGAAAACATAAACTGAACTTATAACAGAACTCTCCTGCCCAGACTTATCATAAAAATAGAAAAAGACATCAAATACCCGACGACAGCATCCTCTACAAAAGTCATTTAAGATTAACGGTAAGCATATACAAAAAACTGATTAGATCTACACTCTTAAACATACCGAATTAACATTGCTTTGGTCAAACATCGGAGATATCCCTTTATGAAGCTCCTCCATAGATTCCAACTGGTCCAAATGACATAATTGAATGGAGTAAATTTGTGAACAATCATTCGAGACAAAACAAATTGAAACTCCAAGTACATTTAAGATCATCCTTATGATAGATAGATTCAAGTCAGAACCTGCTGCTTCAGAGAACAGGTGTCTTCTAGGGAGAAACGAGCAAAAACAGGTTCCATTTTCTTCCAGAATGAACCAGAACAAGCAAGATCTGCAAAAGAAAAGTTTAATGGAAGCTCAGCCTAGCACTAAAGGGAAAAACATATTTGGGTCAAAAACCACAACAGATTGTTGTTAGCCACTTACAGCTAGCATTACAAGCAAAATTTGCGGCTGCTAATAGTTCTTCATGGTCATCATCTGATTCTCCTGAAACAAAAAATTGTAGTTATATATAACCACACTTATTAAGTTTCAGCTAGATATAAATTCCAGATTTAATCATATATTTCCTTCTTTTTTTACCAATTTCAATAACAACATAATATCCTGCATCTAAATACATGAACATCCAGATATAGGTCAAAGTAATATGCGCCTTAAATTTCTCCAAAATTTTCAGTAAAGAAACACATCCAGACAAATCACGAATCATAATAACATTTTTCAGTCACATAATTTATTGTAGCTTCCGAAGATAGTACCACATGACCTTGACTATATTACACTTCATTAATTAGAAAAGAATAAAAAGAACCAAATATATGAATGTGTGTATGTGAGAGAAGATAGAGGATTTATAGCTTTCTCATTTAATTGGTAGCGAAAATATGTTCGTGTTTTCAGTTTCCGAAAACTGTTTTCATTTTCAATTTCTTAATTTGTAGAAAATGCTTTCAGTTACATTCCAACAAGTGAGTTCTATGTATTTTAAGAAAAGGGTGAAATGACAATTATCGTTTTCTTATTTTCAAGAAAACATATACCAAACTTATCATGATTGATGTTTTCAGTTTTCAAGGAAAAAGAAAATAGAAATCGCTGAAACCAAACAACCTCTTACTTTCGCTTATTTTCCTCGTGTACAATAGCAAAAGAACTCGTGTTATGCTAGTATAATGGATCCTTTGAGCATTACTATTTGATAATATAACATAATAGCTACTTTATACATATTTATAGAATTATAATGGAAATGTACCAGTAAAATCGGGGGAAGCGCCGTTTGGCACATGCGCAAGATGAGTAGATGCCTTGCGATCTGATAATTTCTTTAGAGGAGGACGGCCTGACTTGCTGGAACTAGTAAATAGCTAAATGTATCAATGAAATGCAGAATAAAAATAAACGAAAAAAAGTACGAATATCTAATCATTGTCAAGAAAAAAAGTTAATCACCTTCCATTCTTATCAGAACCCGTCCTTGTACTCTTGGGTGGCTTTGGACTTTCCAACTTATCCCTCATAGGTGAAATGTTAGCTCTAGTAATAGACGAGCCCCTACTACTCCTGCCTTGTCTCCGCACACCATCACCAATCTCTTCCTTACTGAGTATTTTGTTCTTTTTTGGGAGCAACAAAGAAGTACCAGCATTCTGATCCAGGGCATTTTCCTCTACTTCACCACCAACTGTTCCTCTCTCTTTCCCTCTACTCTCACGGTTTTCACCAGCACCAGACTCTTCACTTTCAGATAATCTGGCTGGAGATGAAAGATTCTCAAGCTTCACTCTAATTTGCTGAGTGCCACTAACTGCAGCCCTAGCAAGAAGCAATCCGTTGGTCCCAACAGTAGGTACTCTACTGCCATTATCACAAGGGGAACAACCTTTTGATTGCAGTTGCAATTCATCCTGGTTAGTGACAGGAGGAACCAGATTTGCTCTTCTAGTGCGAGATATTTTCTGAGGCCTCTGACCAACCCATTGAGCCATGGAAGGAGAGGCTGATCCTGTGGGTGCGGGACGCTTGCGATTGTTGGCTCCACCGACTGGATTGACTTTATTTACACTTGAAGGTAGTTCACAGCCATCAAGTGCTCCAGATACACGAGGAAAATTAGGAGATGAACAAGAAGCAATGATAGGACCAGTTCGAGGTGCCCGCGAAGCCTTTCCTTTTGTCACTTGACCAGGACTAATTATATGGTTGTCCTCAAGAACACTTGATCTGAATAAAAAAATTGCAGCAAAACCAACCATCATACAGTAAAGATTGTAAGAAAATATTATCAATTCAAAAAATAGCTTTGAAATTCACGGCAGGTTGTGAGATAACAAGTTTTATAAGGATGAATCCAAGGAAAGAACAAGTACTTATTATTTGATTTTGCTACAAGTCGGTCTTTGTTTAATCCCCGAGTCAAATCCTTTGAAGACGAAACCCTTTCAGCATCATTCTTGGGAGTCGCATGCATACTTGAACCAGCTGGAAAGAAAGTGTCATCTATCTTGCCAACAACAGCAGTACCATTAAAAGATCCTGATCTGTAAGTCGACCAACAAAAGATTATGAGTTACAATTTACTCCAGGTAACAAACAATACTTGCAGTGGTAGCATCAAAAACAAGAACTAAATGAGAAAACAATCTACAATGAGGGCATACATAAAAGAAAAAATCAATGATCAAAGTGATAGTATCAAGAATTCATTCACTGTACGATCAAGTGCATAAAGGAGACAGATAAAAATCAAATAATATAATTAAATCAGAAAGCTAGCAAAGTGGCAATGATCCCGTCCATGTATTTATTTAAGGGAAACAATAAGATAAATTGAGGTAGAAACTATTAACAGAGAGAATTATAAATAATGAGTGCAACAAAATTAAAAAAAGTGTTGCAACAACCATTTATAATAGGCTATATCTGCCAATAAAGATTGCATAGGAGTAATCTGGCCTCTTCAAACATACAGACTTTGTGTGTTATAAAAAAAGGATAGATCAATGAATCACTCTAGCAATAGCTTGAATCAGGGTTATTTTTCTATTGCAAAAGAACATTCCCCAACTAAGTAGAGAAGTGGGCATCAAGGATCCCAAATGGCCACTTTATGTAAATATGTTAAATCGTACAACTGCTGCAATAATTTATATTATAAGATTCCCCCTCTGGCAAAACTAGTAGTGGATCGTGGCAACATTGACTAGCCTTAATAAAAATGAAAACAAAAACTTCAATATTCACCACAGGGATTTTATGTAAGTTTATTCCAAACAAAACGTGGTGTTAGCAATGATTAACATGATCTTACCCCATCCATCATTGAACAACTAATCCAAATTATTCAGGGTCAACTACATGAATCCTTAATCAAATTGCCCTCCACATTAAACCTATTTGCCACTCAGTCCTGCCTAAAGCTACAGCCTCTACAAATCCATTCGTATTCCATTCTTTCTTCATTACTTCCATATATTATTTTCTTCCTCGATGCTCTTCTTTTCTCTATGTTGTACATGACTATACCATCTTCAAAAATTCTCTCATCTATCCTCCATTCGGAGCTACCTTTGCCCTATATTGAGAATCTTCACTTCTTATCCAGCCAATCCTTGTATGTTCGTCTATGATTATTTTACCTTGGCTTAGTCATCTTCCTCTAAAGTAGATCATGTTGAAAATGCATAAACTCTACTTTCTTTCCAATTTAGCTAGGCTCTGGAAAAGGTCCAAAGTTGTTTGGGGTGTGGGTAAGGGAGAGCAACAAGTCAAAAATGTGTTGTCATCCTACCTCACACTTTTAGAATGGAAAAAATAAATTTACTAAAGCACCATGAAGGTGCAAACTACAAGGGGGCTAAATATTCAAATTCTAATGTACCCAAGTAAATCTGATTTCTCCATCTGGCACATAAATCAACTTCAAAAGAATCTTGACAAACTTTTTTGCATCATTTATTCATATTCTAATAATATTCACTTAATAACTTGACTTCACCACAAGTACACCATCTTAAAAGGGAGTATATTTCCTTTTTTAGCACTCAAAGCAGGTAGAGAAATTTTCTAGCAGAGTAATTGAAATGTTTCAGGACTTACCCAGAAGGAACAGGCTACTAAAGAGCAGGTATGCTAGATATTAGAAATAGGAAGAATTATAATTAAAAAAATAATCTATGGCTGTTTAAATTTTACTACCAATATTGAACTGGAATACATCTACTCATCATAATAGATTGGTATGTTAAAAATAAAAAATATACCGGAAGCCTTGGGCATCAGAAGATTGCAGACCAGGTTCACTGTTAAGCTTATAATGCATAATTCGTTTAGACTCTCCATTGCCATCAGTAGGCCTGGTAGAAGCAGTGCCTACAGAGCGTTTCCTTCTCATTTTTTTGTCCCACCCTTCTCCTCCTGTAGGCAGTCTACGAATCTTTTCTTCGACCACGTCAGAACCTTCGCCACCATCCCGAAGCATCTCTCTATCTTTTCCCATGACAAGGGGCTGCCTTGCAATGGTTTGGCTACGACCATCAGCCTACAAATTTGGAAAATAAGCCAGACTTATCATAGTTGCTGAGGCATTAATGATGATTATGGCAAGAAGCAATTGAAAGCACGCCCATTGAAATTTACAAACAAATTCACATATCTATTCTAGAGCTTTTGGCAACATTTAAAGCAAAAGAACAGCTATCCAGAAGAACTGAGCACGTCAGTGGAAAGGTATCTCTATTACCAAAAATTCAAACCGCACAGCATCACAAGGAGTGAAAATAATATTTAAAAATATCAGAAGCAGAGTTCAGACTATTAGGTAGCGCTGTAGCTATAAATCTAGGCATTTGGATAATGTCAACATAAAATAAATTTTGGCACATCTCATTCTGCTTTTGGATACAGAAAATATACATTATGTTTCTGCATATGCATAAAAGCACTTACATTCTTGCCAAACAGTAGCATCACATTATTTTTTAACATTTGAATTTAATACATTAAATTTGCTCAACATAATACCAATAGGACTAGTGTAAAACATTTTTCGAACACAACCAACTAGCTTTGCATTTTACATTTGAGCAAAACTCTAGTTTTACCAATCATTATTATTTTATACATACCAATTGTTCCAGTTCAGAAAGGTGAAAAATCAAACAACCATGAGCTTTAAGAAAATGCGAGTGAAAGGACACGAAGCCTTGAAATCTCTCGAAGCAAGATATGGATATGAAACTATTGGTAAGTGGTTCATAAGTATAGCATAACAAATTAACAATACAATTGAGTGGCAAAGAATTCACGTATTGGATAACAAGAAGGTTATAGAGTAAGAGTTCAAATAACCATACTGAATGCATAGGAATAAGGAGAAATATTATTATCATTGCAGTTATTGCCATTGTTGTCGTTAATGTTATTATTATAATTATAAAACTTCTAATTCTAATTTTTAATAATGACTATGATAAGAAGCATACATACCTAAACACATGCACACTGTGCGCATTGACACATCCTCACACAAAACAAATATGAAGCAAATGAGAGAGAGAACACAAATTCAAGAGCATTTTTGCGTGTTTATCACAAGTAGAAGATAACAAATCATTCAAGAAAAACAAGGAACAAATATCAAAATATACAGTATACAAACCCTTAGCTCGGCTATTGACGAGCGAACTCGCTTTTGCAAAACAAGACTCTTGGTTCTGTCCTCTAATCTTGGACTCCCAAGGTCTGAAGGGTTTCGATGACTCTGCACTCCCATCTTTAATATGTTCAACCCACCTGATCTTTCACTCGTGAATGAATCATTCCTTTGTTGCTTCTTCGAATTTAAAGCTTCGGAATACTTGTTCAGTTTTTGTAAGGATTCATTCAACCTTTTTGCTCTACCCCTGATACAAAGAAAATGTAACATCTTCAGCTCAGAAACTATTCTAATGACAAATCATGAAGTCTTAAGTCGCAATGCCATGAAAAGACATATTTTTCACATGACTGGGGCTGATGCTCGACAGAAAGATAAATCTTAATGGACAATAAAAGCAGATCCATTTGAAAGTGATTGAGAATCAATATGACATATTTCATTCGAAGCAAAATATTTCACAACAGTTCAGAAGACAACAATAAACCTGGCTTTGACTGATGCATCCAACACACTCGCTTTGAAACGCTTCAGCTCCTCAGTAGCCACTGGAGGGAGAAACTTTGTCTGAGCAGCTCCAAAAGAATTTTCCTCTGAGGTATTCCCATGAGAAATCCCCAAAACCCTCCTCACTTCACCCAACTGAGTATATTTTTGATCTCCCAATGAAATAGGATCCATTGTCAAACACTGAGTTATTGGAGGCATATCCCCAGATGATGAAGCACTGCCGCGCGACGTACTAGCACCAGAATTAAACATCCTGCTTTCAGTGCTCTCCCGGAAGCTTCCATATCTATCCAAACCGGCATTGAGATAATTACCCCTCTGTCCATCTGGATAGTTCACTGCATAAGCCAAATCCTCTGGACTAGCTGAATTTGAGTCGAATCTCGCATTTCCAGCCATTAATCAACTCCAGTTCAATCAACTCATATCCACAGAGGGCTCTCTTGGCAAATTGCTTGGGAACACAAGTAACAATTGCTAGAGCAGCTACAAGTTGGAAAAGCCACAAAATTATATGCATTCCACATTAGAACAAAGCCACGTTATACAAGAACAAGAGCTGAAATTAACAAGACCTTCTGCTTTTCTTTTCACTATAAAACGAAACACTCATCTGGCAATAGCGGCCCAAATTACAACCCAAAAAAAAAGACTATCTAAAAGTCCAAAAATGTATTAGGAACAAACGTACTCCCTCTTTTGTAGCCAAGAAAACCACAACAGCCAATAAAATAGACAGAAAGAAGATAGAAATTTAAATACTTGTTTTGTCACAGCTTTCGAAATTCTGATCCAAGTATGGTGAATGTCACATGAACGAGAGTATTCAAAAGTTACCCCCTTTTTTGCTGTTCAAAAATCATAAAAGTTCAAAGAAACAAAAAAAAAAAAAAAAAGAACAAAGTTTCAAATGTAGAATTTTCATTGAGTTTACTACGTTCTTTAAGCAATCAAACAGAAATTCAACAGCAAAATCACTTCCCGCCTGGACAAACACAAACAACTCCCTTTCAGCTATAGCGACAAATAAACCCAGTCGAAAAATGCTCTACGAATTCCTAAAGTACAAAAAACAACTACAATTCAAAAACCATGATCAAGAAAATAAAAAGAGACAAATTACACCAATTCAAGTATTCAACGAGGAAAAAATTGCGAAACCCACAAAATTCAGTAACTGTAATTATAAAATTTTCAACGAGAATAACTAGTTATTAATCGGAAACCAATTAACTTCGCAAAATCAAGTGAACCCAGCAACAGAATTCGTAACCCTAACTTAAGCAAGAATTCTAGGTTTTTCGCCGAATTGTCCAAGAATTCCTACGAATCCACCATCAATTCAGATACGCGAAGCTCGAAAGTACTGTAACTTACCTGCATTGACCGAGAGTGTACGAGATCAAGCTGCGTAGAGCGATGAATTTCTTTCTTTCTTTTTTATTCTTTTTATTACAGAGAAAGTACACAAGTCACTGTGCTCGAGAGCGACTATTTGAAGCCAAGCTGCCCTCGTGGAGATTCAATTCCTCCCTCAGAGAATGAAGGCCTTGTAGGGGTCCCTCGAAATCAGGGCCCTTTATCAGGTCTTACTAGATTTTGCTGATGGGGATCTGGACCGTCCGTTAATTTAGGGAGAAAGGTCATGGAGTCTGTCCTAGTTGGAATATACCCTTTTTGGTGTTCTGTTCCTATTACATGGCATTTGGTGTGCTTTGTGGGATCTCATTTTTGGTTTTGGTTTTGGTGTCTTGTCCTTTTGGACTATGGAGGTAGTGTCAATATGATGAATTGGTGATGGGACTTGACTCAATGTGTTGAGAGGATGAGGTAGTTGGTGGCACTTGAAGTTGACTTGTGTTGTTCAATTTGAGTATGGGTTTTCAATGGTTAAATTAAGGATAGGATAAAGAATAAATGTGGTTTTAAATGTTGACTTTCCTCTTTTTTACTATAGGTTTGTTATGCTTTTGTTGAATCATAATATGGGATGGGATGTTATCAGGGAAAGATGTCTAACTTAACTAGTAATGCATTCACACACACTTAAATATTAGGTTTATGGTTCGATCCCCTCCCCATCTAATGTATAAAAAAAATATATGGAATGGTATTGATAAATGTATAAAAGCCTATATATAAACAGTGTTATAGGTAGATATATACGTATATAAGTCTATATATATAGTTGTATATGTGTGTGTGGTACGAAAGTCAAAGTAATAGTTATGTATATAGATATATATATATATATGTATGTGTGTATATATATATGTCCAACGTAATAGTTATACGTATAGATATATATGTATATGTATATAAGTGTCTGACATTAATAAATGATCTTTGTATTGATATTTCATGTATGCAGCCCAACTTTCCTCTAAAGTCTTCAAAATACGACATTCGTGAAGCTTATCAGTAACTTTTCACTTCTATAAAAGGACCAGACACTGAGACAAAAAGAGAGGAGTCTCTATGGAGAAAGCAAAGAGCAAGAGAAGAAAAAATATCAGAGAGTGAGCTAGAATCATAGAGAGAGTTCTAGAGTTTCATTTTCTCTTTTACAGCAATTCTATCACATATTCTTTCTAGAATTTTGTGAGATAAATTACTGGTTGTGTAACCTAGTATGAGGAACAAATCCTCTTACTAGGGTGATGATGAATCCACTCTATTATGTTTAAATAAATTTGGTTTGATTAATTGTTAGTTTATTTATGCTATGTCAAGTGTTAATTAGTTATTCTTTATTGATGATTAAATCCTGATGCTTAGCTATCATCTAGGATTGATTGCCATGATGCAACTTGAGACATATGCCCATGTCCAATTTGAGACCAGCTTCTTGCAGTTGACACCGGAGTTACTTAGACATAAATGCCATATGTTAGGATCCCTGTGATAGCTACATAAGTTACCATAGGTCCTAATGCATTTTTTATTGTCCTAGCCAATCCATATGCCCATGGATGGTTGCAGTTGAGAATAGACGTGGTAAGTCAGATGCCCATGACTATTACATAAATTAGGGGACTTGATCTTTGACATGCATGAATGAAATGAGAATTATTGGCTAAATAATTTAAATACAATAGGGTTGGTGAAATCGGATCCCTAGTGTTTGTCTAGTTGTGTTAATCTTTATTCATTTTGTTTCTACTGATAATTACGAAGAGTTGGAATTGCATATATTTAATATTCAATCATTGTGGGTACGACACTCGTATTTACCACTTTTATACTACAATTGATTTGTGCACTTGCGAGTATAATTTGGGTTTGAAATCGCTATATTTTTAGTAGGTCTTAAATTTCATATCAAGTTTTTGGCGCCGTTGCCGGGAACTGATTTAATATATTGTTATCTAACTTTTGTATATATTTATATATATATATATATATATATATATATATTAATATTAGTATCCTACACCTCCTTAATGGAAGGTTTTTTAGTTTTTTTGTGGATGGCTTAACCGCCCCATCTAACTATATATTATTGGTTGGTTCTACTGCTATCGCCTATATCTGTTTATAATAACTGTCACTAACACTTACTAACTTACTAACATTTAAATTTCTGCCACTAACAGTAACGTTTATTTATTTATTTCTTTTACAGCATTATTTATATTTGTGGTTGGCTTTACACTGCCCCACCTTTATATATATATATATATATGTTTATGTGGTCGGCTGAGCCGCCTAATATAACTTTTTATTTCTGTTAATACTTATGGTTGGCCTTTATGCCCCATTTTATTGTTTTTTATTAATTTCTTATTTTGTGTATATTCACTCTTTTAATTTTGTTAAAAAAAAGGATTATTATTGCTTACATTTTCTTTTATGCAAGGAAGTCGCTGTCAAAGTTCAAATCTTCTTAAATACAATCCAGAGATTGAACAAACTCTTGCACAACTGAGAAGAGAAGTAAGAGGAAAAATGACAGAAGAGAATCCTGAGAATGCTTTTGCTGGAATTACAAATCCACCAATCAATGAACCTGCTCGGAGGCCAATGAAGAATTCATTTGTACCTCAGAATATGGAGCAACCATCCAGCATAGCATTTCAACCCAATGTTCAAGGCAATGTCACATTCTCTCTAGTTCTACTCAATGCAGTCCCACAATTTTGAGGCACAACATTTGATGACCCTTACCTACACATCAGAGAATTCTTTGAACTCTGTAAGACACAATCTGTTCAAGGTTTGACGTCGGAAGAAGTACGACTCATATTGTTTCCATTTTCTCTCAAAGACAATGCAAAACTGTGGTTCAATTCTTTGACCCCAGGATCGATCACTACATGGGAGGAAATGGCAACAAAATTTTTTAAGAAGTTTTTCCCAGCCCAGAAGACGAAGCAATTAAGAAGGGAAATTCAAACATGGCAGCAAAAAGATGGGGACTTATTTTATGAAGCTTGGGATAACTTTAAACAGCTACTGCTCAAGTGTCCACACCACAACTTGTCACAAGATGATCAAGTTCAAGCTTTTTATGAAGGACTCGACGCAACAAACACAAGCATTGTAGATTCAGCTTGTGGAGGCATATTAATGGAGAAAAGCAGTGAAGAAGCTTTTGAACTATTTGAAACTTTAAATGAAAATTCTCAACAATTTTCATCTGGAGTAAAGCAAGGGGTAAAGCTTCCAAAAGGTTTGTATGAAGTTCACACCAGAGCAGAAAATCAACCTCAGTTGCAAGCCATGGAGAAGAAGATTGACATGATAATGAATGCAATTTCATCTTCCCAACAAGCAGGCCAAGTTAAGATGTGTGCCATTTGTTCTCAACCTAACCACACCATGGAAACATGTCCTATGTCTTCCAACTCTGAACAAGAACATACCAATTATGTGGGGCAAGGTGGTTTCCAACCCAACAACAATCCATTTTCAAATACATACAATCCAGGATGGAGAAATCACCCAAATTTCAGTTGGGGAGGACAAGGCCAGAGTAAGCAATACAATCAGAAGATGACGCAACAAGTCCTTGCCGAACCAAAGAAGTTTTCTTTGGAGGAGCAAATGGCTTTTCTAGCTTTCAACACCAGCAATTTTATTCAGAAAACGACGGAGCAAAATAGCAGGTGCGACCAACAATTTAGCAACGTACATGGATCTATTCAGAAACTTGAAGTTCAAGTTGGTCAAATTGCTGAGCGATTAAGTGAAAGAGAGATGGGCAGATTGCCGAGTCAACCAAAAGTCAATCCAAAAGGCAAGGAACAAATCAACGCCATTATCACCAGACGCGGAACAACTGTGGGATTTTTAGAGAATGATGGTGAAGAGGCCAAGAAGAAAACAAAAATTGATGAACAAAAGCCTGATGATGCAACTCAGCCCAAGCCGACTGACTTATCAAAGCATAAAATGAATGAATCTCATCGGATCATTTTTCAAGGGTTTTGTTTTGAGTAGGGTTTGGCGAAAGCCATTTGAGAACATTTTGTGGATAGGCTTTGACGGCATTGAATTTGTCCCACCATTTGCATTTAAAAGTACGAATAAGAAATGTTTGTGTACTGGGGTCGGTATGATAACTATATTCCCAGTTGGATATCCAGGAGATTGCAAATGTGGAGAAGAAATATAATAAAGGTGGCAAAGTTTTGTCTTTTGGTTGGAATTTTGAACGGAAAACATCATATCCTTCCTGAACCATTGGTGGAAGGATCTGTGGAACGGGTTCATAGTACCACTACCATTCATTAAACCAATATGGGAAATCATAAATTTGATTATTTCTAAAGTAGAAAAACCAAGAATGTCTTTGGAATTCATTTTGAAAAAGAAACGTTTTAATCCATGCTTCTTGGTAGTCCTAGTAATTATATCCCATTGGATCAAAATTTTGAGAAAATCGTTTTGGTTTATTTAAATCTTGGCCCCATAGAGAGGGCGTTATAATCTTTAAAATTTGAACAGTACAATGTGTGATAACCGTTTGATTAGATGAAGAATGGTATTTTTTGAGGGGTATTGAGTCAGAATCGACAAGTATGAATTCATAAAACTTTTGAGTTTTCCTCAAATCTTGTGGCATATAATGCCAATTTATAGGAAAGATTTTTGAAACCACTTGTTGTGGGTTTTCGCAGTGGCATTCTTTCTCCATAAGAATAACCTTTTGAAAACATTGGTTTGTCAACATATTGTGAAATTGGTTTTGATCCTGAGGATTTATTTTGTGCTAATGCAATTTCAGCGACAGTTACTAAGTCTACTGGAGATTCTTTTAAAAGCGGCTGTGATTCTTGAATTGTGAGACTAGTTGTGGGTATAACTAGAGATTCAACCGTTGGTTGCTTTTGTGCCTGAATTCCTAAAGCTGTTTCAGGTGTCTTTTGTAAATGAGAAATCCATGCTAGGAATTCTGCATTGTTTAAAAATTTTGTAGGGATTTCTGGACTAGAGTTTAAAGGATTGGAAGATACCACATGTTTACCTTTAAGGGCAGTTTTCTGATCTTCTTCTTCGGCGATATCCGCCCAAGATTTTTTTGGTAGTATTGTATTATCCAGAGCATATGATGCTTTGGATTCTTTTTGTGTTTGAGACCTTGTTGTTGGCATGGACCCTCTTCCTCTGCCCCTGCCTCGGTCTCCACGGCCGATCATTGTGTCTGTACAAATACTTAGAGTATTGAGACTATAATGATGTATGGAACATTGTTTTAATAAATTAATATTTTTAATAATAGTTGGTGGATAAAAGGAAAATGAACTAAATTTCCAAGGATCATAGTATGTATTCCTTCATTGTCAACTTCAAAAGGTTTGATAAGTTCTAAAAACGGTATTCCTAGAATAACATATTTTGTAATATTTTGTATCCCAAGAAAACTAGTGGTAAAACCAATACTAGAATTTTGAATAGTGACGTCAGATACTTTGTAAAGAATTTTTAGATTTTCACCATTGGCGGATTTCATTCCTTCAATTGTGGCCTCCCAATAATTACGGGGAACTAAATTAGCACGAAGGCAGTTTAATGATTCCCTTTTAGGAACGGTAGAAACAAGTCTCTTTAGTGGTCCAATCTATTTTGATTGCTACCCAAATTTCTCTGTTTCTTTAAGTGATCAAAATCTTTTAGATACACTAACATTAAATATCAAAACGCACAATTACAAAATGGCAAGTGGATCTCTTCCACTTTCTCTAATTTATCGAATCCATTACAAGGCTATGTCCTCTGCTTTTGGATCAAAAGCTTTGAGACAATCACCTCGCGGTGAAACCTTGTTGATACAAACCGATATCAATAGATCAAATATGACAATCCCAAAATCAATTAAATGGAATGATGTTACTCTACCCAAAACTTGGGAATTACAGGAGGTTTTACCTCCCAAGAAAATAGAAAATACAAATATAGAGTATATCACCCAATCCACTGACGGAAAGGTCGAAATTACTTTTGGCTCTCGACGTCATTCAATTGATTTACAAAATCTTCAAATAGGTTCTTTTTCAAATTCTTTCAAACCACCATTTAGTCCACAATCAAGAAATTCTTTTTCTGCTTCAAGTACTACTTCCAAACCAAGACCTCCACCTAGTACCTCTTATCATTCTGAATTACGAGGTGTGGATAATTCTAGTTCAATACCAAAACCATTTTATGATGTTCAACATGCAGAATCCAATGAGGGTTCTCAAACGGAACAAAAGGAATCACCCCCAATGTCACCAACCTATTCACAAATGGTAGATAGTTGTGACCATCCTGAATTAGGTGTCTTAGAAAGTGATTTTGTTATTGACAAAAAATATTTACAAAAGGAATTTTATTCAAAAGATAATACTTTAAAACGTGAATGGTTTCTTAACAATTATAAAGGACAAAAACGAGAATCAATTCAAAACGAATATTATGATTTTCTAAACGAATACAAAATACAATTATTATTTTTTAACTAGTTTGAAATGACTTTTCCTGACACAAGTAGTGATTACCCTTTTTCTTTACCCTCAGCAAATACTAACGCTAGAATCCAAACGTGGCATGATATAACCCAAAACACCATTATTGAATCCAAACACCCACCTTTAACCCAACTCAAAATAGATTACAAAAATATTCCAATAGTTGCAACCCCCTTTAAAATTACAAAAACCGATAAGGAATTTAATAATTTAGTTGAACAAAACAATTTTACAAACCAACATTTATCTACAATAGGTCAACAATTAAATAGGATTGAAGATTATGTACAAAAACCAACCCTTAATCCTAGCATAGATAAACCGGTATTTAAACCCTATGAAATCCCTCCAAAATTAGTCAAATCTTTAAATACTGAAAAAAATGATTTTATGGAAGCATTAGATAATAAATTAAATCAATTACGAAATGATTTTACCCATTTCCCTTCCATACAAATTCCTGACACCCCTGACTCATCTTCAAAACCGCACTACATAATCTTGACAAAACTGACAGTCAATCTGGAAATTCTGATTTAGAAATTAATAAAATGAAATGGCAATCTCCCCAAAAATTATATTATTCCAAAACCACTGCACCAGATCTTCTTTTAGAAGAAAAACAAACTCCCAAGCTTAGTGACTCTAACAGAAAAGATAATTTTAGTTCCGCCTCTTCTCTTGAATGTAATATACTTTCTAAAGATCACGGATTCTTTCTAGAAATAGTTAATCACATTGAAGACCCCGAAATTAAACTAGCTTATTTAGAAAAATTAAAACAAAACTTAGTCCATCTAGAAAAAGAAATTGAAACCAGTTACTACATATAATCTTAAAAGACATTTTGACTACACATAACCAAAACCCATATGATGTTACTCTTCCAGAATTACAATATGAAATTAAAAAAATTAAGAAAGAAATTAAAATCCTTAAAAGCAAACAAGTTAATAACCATTGGAAAATAGATAAAGAAGGAATTTTAGAAAACAGCATATACAACGAAGATACACCACTTCTTGGGTTCTTATCTCATAGTCAAAAATGGTTTATTAAAATTACAATTGTTATCCAAAATTCTTTTTCCTTTGATACTATTGCTTTGGTCGATTCTGGAGCAGATTTAAACTGTCTTCGTGCTGATTTAGTTCCTTGTCGTTTTTGGGAAAAACGATAGAGGGAATAAAAACTGTAAATGGTGAACACCTAAATATTCTCTACAAATTATCTGATGTTACAATAAAAAATTCCCATATTAATTTTACTACTAACTTTCTTGGTATCCAAAATATTACGAAATATGTTATTTTAGGAACACCATTCCTACAACTTATCAAACCTTTCAAAGTCAAGGACGATGGAATACATACTAAAATTTTAGGAAATAGGTTATTTTTTCCTTTTATTCAAAAACCTATTACAAAAGATATCAACCTATTAAACCAATGCTCTCTCAATAAATATACAATACATTGTCTAGTTTCTAATAAAGAAAAACAAATAGAGCACTTTACAGATGAAATTGATATTACTCTTCTTGAAAAACAATTATCAAAACCAGATATCCAGAATAAAATTAATTCTCTTCAAACTCTTTTTGAAACCGAGGTTTGTTCGGACCTCCCTACTGCATTCTGGAATAGAAAGAAACATGTAGTACAATTACCTTATGAAAAGGACTTTAAAGAAACTCATATTCCTACAAAAGCTCGAAGTATACAAATGAACAAAGATTTAGAAGAACCTTGCAAACAAGAAATACAAGAACTTCTAGATAAAAAATTAATTCGTCATAGCCAGTCACCATGGAGTTGTGCTGCTTTTTATGTAAATAACAATGCTGAAATAGAACGAGGTGTTCCCCGTCTCGTTATTAATTACAAACCACTAAATAAATCCCTCCAATGGATTAGATATCCAATTCCCAACGAAAAAGATTTACTAGCAAAATTATATGCAGAAAAAATATTTTCAAAATTTGACATGAAATCAGGTTTTTGGCAAATACAAATCCAGGAGGCTGATCGGTATAAAACAGCTTTTACCGTTCCTTTCGGGCAATTCGAATGGAATGTTATGTCATTTGGATTAAAAAATGCACCTTCCGAATTTCAAAAAATTATGAATGATATATTTAATCCTTATTCTAAATTCTTAATTGTTTACATTGATGATGTTTTAATTTTCTTCCCTAATATTAAACAACATTTTTATCATCTTTCTAAATTTCTCAATATTATCAAAGAAAATGGGTTAGTAGTCTCAAAAACAAAAATAAAACTATTACAAACTTGTATTCGATTTGTTGGTCATAATATTTACCATGGTACTATAATACCAATTGAACGATCTATTCAAATTGTAGATAAATTTCCTAATAAGATATTAGATAAAAACCAATTACAACGCTTTCTAGGAAGCTTAAATTATATAGTCGATTTTTATCCTAATTTACAAAAGTTATGTAAACCTTTACATGACCGACTAAAAAAGAATCCACCTCCTTGGACAAATACTCATACTGCTGTAATAAAAAGAATTAAAACCTACTTACCCACCTTGCCATGTCTTAATATTGCAGACCCAACTTCTCCCAAAATAGTAGAAACTGATGCTTTTGAGTTAGGATATGGAGGTATACTCAAACAAATTAAGAATAATAAAGAAGAAATAATATAGTTTACTTCCAAAAAATGGAACTCTACACAACAAAATTATTCTACTATCAAAATAGAAATCTTATCTATTGTATTCTATGTTTCAAAATTCCAAGGCGATCTACTTAACCAAAAGTTTCTTATTCGTGTTGAGTGTAAATCTGCCAAGGATACTCTCCAAAAAGATGTTCAAAACATTGCATCTAAACAAATTTTTGCTAGATGGCAAGCTATTCTCAGTGTTTTTGATTTTGAAATTGAACATATTGCAGGAAAGGATAATAATTTGCCTGACTTCTTAACCAGAGAATTTTTACAGGACAGGTAAACCTTGCTGCTCTCCTTAACAGTTTTTACGGCTACTCAATCTCTACAATATATTTTAAATCGATTTTCAACCTCCATCTTTGACCATCAATTTAGTTTAGATCTCCATGATAAAATTTATCTCGAACTTGAAGCCACACAAATTAATGTTGTTCTATCTTATAGTGATGGTTGGGAAGATACATAGAGTTACCCACTTTTAAATGCTGACAATGTCAAAAAGGAAACCCTAAGGGCACTCCAGCTTTTTCATCTTCCTTATGATTTACGCAAAGATATTCTTGAAAGAGCACTTTATCCCAAGTATCAAAATAGACAGTGTGCACTGTCTGTGTGTGTGTGTGTGTATATATATATATATAATGTCGGCCTTGAGCTCGGGCTGGGCCAAAATTTGCCCGAGGTGTCGGGCTTCGGGCCCGGCCCGGCCCCAAATATGGAGCCTAGGCCCAGTCTACTTTTGGGTCGGGCCGGGCTCGGGCTAGGGCTCGGACCGGGTTTGGCTTAGGCCTGTGGGTCAAATGGTGAGCCCTATTTTCAAATGAAGAATGAGATTCGGGCCCAAAAAAGAGATCTTCAAATCCCAATAGAGAAGTGAAGAACTGCATATTGAAAATGGTCTGCAATGCTTTATGTCTCTTCTTTTTATTTAGCACTTGGTCCCTTGGTAGAATGCTTGAAACAATAAACAAATATTGGTCATGAAATATGGAATTGTCTCAAAAATGTCCATATGAAAACAATTTTTGAAATAGTTACTTTATCCTCTCAAAATTATCTAGAAATTCCTGCGACAAACTGATTGTTTGGTGTATACGCTACTAAATATGGTGCATGAAACGCAGCCATAGTACCTTAGATTGTTATTTCTTCTCCTGCTATGTAAGAAAAAAAAAAAGTTTTGGTCCACTCACAGATTGTGCCACACTGATCATATTTGGCTAGAAAAAGACTACCCAGGTTTTGTAGTCAAAGATCAAGGGTATGTGGGCCTGGATTTTGAAGGTCAGGCTCATGTGTCCATGGCAACTGTTCCCATTAGTCTCCTCTTGAGGAGAAAGTTTTTCCCTTTTGATCCAAAGCTTCAAGAATATTATTGATTGGCCTGCGATAGAGTAAGAGGCCAAGCTTCTCGGGCATTTGTCGGGGGTACTATATTTTTGCACCTAATGTGTATAAGAGGCCAAGCTATCTTTTTTGCACCTAATGTGTTTGATTCAATGCTTGGAAGACTTCAGCCTTTTGAATTCAACATTCCCAATTTCCCATCGCTATCAAGGGATATGTAGACTGGATAGTGTGTGATCCAAAGGTGTTCACTCAGTGATTTCATGGTAGTTTACTATAATTGATAGTTTGAATCACAAGTCTCGAATGTTTAATGCATGAACCTACCGTTTACGATGGAATACACTTTTTTTTTTCAGACAGCTTTTGGCTACTGTTTAGGACATTGAAAATTCTCATTTGCTGCATGTCAAAATCAATCTTACTGTCTAGCATTAATGTACATGATTGATTTTGCAAGATGAAATGATCTAAGGTACTCTCAGAACTTACTTTGTCCCTCTTTTTGCCATGCCCTCTTGAAAAAATATGTGTATAGTGAGTGAATTTGTGCTATGAATATGAACGGCTTGAAGCTGTAAGATAGTCTGTTCTTAATTAACACTCTATTGTGCAAGTGTCTTGTTTGCTGCCATTCTCAAATCACAGGCTTTGCTATATCTTTGGCATCATCCAGGTATGATTTACTATATTTGATGTCATTTTTAATTGCGTTTCTACATTATGATGTAATACCCCATTTTTTTAAAAAAAACAATTGAGTTGATAAATAAAATAAGAAAAAAATAAAAAAATATAGGAACCTTGTGGTCAAAAATACAAAAGAAGAAAGAATTGAGGAGTAAAAGACAATACAAATAAAGTAATTAATAAAATAAGCATACAAAGGTTGTCGGCAACCTTAGGAGACAAAAAGAAAAAAAAACAAAACAAAACAAAGAAGAAGTTCGAGGAACCGCGAGAGAGAAAGGGAAAATGTGAAGAGAGAATGTGATTTTTGAAGGAGATAAAGGGAAAAGAAGATGGAATCAAGAGTTTGAGACTTTCATAGGCTTGGATTCCAAGATTTCTTCAAGATTGAGTTAAGATTTTCATGGGTTTGAAACTAGGGTTTATGGGTTTGGTTTGATTTCATGAAATTGGAGGTTTTGGGGTAAAATTTTGTTGATTAATCAAAGTTTATGTATATTGATGCTAGGTTTGAGCTTGGATTGAAGTGTGGAGATAGGAGGAGAGGTGGTTGAGCTAAGGATTGAAGATTTGGGGCAAGGTGAGTAATTTATCTTGAAATTAAGAGATAAATGTAAGTAATTGGTTTGGAAAATAACAATTTTGGAATGGAATTTGAATGGTAAGTGTGTGTATGGTTTAGGTTATTGAACTTGGAAGATTGGTGGCTAGAATTGTGGTGAGATTTTGCTCAAACGAGGTAGGGATTTTCTTAACCCTTAATCTCAAAACACTATTGGCTACCCGAATTGTGTTAAATTCGTTAGTTTCCGCCTTTTTGTTCAAGGGGAAATAAACCTTGGATTGTGTGCTATTGTGAACTCAAATTGTTATGTTGTGTGTTTAATGTTGAATGCATTACCCGTGGACACTCGGTCATCTATCGAGTAGTCGATACTCTTGATCACATGTTTTAATGAATTTACGCGCAAATAAGTTTAGTTGCATAACATTCATGTGTGATGTTACATTTGATGCATGGTGGAAGTGGTGGATTGGATTTGGTGCGTACATCAACGTGTATTAGTGGTTCCGGTTATTTGGCTCTAGTGACACGGTTGATAGTACTTGTATGGACATGCACTAGTGGTACCGGTTAATTGGCTCTAGTGGCATGGTATGAAATATTTGTGAGAGCGTGTGCTAGTGGTTCCGGTTAATTGGCTCTAGCGACATGGCTCGGTTAGATGTAAGAATTGCATTTGTTTGATGACATGGCATGTTGTTGCATTGTGTTACTTTTTAAAAGATTTCGGCCTTATTCCTTATTTTATGCTCCTATTCGATATCCCTACTGAGCCTCCTGCTCACCGTTTCATTTTTCCCCCTCCTCAGGTGATATAGGTACTAGCACTAGTGCTCCGACTACGGATCAGTAGGGAGGCGCGTGACGTGGATGGCCTGGACTAGTGTTGGTGTAGTGGTTTGCTTTTATTATGTTTATGTAGTGTTTATGTTATGGATGAATGATGATTTCGGTTGGTTAGGCCTAAGGCCTTGGTATGTACATGCGTATAGGAATTTATGATTTGGGATGATATGGCCTGAGGCCCTGGATGATTATTTTGGAGGTATGGGAATTGTGTGGTTTAAATTGCTTTGTGCAGGGGGCATTCTCCGAAATACAGGGAGGTGCTACCGGATTTTTGTTTAAATCTTATTGCTTTTAAAATTGTGGATTAAGTCGATTTGAGTCCTTGTTTTGGATGGCGGCATGTAGGTGCACACATATGTTGTCAATATGTCACGTTCCTGGGACGGGGCATGACAATGATGAGTTGAAGGATTAGCTTAATAATTCCAACTGTAAAGTGTATGATTATTATGATGAAAGAGTATTTAACATTTTAACTCATCATTATTTACCATCAATTCACAAAATTAAATAAGTTGACTTTTTGACTGAACTCTTGTCTTTATTAATCCAAGTCTGGCATTCAAAAGAGGAAAGATCTCGAAATCCACCTAGTTTTCTTAGAAACCATCGACAGGTGATGTAAAGTTGTAAACCTGGCTTCACAGAAATTGATTAAATATAGGTTTTGATGTTGGTCTTCCAAATTAGTGTGACCCACAAGAGCATTCCTAATCTTTTAGGTTCTATTTACACTATGTGAAATCCTCTGACTAATCAGAGTTGGTTCTGTCAAAGCAATATATATATATGCCCCACCAGTCTCTCCCTCCACTAAATATTCTCTTCTTTTACTTGTTCTTAGTTTTCAGTGACTTTCAGAATCTATCTCTCTTTCTCTCTCTCCCGCCCCTTCTCTCTCCTGTGTATTTTCAAGAAACAGAGTTTTGCATATCTTCTCTGTTTCCCAAGTAGAGCTAGTTGTGTTTCTATTAAAGCAATGGAAAAACAAGACCATAAGTCTCCAAAAATGCCAGAAACAAGACTTCCTCCTCGGAGGGGTCATGTTAAGGCGAGGATTTTCAGAGAGTTGGCAAACTTGGTGAAGAATGCAGCATCAGTGGCTGGACTGGTAAAGAAGAAGAGAAGTTCCAATGAAAGCTCAACCTCAACAACTCCTCCATGTAGCAATGACACTTCTGATGGGACTTTGGAGTCATGACCCAGATGAGATACACACACACGGACACACCTAATAAAGATTTTAGCTTGATTTAATCCATTCACTGATTAAGCTTTGTCGTGTCCGTCTCGTTCCTTTTCCTTACCAGTTATAGTCAATCAAGCATGGAAAGCAGTACTTGAGATATGATTCTTCTGAATTACTTTGTCCTGTTTTGTTAAAAGGTTGAAATTTAGGGTTTTTTTTTTTGAAGAGATTAAGGTGAGACTGAGAAGATAGCCACAGCTTATTATTCATAAGCAACTGAAGGCAAAGAGGGTATTCTGCTGGTTATAGATGGTGTTTTAGTAGTTACAGATGGGTCAGAAATTTTTCTCCTTTCTATGCCATTAAATTCAGGGTCTTGCAGCTGGGCCTCAAGTTCTTTTTCTCTTTTGGTCTGTTTCTTGTGAAGTAGACAGTCAGTTTCCATTTCTTGTCCATTTTGCATTGAATGTTGTTGTCTAGTTGTGTATAATCCAATATAACTTTTGTCTTTTTATTTCAAATCTGCCTTTATTTGAGTTCCAGGTATTTTCTTCTTGTGTGTGTTTTAAAGCTTAATGGTTCATGGCTTCATGCCAACAACTAAAAATAGTTTACAGGTTTAAGAAAAAAATTCTTCTGGCCATAAACAGTCTTGGTATGTTGTAAGCACAGTCCTAAAAGGCCTTCCACAATCCTTTTCTTTCTGAGGAAAAAAAGGTTCTAATTGTTCAAAGCAACAGCATTAAGAAAGTGAATTTGAGTTTGACAATTCTTCTGCTTCAAAAAGATACAGGAAATTGGTAGGACGGACCCATGGATCTTCAATCTCAGGTCATGCTCTTCCAGTCATCTCCCTAGCTTTCTTGAATGGAAAATCATATAAAGGGGAATTGTGGGTCCATTGTCATGGTCCTTGAGAGTTGAGATATCTCCATTTATAAATTCAATCAAATTTGTGCATGCTGACTCTTTGAATATTATTTTGTGGGTATTTATAATTTCCATTTTTAAGGGTGTAATGTAGATAAGTCCCTAGTCGTCATCACCATCATCACTGAATCAGTATATGCTGGTTCTCAGCACCAATACATGCTCAAAAGATTTATTGACCACCCACCAAAACCAGTCAAATTGATGGAAGACTCACCACAATACCCACCTAGCCGATTAATCTAACGGAGCATGTGATTCATAATTGTGCGATGTGAGCATGAGATGAGTGCGAAGTGCGTGTGAGATGAGTATGGGGTGAACATTGTCATCTTTGGTATAAAATAAAAAGTAAGAGTCAGTGTGAGAATATTAATAATACAATTTTCATGTTTTTTTTTAGAAAATAAAATAATATTTTATAACGTGTAAAAGAGTTTTTTACACTTCAAAACTCATCCTACTTTGTGATGGTGAGAATGACTATTCTCCATGGAAAATGTGGAATGAGTTTGAGATTTCACCCTACAAAACTCAACCAAACAAGAAAATATATAATTTCACCCTCATTTCCTCTCAAAACACAAACTAAATGCCCCATAAATCCTCCTCTCAATAGAAACATATATGATTATAATATTAGGCCTAAAATAAATTTATGGGTCAATCTACCTAAAATATTAGGGAAAACTTGGACTAAAAAGTCAGAACTTCCAATGGAGAAAAATAAATCAGCTGAGTTGAAATAAACAATTTCAGACTGACCCTAACAAGTAACAACTTCTCGGTCAACTAATTTTTTATTTTTTTTTATAAAAAAGGTCAACTAAACTAATTCATTGATTACTTGCCCTGTAAAGCTTTGTAGGAATATAGGAGAAAAAGAGAGGGTCAAAACCCATGATGCTAAATTGCCTTGCTTATTATAATGTGTTCAAACTTCAAACTGTCAATAAAAGAAAACCAGTCAAAACTCGACAGATAAATATATGTGTAATGATGGTCATCACCTTATTAATATTGGAGTAGTTGTTAAGAATAGTCCATGAATATCGATTAATGAAGTACTAGGATCAAATCTTGTCACATGGCCCTGTCTCTTCATGGGCTATATTATAACTCAGTAATTATGAGGGTCAAAACTTTGTATGTGTTTATCTAACGCGTGGACTCCTGGGTATATTTAGTACATATATTTTTTTTTGTGTCAAAAACTCAGTCCATGAAACTCTACCCCAATAGTAATCCCACAGACCATATGCAGTACCCACAAATCAAATCTAGTAGTTAAATTTTGGATCGAAACTCAATGCGATGGAAATAACGTCAAATTACATTAGGTGTTGAAAACTTGCGACGTCTCATGCACATACGTTGAGAGATTCAAACCCCTAACTTAAGTCACTTAATCATATGAACCAACAAAAAGAAAGTCACATGTTTAATCGGGGAGGGCGCCTCGATTGAGTCGATAGGAGACCTTTGCGGCTTTAGTTGTGCTATGATGAAAATAAACAAGGAAGTGCAAATAGGACATCTGATCAAACTATATAAGAATATTTAACAGACACTTATTAATAGAAGCCGGATATGTACCCAAATGCAGATAATTATATGAAAAAAGTAGGTGGAATCCAGAAGGGAAAATCATGACCATCGCACCTGAGGAAGGAGGAACTAGGAAGCATCTTGTATCAAGTTACAAGATTTTTGTTTCTTTTTAATTTCAGATTGGAAAGTGAAGAAGGGTGCATGCATGCGCACTCTGGTCATATTCATAATTTCCAGGTGCTTATTTGTACGCGGGTTGGCCACTGTTGTACTTATTTCTACAAATTCCAATATTGCAGTTTAAGTGTTCGATCAAATTCCTAAACCATTTACATGAGCGTATCACATGTTGTGCTTGATTTTAAGTCGCACCAAAAAGCCTATGTCAAGAAGTTGGAGGACCTCCGCCGGCCGCTTCCCGAGTACACCAAGGTTTTGGTTGCCAATAACACTTAGTTCTTAAAGCAATTGAGGGTACCAAGTGGGAGTCCCTTAAACCATGTATGCAGGGCATGAACGCCTGGCTTTTTTTTTCCACACGGAGGAGAAGAAACTGGATGGGAACGATTTTACAGATGCGGTTTTTGAAGGGAAGTTCTATGGGCCTGATGAGTTTGAGGCTCTTGAGACAATGCCCACAAGAGCTGAGATTTATGCTAAGATGTTGGGGGCATTGCAGAGTCCGGCGATGGGGCTGGTGGGAACTTTGCAGGCGCCGGCGAGGGATGTGGTGATGGTGTTGAAAGCCTATGTCAAGAAGTTGGAGGAAGAAAGTGGTGGTGAAGGGCAGTAGAGGACTTGCTTGTAGCTTCTGTAAGTGTGTGATTTTGAGACGCTAGAACCGGAAATTTATTGGGAATCTTTGAATCTCACACCTGAACATTGTTGTTGATGTGCTTGAAATTTATATGTAAAGGTGAGAGGAGTTGAGAATCCTATCACTGATGTGCACTCTGTTAGTCGTTGTAGCAGAATCAACTGCAACAGCAAAAAGCGAGTTTTTCTTGACCTGAGGTTCGTAGAGGGAATGCAAATGGTAAAAACTCGATGAGTTTTGAATTTACAATCCTGAATTCTCGTTCCTGAAGTTGTTACTCTTTATGTTTGAATAATTTTGAGGAAATAATGAATAAGGATTTCAAAGAGTTCATTCATAATGGTATTAGTGTTTGGTAAACTTGTGTTATTTATGTAGACTGCTGCGTGGAGACTGTACAAGGTGATCGTGTATGCTGACCTGAAATTGTTTAATTGAGTAGGAGATGTGTTTAGATAAACAATGTTTAGGTACTTCTTATGCTAATGTGATATTTTGCAAATGAAGAGGCTGTAGTAGTTTAAGTGGCGGCTGGAAAGGCTGAGTTCCTTTTCAAGCCTTAGAACTCCCTTGGGGTCAGTCCTTGATAACTGATTCAGGCACCATCATGGTCTGGTTATCGCATAACATAGGATGAGTTTTCCTTTACTTTGATTTATTCATAGATGCACACTTTGGGCATTACATTTATTAAAATGGGGGTAGTGGCCTATCATCTATGCCTAGGAGAAAAAAAATATAGTGGAGGGAGTGATAGATGAAAGAAATCTTATGCGTAGTGATATCAAATGTGTGCTAAGAAGGCATAAAATCTAACTAGTTTTTCTTTTCTTCTTCTTCCTCCTCCTCCTCCTTTTAGAAGCTGCCCCTGGGAGTTTTCATTTGAACGATGGGGCTTGATTTCCACTGCAAAGACCACTTTTTGTCAGAGTTGCCATCTCTTCCAACGATCCAAAGCTCGACAACATAGAACTTGTGATTAGAAGCAAGTGTTGTAGCCATCTTGGACATACCATTGATCTGTCTTACTTCATAAAAGTGATTCAGGAAATTTAGGGCACTTACCTTACAATTTTACATTTCAGTGATTGTTGATAGTTTTTTGATATAGGCTCAGGAAAGTATGCTATAAAGCATCTGCTGCCGCATCTTTTGTTGATCTGTGATCTTCTTAGACTCATAAAGGCTATATTTCGTAATTAAAGGAGAAAAACAGTCATTAGTTACGTATTATAGTTATTTGAGGTTGGGAGCATTGACTTCTGTTATCTTTCCAGTTTGATGGATGCTTATGAGCGTGTTATCTTCGGTTGATCTGTAATCTTTCTAGCTTGTGCAGCATGTTTTGTTTCGTAGAGATGGTGATGCAACAGTGAAAAGAATTGGGAATAACTAAGTAGATGGTAAAAAAGAGAAGAGGAAGACGAAAAGAGAGGAGTGATGGTAGTAATAGCCTAATAGGGAGGATATGAGCTCTGTAACTTTGGTGGAAAATCTAGCTCTGCATCGTAATAATGCAAAAGAGAGAATCCCCATAGTGGATTCGAATTGATCTCTTGTGGTTTCATGTAACTGACTTCAAATTGTTTGGATAAAAGCTCTTACTGTTGATGATGGTGGCAGTGATTATATTCCATGTTCACAATGGTAAGTTTCAGTTGAAGACGATGGAACCATACAGCAAAAGAGAGAGTAAAGACTAAAGAGGATGGTGTCTCATATGTAATGTTATACACTTTTACCACCACAAAATCTGCGACTTTGCAACTAGAAACTAGCATTGCTATATCATATCACCAAGAGGTCTCTCCCCAGAACATGATCATATTATTAGCACAGCTTTTCTTACAACAAAATCAGGATTCTTCCAAAATCTATAAGATCAACCATCATAATCCAAAAAGTCTGACTGTCTGAGTATATGCTCATATGTACCATCCTAGATATGCTTTGCAAAGATGATTCAACAGCTCCTCGAGCAATCACTCGTTCGCCAAAGAGCAATGCTGCACACCCCTAATTTATGATCATCATTTTATCCTAATCTTATGTGACATGTGTGAATGTATGATACTCATTGATTATAGATACACAAGTAGGATTCATTTAATAGCCAACACTCCACATAAACTAAGGATAAAAATGAATATCATAAATTGAAGATTTCAAGCATTTTGCTATTATTTATTTTGATTTATATTTTTTTATAAGTATGGAATGTGAAAGAAGAGCTTGTTTAGCTCAATGTACAAAGTGTAGGGGCCTATTTAGACCAAAGCAAAGTATAGAGACTTGATAGACTCTTTTATGAAAATACAGGGCTTTTTCCATAATTATTAATATTATTATCAATAATTATGCACCGCCTAATTGTAGATTAACGAGTCACACACTCACACCCACCGCCGGACCCCACATTTTTTCACTAAAATAACCCGCCTGTTATAATTATTACTACTTTCCTCCCCTGTCCGATTGCCTCTCTGGGTTCCAAAATCAAACTCTTAACTCTCTTTCTCAGCATCACAAAGAGCCAGCGAGAGTGAGAGAGCGGAAAGAGGCCAGTGTGAGAATCAACTCGAAAATGGACGATTACACGAGGGAGATGATGGACCTCAAGACTCTTGTCACGCGAACTCTAGAGAAGAAAGGCGTGCTCGCTAAGATCCGGGTAAATCCCTAAACAAAACCTCCATATTTGTTATTTCCGTTTATTTTGTTGTTCGTCTCTCTGCCATTGTTTGGTTTCCTGGATTTTTTTTTCTGTGAAATGGAGATATATAAAGAAAATTCACGTTCTTTGGGGAAAACTGGCAGAGTGGGTTTTTTTTTTTTTTCAAAAAAAGCTCGGATCGCGTGTGAAGAAAAATAGAAGACTTTTTAAATTTTTTTTCGTGGATTATTTCACATCTTTTTGTTGGTAGATCTGGTGCCTGATTTGTGTGCTTGGATTTATTCTCTCAGTCTTATCGGATTTCGATGAACAGATCATAACGTTTTCGCTAGGAATGCTTGAGCTAAAATTTGAATGGAATTAGGGTAGGAGAAATGGTTGCATGGATCATGAAGTCCTCGAGTTCATTGTTCATTAAGATTGTAAAATTAGGGTTTTGTTTTATATTGCTGTTCTGTGTATTATTGGAGTTGGACACTTAGAGGTTTTCATTTTGTTGCCATCAAAATTAGTAAATTTTTGGGATTCTAATTTACCACTTAACTAGTTTCATGGAGTAAGTTTGCTATGACTTATGAGTGCATTGTAATAGACTTGGCTGTTCTTCAATTGAATTGCTTGAAAATTTGAGGAACAGATTTAGGGGGGCCAATTTTGGTGGCAGCAAACATGAGGGTTTTTCCTTTGGAAGATGACATTAAAGACAGTAAGACCCGCTCTAGCAAATTTTGTAGATATCTGTTTGTGCATGGGGGAGCTATATGATATTTGCCATTCAGAAAACTTCACCCCTACCTTATGAGTGCATGGCTAGCATTTTTAATGTTCTCTTGTAATGTGCGTTCATTGGGGTTTAGAGTGTGGGGGTATGTGACTAGTTGGAGGAGATAATTGACAGTTTCTATGAAAGCATATGGACACTTGCAAAACATTGTTATGATAGGCAAGAGTGAAGAAGCATTTGTGTAACATAGGCAAGAAAGAATCTTAAGTTGATCTCGGTTTTGTTTAGATGTAATTTTTTCTACAATGCTGTAATGAAATCTGTAATCTCCTGAATAAATAATGCTAGATATGCAATTTGGCACCGTTGGGAGATAAGTTTATTTCATCCGTTTATTTTCCTCTTTTGTTCATTCTTCTGGTTCTCCCTAGGCTGAACTGAGGGCAAGTGTGTTTGAGGCAATTGAAGAGGAAGACCGTGTAGTTGAAAAGGAAGAGGCTTTACCTCCTGCCTTGTTGGGTAGCTGCAATGATCGTGCAAAGCAACTGCATGCTTCTCCCTCAGGTCACTCTGCACTTCCTAGCATTTTTATTCTTTGTATTGTAAGTTTGATGATGTTGAAAATGTTGTTACGGATTTTATAGAACAGGAAGGGTCATTTTACGTGAATTACTTTGAGTTTTGATATCAAAGTTACTTGGTTTTTTTGAATGATTCAAGGGGACTTACGGCTCCGAAACTTTATCTTCTTGTCATTTCTCTGGGGAAACAAAATTTATGCACCAAAATTGTTCTTTTCTGGGATATTGCAACTTCAAATATTTTTTGCTGGAAGAAACACCTTTATGTGGTACAGTACTATCAATAGCCTTGTGGATTGATTTGATGATACTAATTTTCTTTGATCAGTTTTATATTTTGAGGTGATAAATTTCATTGTTTTGGAACCATGTCTAGATTTCTGGCCATCCACAAGGTATTGGCTGTTAAGGTATAAGGACTAGGTACAGTAGGTAGTTATCTTTTTCTAATGTTGAATATCTTGCTAATGGTTTTTTAAGCCTAAAATTATATGCACCAAATGTGTTATTGTTTCTTGTACGTGAAAATCCATTTCTGTGTGCTTCCTCACCTTTTCCATTATGATTTTGTTTCCTGATTCATATTTTTTCCAAAGAACATTGACATTTTTAAAATGCAGGGAGATTGCTTACTGCATTAATATGTGAATACATGGACTGGGGTCAGCTAAATCACACATTAAAAGTCTATCAGCCTGAGTGTAATTTGGTAATCAAGTAATTCTTCAATTTATTTTAGTTTTCTTCCAGAAAAAATGTAACATCCTTTTTTTCCTCACAGTTATTTCTCCTCTTATGTGAAATTATTTTATATTGCAGCCAAAAGATTTTTGGAAAGCTGAGTTGAAGGAATTCAGCAGCAATAATGGATATGATCTTAACAGAAATGGAGACAGTGGCCCACTTCTTTTGGATGTTTTGGAAGGGTTTTTGAAATTTGAGGTTTGATCTCTGACTTCTTTTATGTTTAAATGCTTTGTAGTTGAATTTTTTTTCAAGAGGTCGGATTTCATAATTTTGTGAGGTCAGATTTCATAATTCTGTCATTTTAGAAGCCCCAAATTGGTAACATGTTTTTATTTTAATAATGTTGTTATATGATTTACTGTTACTTAGCTTGTGTGCCTAAGAATGAAAAGCAAATAACATGGGCTTGTGTGTTTTATAATGTACCATGACTAACTTTCAGAAGAGATGCTATCAACTCACTAACATATGCACTCTTTATAAAATGGAAGATGAGTCTGTCAATCATATTTTCTTCATTGTAATTGGACTAAACATTGTGGATGAGGCTCCGTTTGGTGCTCCATATAGGATAGTATAATTTTGTTATCCTATGTATAAATTAATCATTAGATAGGTTGATGTATAATTTAATCCTATCTAGTGTTTGGAAAAAAAACATAGTATTAGGCTTGTATAATATAATTTTTATACAATACATTGTTTGGTTTGTTGTTACACCAAAGGATAATATAAGATATGTGATAATATGTCTGTTACACCAAACAATTATTATTTTTTAATCATTTTACTCGTATCAGTTTTTCTATAGAAATTTAAAGAGAAAAAATCATTAGATTTTTGTGGCTATAGTTTTTTTAGGGTACGGACAATATATAAAGTGGCAAGTGGCTAAGGTTTGTTTTGTTGAAGAGGGTGTCTTTTGTCATTTGACGTGTTACCTCTTATCCTAAGCGCTTCGTATAAAATTAAAACGTGTTGGAGGTGTTTTAATATTATACGGCTTGCACCGTATAAGAGCCTCATTTTGTATAAAGTAATACTATACAGGTATTTTAAAAACCACCAAACGCCTGATAATTTCATTAAAGAATCGTCTGCTCCAAACGGACCCTGTTGTTTATGTCGATACTTGGGAAATGGTTAATTGTTTTGAATTTTCATACCATGCGTGGCTTTGAGATTGACATTCTAAATTCGAAATGTCTAGAAGCCTGAAATTTAACGATTATCATTCATGGAGCTATCATTTCCACTTTTTGATGATTTGTCTTTCTTTGAATAAATTCTGTTCATGGAGGAAATTATTGATTATCATTTCAAACATGTTTTTGACAGAATTTAACTCAGACATGGGGTACGGGAAGGTCTGAGTCTGTTTCTAATTTAGAATCCCGGAATATTCGAAGGCCATCATCATCATCTGTTGCTGGAGGATTACCTTCTTTAGGAAGGTGCTGAACAATTCATACACTCATACACACACCCATACTTGCTCTCTCTTTGTCTTCCTGCCCAAGCCTGTGGTCGAATTCCCCTTTGTAATTATGATTGAATTGTGGCTTATTCTTGTACACTTTTTTTTAATGCCAGGCCGACTTCCTCTTCCCAGGCATCTGGTGAGTGATATTGCTATATTTTAATTTCTCAATCATCTGCATGCTTGATGTGGTTATTATCTGATTCTTTTTACTCTATAGATAGGAGAGCAGGATCCTCCGTGTCTGGTTACAGGAAAGATGAATACAATTGGAAATATGATAGCGATGAGCTCCCGGAGGATGTGGTTCGAGCTTCAGCTGCCCTGGAAAACCTTCAGCTGGACAGGAAAGCTCGGAGTCTAACTTCGTCATGGCGGTTTGTTTCTTAAACTCAGCTACCATAGAAATTATTAATCTGTGTGCATCTTGGCCATTGCGGGGCCTTGTGTACGGTAGTTGTTTATAGGCGAACATGTGGCCCGGTGGTAGAGTTGCAGGGATGTAACCTAAAGGTCATAGGTTCAATTCCTGGAAATTACCTCTCCACATATTATGTGAGGGTAAGGCCTGCGTACATCTTGCATGTCCCCTACTCCGCCCACTACGGGAGCCTTGTGTGTGGGCATTGTGTACATTTTTTACATCATCTTATTGTAAAACCTGTATTTCCTTGTAGTTGTGATTGTGATTTTTCTAGACTATTGCTTCTCCTTTTATTTTGAATGCAAAAGAACTTATATAGTTATCTTGCAAGAGCACCAAGATGGTGCAACAAAGGAGTCACAAGACAGAATCTGATGTTGTCAAAGGAATTGTTACAAATGCTTTATAACCAAGTTTTAAAGTATTGGACCAGTTATCAATGAATTAGTCAATACTACTCTCCTTGTGTTGGAAGATCCTGTTGTTCCTTTCCGTCCAAGCTTGCTTGACTCGTACCTTTTTCCGTATGAATTTAAAGACATAGTCAGGTTTTTGTTGTCATTCTAAGTGGTTGTGTCCCGTTTAGGTGAATTACGAGAACTATATTGTCAAGTTCCATACCTTTTACTTCCAGGATGTGTTGTGGTTAAGGAATTGTTATAGCCTTATAGGTTTTTATGGTGAAGCCTTGGTTTTGATACTGACGATTGTTATTTCCTTTTTCTTCTTAAACCATAGAAAGCTAATGTTGTTGCTTGTTAAATGAACTGCTGAGTGGAAACAAGCTAGATATCTTTGAAGTTTATCATTCTATTTCAATCAAAAAAAGGAAAAAGAAAGGAATGCAAAAACTTTGTCATTTTGTGAAACAATTTTTAGGTTCAATAAGAAAATCTTTTTAAGGCTAAGGGAAATATAGTATTTTGATATCTTTAATGTATTATGCTTTAGACATAGGATAGGGTGCCTAGGGAAATAATGTTGTGGATTTTAGAGAAAAGAGGAGTCCCAATAAGTTATATTACGATGATCAAGGATATGTATGAATGAGCCATAGCTAGTGTCGGGATTGATGGAGGAGTTATAGGGGACTTTCCCATCACAATATGTTCGCACGAAGGATACTTTCACAAGACGTGTTGTGGTTAAGGAATTGTTATAGGTTTTTATGGTGAACCGTTGGTTTTGATACTGACAAGTGACAATTGCTGTTTCCTTTTTCTTCTTAAACCCTAGAAGGCTAATTTTGTTGCTTCTTAAATGAACTGATGAGTGGAAACAAGCAATATATCTTTGAAGTTTGCCATTCTATCTCAATCAAAAAAGAAAGAAAAAAGGAATACAAAAACTTTTTCATTTTGCTTCTAATAGAATTAAAAACGGGTGGATGAAGTAGAGGAGTGCATTCGGAGTTCTATGCGACTGAAGAATTCCTTTAAGGTTGGAAGAGAAAATTCTATAGGTAAGTTATACAACCCGCGATGATGTATGGTTCTTAGTGTGAGGCTATTAAGGGACATATCCAAAAAATGCATATAGCAGAAATACGAATATTTCGTTGGATGTGTGGCACACGAGGGAAGATATGATAATAAATGAAATTATTAGATCTAAGGTAGGAGTAGCACCAATTGAAGATAAGTTGCAAGAAAACCGTTTAAGATGGTATGGGCATGTACAATATAGAGATAGCAATGTGGCGGTGAAAAGAATCGAGAGAATTTGTATGGGAGGGAGGAAGAAGCGAAGAGGATGACCTAAAAGGATATGACTTAAGATAGTATGAAATGATGTGGATTTAATAGGACTTGATGAAAGTATGATCATGGATAGAAATGGATGGCATAAATGAATACACATAGATAAATTCATGTAGTTGACACCAAATTTTTTAGATAAAGGCTCAGATGATGAAGGGCAACAAGGGGTCTTCTCGCCAGCCAAATTCATGACAGCATGGCCTTAACATTCTTGTTGGGGTTGTGAATTGCACACAATTTGTTTTCTACCTCAAGCTTGTTGTTTTCACCTTCCTTTGAGCTTACTGAATTTTTTTCCCTGCCAGTCCAACGGGCGATTCCACTACTTTACTGTTGTTCTTTGTTTGAAAGCCACAAGAAGGAAACTTTTCAGGAGCACTAGTATAATCAGTTTGTTACTCTGCAATTCCTGACACTGTTTTTTTTCCCAAATTCGTCTCTTTTTATCTTGTTCAAGACTCTGAGCATCTTTTGCCTTGCTATCTGAGTTCAACATCTCAGGTCGGGTCAACTCCCAGCTACTGGCTGGGAAGTATTATTATATGTATGCAAATGATATAATGTGCTTGTATACATGTTTCATACTGCAAACTTATCTTGTAATTTATCATACGTAAATCTCAACACAAACTGAACTTCTGATACGATGTCTGTCAGTTATTTTGGATTTGTGAAAAATTATTCGTGCATAGAGTGTAAGTAGTTTGACTTGGCGGGAGTTGGGTATCGCTCGATTCTACTTTATTCAGTGGTATTTTTATCTTAAACCGAGATGTAAAAATAAGCATTGTCAAACTAGACATTCGTTCCAACTTGTTAAATAATGTCTGGACTTAATGTCATGAGATTGTTTCCTCATTTGCTTAGCATTCAGCAAGACGTTTGAGCTAATCTACCGGATGTCATGCAGGCGTGCCAGAGATGGAGCTAGCTGAATGACTGCCTCTGTGTATTGACGGAATGTAGCTTATAGAGTGTACGTTCAATCTGTCAATGTTTGTTAGATGGTAGTGATGTTGTGTAACCTTATTTTTATTTATTATATCGTGATGTGATTTATTAAATTGAACTATGTTTACTGTTCACCTTTTCTGTAAGTGTTGTCTGTCTATGAGGGATGTTGGGCTTTTATTGTTGGAAAATGATTTCGGTCAACTCCAAAGTTTTTCCACAGAAAAATCAAACTTGGAACAACTAATTATAAAATTCATAAAAGTCCTGTAAGAGCAGGAGGGAATTCAGTAAAATTCCTTTTGACTTTTCAAACTAAACATCTTTAGTTGTCCTGGACCCATCTGATTGGACTTGGATTACCGGTTTCAAGCTTTTTTTTCTTTTGTCTTTGGTCGGGTAGAAAACCAAACCGTGAGACCAAGGCTCCAAAACTCCTTCGAACTTCCCTAAGAAGTAAAAAACATTACGCCATCCTTTCCGTCCCTTGCTCTTAAACCTATTTTGTGACCTTCTCCCATGGCGGTCATCAGCCGCATTTTACGGTTCAGGCCGATCACATCTTGCTATTATTCCGTTTCTCGAACCTTCTCCTCTGTTGTAAGATCCGAAACTGACCTCACGGCGGCTTCTCTGCTCGCCCAGAATAAGCCTTTGTCGCTACGACGAGAACCTAGGGGCGAGAGTGTTCAGTGGGTTTTCCTTGGCTGTCCCGGCGTTGGCAAAGGAACCTACGCCTCTCGGCTC
Source organism: Tripterygium wilfordii (assembly GCF_013401445.1). Lineage (NCBI taxonomy): Eukaryota > Viridiplantae > Streptophyta > Magnoliopsida > Celastrales > Celastraceae > Tripterygium > Tripterygium wilfordii. Next base: position 4,657,140 of record NC_052240.1, read on the forward strand.
TCCAATCTTCTACATGTTCCTCATATTGCTACCGGCGATCTCGTCCGTGAGGAGCTTTCTTCCTCGGGACCCCTCGCCTCTCAGGTACCAATTCCCTCCATGTTCTCTCTTGAGTTACTTCAAACTTGATTTATTGAATTGTATTTCTAGAAAATATGTTTTGCACAGTCGTGTTGATGAATGGGATGTTTGTGATTTCTTTCCTTTGACGTGAATGCCAGATAAGGACTGTTTTTGTTGCGTTTTATTTCGTTGGTACTTTAGCAATCAGATTATCTAGTGTCGTGTCTATGATAGTAATGTTACCCAAAGTAGTGCAACTACTCTCTGGTAAGAGAATTGGGTGGTGGTTTCTCTAGAATAACAATTTAACTTGGGTATATCGTCGTTTTATTAGATTATTAAGTATTTTGAAGGAATCAACGGGAGTAATAATTTCCATGTGAAGCTACCAGCATGTTTAGCTGGTCTTCTAAAACGTATCTCGGTACCATTATTGGAATATGCCTTGATAAGGAATGGCTACGGGGCTATTTGGGTTGGGTTTTTCTTTCTGGTTCTTTCGTGTCTGTGTGGGGATGGATGGGTTCCTATAGCTGGGTCACGCACTCACTCCTAGGCAGTTATAGGGGGGACTGGATTCTATACTGTAGTCCAGGCCAAGCTGGGGTTCATCAGCTCTTCTCTATAGCCATACTGAGCTTATTGTGACTCCCGAACCAGTTCTGTGCCTTCTTTGAATCAGTTATTCACTCCCTGCTAGTCAATGCAATTGTGTCTACCAAGTTTGAACTCTCGAATTTGAAACTTTAGGGGTTATTGTTTTCCTCTCGTCTTAACTTTAGTTATATTTTTTTAATATTTATATAGCTATGTTTTTTGCAGCTTGCAGATATTGTTAACCAAGGGAAATTGGTATCTGATGAAATTATAATAAATTTACTGTCTAGGCGTCTTGAAGCTGGTGAAGCAAAGGGTGAATCGGGATTTATCCTTGATGGTTTCCCTCGGACCATAAGACAAGCTGTAAGCACCTTTCTGTGATCCATTGTTGGAATGTTGAAACATAAATTTCTATCATTTAAGTTACATGCTATATGTTATAACTTATAAGTGTTCCTTTCTCTATTTTAAGTGTTTGTAAATGGCATGGAAAGAGGGAATAATGATCACTGGAATAAGGGGAGCAACATGGTTCGATTTAGTTTGGAATGGGCAAGGAAACAATCTAACGTAACTCATTTCCCTACTTATGAACTGGAATCAAACTGAGATATGGATGGATCCAGACTAGTTTAAGCAGGACTTTTCTTGGGTTGGATCTGTTCTGTTCAGTTCCGTGGTTTACTGCTGAAGCATGGGCACCTATAGGAAAATGTAGTGTGTTATTGTCGGTAAATACTATAAACATCAGTCATTAGATGTGAAATGGTGAAAGATTGAACTGTCTCACTGGCATCTATATTTGGACTCCATAGTTTTTATTATTACCAATTCTGAGAGAAAGTTGGTACTGATGAAATGTGTTCTTTATTTAATATTTATTAATTTTTACCTTTACTAGATGAACTTACTGAGATACTAATATTCTAGTCCTTTACTTGCATTTGATTTTTTGGGCTTCTTTTTCTTCCAGGAAATATTAGAGGGAGTTACGAACATTGACTTAGTGATTAATTTAAAGCTTCGGGAAGAAGCATTGCTTGCAAAATGCCTTGGAAGACGGATTTGTAGTGAGTGTGGAGGAAACTATAATGTTGCGTGTATTGACATTAAGGATGGGAATGGGAGCCCTGGTATGTATATGGCGCCACTTCTCCCCCCTCCACATTGTGCATCAAAGCTTATCACACGGTCTGATGATACCGAAGTTGTTGTCAAGGAACGTCTCCGTATATACAATGAGATGGTATTTCTCTTTCATCTCTGAATGTTTCTTATCTATCTGCTTGTCATTTCAGTAATTTTATGAGCTCTTTTTCGTACTATAAAATTTCAGAAGATCAAAGACAAGAATCAGTTGCCTTTTTTTAAAAAAAATCTAGGATGCTTATCTGTATGTTGGAATTTGATGTTTTGGATTCTTTGCTTGCATGGATTGTCCTCTTTTTTCTTTTTTTTTCATTTGCTTGAAAGAAGAGTGAGGGCTCTTTTTTACTTAAACGTAGTGTTAAAAAGAGGAAAAAAAAAAGGACATTTAGTTTTGTTTGAATTTCATTTCAGTTTTGTTTGTTTTTGTTAAAATGTTGAGCAAGGGGATGTAAAATAAAGACAGACTTAATGAATCAAAAGGATGAAATTGATAAAAAAAAGGAAGAAGAAGATGAACACAGAGAAGAGAGAGAGCTTTTCGTATTTTCTTATCTTCTTTTTCTTCTGTTACACCAACCCTTGATAAGTCAACACATACCCAGACAAAGACTAAATTACCCTTACAATATTTAACATCCCCCCTCAAGCTGGAGCATACATATTGAACATGCTCAGCTTGGTACAGAACTTATGAAACATAGAAGGAAACAAAGGTTTTGTGAAGAAATCTCCTAACTGAGAAGTGGAGGAGACATAAGGTGTACATATATCTCCTCTCAACAACAGATCTCGGATGAAGTGACAATCCACTTCAATATGTTTGGTACATTCATGAAAAACGGGATTATTAGCAATATAAATGGCTGCTTGATTATCACAATACATGGGCATTGGGCGAGACACCTTAACACCAAAGTCAGAGAGGATGAAAAACACCCATAACATTTCAGAAGCGGTGTGGGCCATGGCACGATACTCTGCCTCTGCACTAGAACGAGCAACAACTTGTTGCTTCTTAGAACGCCAAGTTACCAGATTATCACCAATAAAAGTACAATATCCAGAAGTAGAACGACGATCAGAACGAGAGCCAGCCCAATCTGCATCACTATACCCAGACACATAAAGAGAGGATATACGATAAAATAAACCACGCCCGACAGTGCCTTTCAAGTAGCGGATGATACGCCAAACTGCTGCAAAATGTGGGGACCGAGGGGCCTGCATAAATCTGCTAACAACACTGACTGCATAGGCAATATCAGGACGAGTAACTGTAAGATACATTAACTTACCAACCAGACGACGATATCGACCTACATCTCGAAAAACAGCACCAGTATCGGGATCAAGCCTGGTTGTAGCATCTATAGGTGTGTCTGCTGGACGAGAACCCAATAATCCTGTCTCAGTAAGAAGATCCATAACATACTTCCGTTGCGACAAGAAAAGACCACTAGAGGATCGAGCCACCTCTATGCCAAGAAAGTAACGAATGTTTCCCAGGTCTTTAGTACAAAACTGGCTACTCAGATAGCTTTTTAACTCACTAATGCCTTTCATATCACCACCAGATATAATAATATCATCAACATAAACAATAAGAATAACACTACCAGATGGTTTATGCCGAACAAAAACCGAATGATCAAACACCGACCTCTTATAGCCATAATCCACTAGAGCCTTGCTAAATCGATCAAACCAGGCACGAGGAGATTGTTTCAAACCATACAAGGATTTTCGCAGGCGACAAACAAGACTTCCACTCCCAGGAACAACATAACCTGGAGGTTGGTCCATGTACACTTCTTCTTGGAGATCACCATGAAGAAAAGCATTTTTAATGTCAAGTTGATATAAAGGCCAAGATCGAGTAACAGCAACCGCAAAGAGGATACGGACTGAATTCAAACGGGCTACTGGCGAAAAGGTTTCCATATAATCAATTCCATATGTTTGAGTATACCCCTTTGCAACCAATCTAGCCTTGAGGCGTTCAACAGAACCATCCGGTAAATATTTCACAGTATACACCCATCGACATCCTACCGTGTGCTTCCCCGACGGAAGAGTGGTCAACTCCCAGGTCTGGTTTTTATAAAGGGCACTCATTTCTTCATCCATTGCTTTCTTCCATTCCGGAGAAGAGACAGCTTCCTTATAGGTTCCTGGAATAGAAATAGTAGACAAGGCACGAACAAAGGAGTGGAAACAAGGAGATACACGATGATATGAGACAAAGTTAGAAATAGGATGTCTAGTACAAGCACGCTTACCGCGACGGAGAGCAATAGGCAAGTCATCTGTAGAAATGGGAACTTGAGTAGCACTGGGTAGGACTTCAGGAGCAAGAGATGACTCGGTTGGGCCATACGAAATGATTTTCCTATTTGGAGTCCGAGAATACACTTGTAATGGAGGCTCAGACGAAGATTCTTTGGAAGGAGAAGAAACAGATATGGACTCCCCTGCACTTAGAGGAGAAGGAGAATCAGAAGATTCCCCCTCACTAAGTGGACCATCCGAGAGAGGGAGAACAGGGGCAGAAGAAGTGGACTTAGGAGGAGCATGTAAGGCATCCAAAACTAGGGTAGAACCTGCATCAGAATAAAAAGGAACTGTTTCGAAGAATGTAACATCAGCACAGACAAAGTAACGACGAGAGGAAGGACAATAACACCGATATCCCTTTTGAGTACGAGGGTAGCCAAGGAAAATACATTTCCGTGCTCGAGGAGACAATTTGTCCAATCCTGCATCTAAAATATGAACAAAGGCAACACAACCAAAAACTCGAGGTGAGACAGAAAAAGGAGATCGAGAAGGATATAAAATAGAGAAAGGAGTTTTATTCCCTAATAATACAGCAGGCATACGATTAACAAGATAGCAAGCCGTGAGAACCGCATCGCCCCAAAAATGTTTTGGAACATGCATATGAAACATTATAGTACGTGCTACATCTAACAAATGTCGATGCTTGCGTTCGGCAACCCCATTTTGTTGGGAAGTGTGAGCACAGGTAGTTTGATGAAGTATACCTTTGTCAATACAAAATTTAGAGACAGAAGTTTGGATATACTCAAGTGCATTATCAGAACGAATGACTTTGATACGCTTCTCAAACTGAGTAAACACTTCATTATAAAAACGAAAAAGAACAGATGGTAATTCAGATCGATGTTTCATTAAAAATAACCAAGTCATACGAGAATGATCATCAACAAAAACCACAAAATATAAATGACCAGAAACACTAGAAACACGAGCAGGTCCCCAGATATCAGTATGAACTAAAGCAAAAGATTCAGACTCACGAGGAGCATTACGACTAGGAAATGAACTACGATGGTGTTTTCCTAGTTGACAAGCTTCACAATCAAGAGTTGAAATGGAACTAAGAGAAGGAACCACAAGCTTCAACTTTGACAGTGATGGATGTCCCAAACGAAAATGCCACTGGAGAGGAGTGAGAGATGCAGCCAGTGCTGGAAAGGAATGAGCAGTAGTAGAATGTGGAGGATTCAAATAGTACAAACCATCACGCTCATGCCCCAAACCAATCGTCTTCTTGCTCTGAAGATCCTGAAAGACACACGAATTTGGAGTAAAATTAATGGAGCAATTCAGAGCACGAGTTAATTGACTAACTGACAAAAGATTAAAAGGAAAGTTTTTAAGATAAAGACTATTTGGAAGAGAACCTAAGGAATATGGATTCAGAATTCCTTTACCAGAAACAGGTCGTGAAGAACCATCCGCCAGAATGACATGATGATCGATAGAATTTAGGTGAGTAAAGAGTGAGGGATTACCAGACATATGTGTGCTTGCACCAGAATCAATAATCCAAGAAGGGGTTTGAACAGAACATGCAATGTTACCTGTTTTGGCAAGCGTGACAGTGGAGGTGGTTGGGCTGGAAGCACGCAATGTCTGAATAATTTGACTGAGTTGACCAAGTTGAGCAGCAATATCAGGAGTGCTAGACATTTGAGGTGTAGACACATCAGGTCCAAGTGAAGGAACAGAGGAAGATGATGCTATTACATGATTCACATGATCTGGTTTGCCATATTTAACCCAACAATATGGCTCGGTGTGATTTGTCCCTCCACAATGTGTACATTGTTTGTCACCACGGCCCTGAGAACGACCACCCCCGCGACCTTTACCACGACCACGATTACCACGACCACGAAAGGCACCACCACGGGTGTTTTGAGTAGAGAGTAAAATTGAAGCATCGGAAGTAGAGTGGGTAGAAGACTGGGTAGAGGAAGTTTGCCCCAAAGATGAACGCAGCAACCGAGAGTATGCATTTGCAGCAGTAGGTAAACTCTCACTAGCCAAAATCTGATCTTTAAACCCCTTGAAATCGGAATCTAAGCTTGCAAGAAGGGAAGCAAGCATAAATTCCTCCCAGTAGCGTTTTTGTTCAGAAATATCAGGGGTAAAAGGACGATGTTGCAACAGCTGATCCCACAAGCTCTTTAGTTTACTATAATGTTCAGGGAGAGGTATACCATTTTGCTTAGTAAAGAAAATTTGTTCATACAATTCATACACCCGAGAAACATTTGAGTGTTGAGAATGAGCACTAGCAAGAGTATCCCAAATCTGTTTTGAAGTGTTAGCAAATTCCACAGTGGAAATAATATGAGATTCCATACTATGCCACAACCATCCCATAATGAGGGAATCTTCACTTTCCCAATCAGCAAGACTAAGATCTCCTTTTTCAGGAGGTTCATCAGTAATATACTTCAATTTTTTTTTACCTCGAAGGTGAATCTTGACAGCATGAGCCCATGACATATAGTTGTACCCATTGAGCTTCTTGGAAGTAATAGAACGAGGAAGATCATCATCCCGGGAGACACTCACCTTCGCCAGAGATTTACTATCAGAATCGGCAGTAGACATGCTGCAGGAATCTTTAACTGCAGGTTACAAAGATACAAAACAGCAAGCAAAAAACCCAGAAAAGTTCAAGAGCTGGAGTTCATCACAATCTGCAAACCCAGATTAAGAAAAAATCGAGATCTGCCAGGTGATAAGACGAAGATTTGGTGCACCCATGCGTGTTTCAGACTCCATTCATCGTTGCAGAACACTCGTCGGCAATTTCAGGGGTCTCGCATGAGTCACCAGTACAGGAAATAGTAGCTAGAGTGAGGGATGTGTAGAGAAAGCTGAAACTGTCTTGGTAGCTGGGTAATTAACCAGCTCCGATACCAACTTAATGAATCAAAAGGATGAAATTGATAAAAAAAAAAAGGAAGAAGAAGATGAACACAGAGAAGAGAGAGAGCTTTTCGTATTTTCTTATCTTCTTTTTCTTCTGTTACACCAACCCTTGATAAGTCAACACATACCCAGACAAAGACTAAATTACCCTTACAATATTTAACAGACAGAAATTGTCAGGACTCGGGACCCCTTGTTGGAAATAATTTGGAATTCATGAATCCTGATATATAATGGATCTCAGGCGACTTCGTGCTTTTATAAATAGGATGGGTAAGCTGTTTTATTTGTTCATACTGATGGAAAGTCAAATTTGCTGGTACATTCCATGTAGTTGTCTCTACAAGTCTACATATAAAAATCTAGGTTGCTTTGTCATTTATGGTGGTAGAGTGGTACTGTCCAAAAGCATTACTTTTTTCCATGACTACAGATTATAGCCAGTGACCTAACTCATAATATTTGAAGTTCAAAGCCTGTAACTAGTCTTGTCCAATTTCTTATTTATTTTTTGGATGATTGGTAGGTACAATTTGGTTCTTGAATTTTTTTCATTAGTATAAAAAGAAGATGTGTTTGGCATAGTTTCTATGCGACTTAGACCTGGCAACAAAAGTCAAGGCATTGGAATTGTGATGCGGACAAAGTAAATTAGAACCTTGGAATCACTTTGTTTGCAATTGGCTCCAAGATATTCTACTGTTCTGTGTCCATTAATATATGCTAATAACTTTCTAGATTCCGCGCTTGCATGTTCTCCCCCTTTCCAGTTCCCGATCACTCAGAAAAGAAATAAAGAAGAAGAAAGTAAATTATCATATTCTTTTCTTGATTTCTCTCTTTGTATGATTCATATATCATTATGTTGCACTTGGTATTTTCCTTTAAGGTGCACTTGAAAACAAATAAAAATATTTTCTCCTGCAGAGAGATGTCATGGACTGTGCAATGCTTTCTGGAGTAGAACCATTAATACCTCATAACCATGGGTTGATATAGATATGTGGGACCTCTTGGTTAATGGTGCTTATAGCATGTCTATATGTCAGGGGTTATGGTTAATATTGAATAGCAACATGGCCATTGTTTCTTTTCTTTCTTAATGATAATATCGATCTTTTGCTATGGTTCAATTGATTCCGCATTACAAACCAGTCCTTTTCCTGTAGAGTCAACCTGTGGAGGAGTTCTACCGCATTCGTGGGAAGTTGCTAGAGTTTGAGCTTCCTGGAGGAATCCCAGAATCATGGCCGAAGCTACTTCAGGCTCTGAATCTTGAAGACCATGAGGACAAACGGTCTGCAGCAGCATGAGGTCTTAATATAACATAGAACATTCGTATGGTAGGTCATTCTTTAAGCATGCAAGATGTGCGTTCATATTATATTATATTGAAAAGAAAGGGAAACAACACAAATGTGCAATAATTACACACTTAAGCTATGTATGAGTAAGCTCTTATCTCGGGGTTCAGGGGGGTGTAAAATGGCTTGGCATTGGTTGGGGAGCAAGGAGGCATAGTATTGTTGATAATGTTATTTGGTGCTTTCGCAGTTTGGCCAGTTTTGACTTATAAATGAACGTTATTGCCATTTGGTTTTTTTGTTTATGTCAATATGTCTTGCTTGTGCACTTGTGTTACGAGAGGGTGTTCAAAGTTCAAACTCTAAAATTTTAAAAAGAGTACTGGGCTCTCGCGTTTGTTTTTGGTTATTCTATTTTTTGTGAGACCCACGATACATGGATGTCTGCAGATCGCAAGCGACTTCATGGTGTATTTTTTGGTTTGCTTGTGGGACACCTGTCTTTTTCCTTCCCTTTGTGCGACACATGTCCTTTCTTTCTTCCAATACGAACTTTGGGTTGTTCTCTGAACTTTAGAGGTTGTCATAAGGCTGCAAGTAATTAGAAACTTTTGGCAATTACCTCATTTGGATAGCCAAGAGACCCCCACACAATGAGTGTAAGCGCGCGCACACATATATATATATATATATATATATATATATATATATATATATATATATATATATATGATAATTGATATGCCTAAGACTTGGCTTTTAAAAGAGTGTTTTGGCCTAATTGTGTACTAATACTTTTTCTCTATATCAATGCTAACGTGTGATCCATGGATGAATCTCACTTGTCAAATTGAAGTTTGTCCACAGTAGTACTGTTTAATAAAAAGTAATCAAGGGTAATTGGCAGCAAGATTGGAGAGAAATTAATAGTTCGTCTCTGTATGTACTCACAGGAAAACAAAATTGTCATGTAATTAATTAATGGTGATGGTAAAAAAGTGTAAATCTTGAAATCCGCAACATATAATTAACCTGGTTCTGTTTGTTTTGTTATACATATTAGAATGCCAGAAAAAGGAACAAACAATATATTACATATATATCTTGCTTTTTTTTCACCTCAGATTAAATACCATGGGCATGGATTAATACCACTTGATCTCTCATTGCAAATTCTTCCCAACCATGATTGGAAAATCAAGGCAAAGGATGAATATCAGAATGCTACCATGTTAAAATGAATAGAATTTATCACACGTGTCACAAATGTGAGATACTCAAGTGATAGTACGCTAAGAAATCTTCTTATGAACCAAGTAGATGAAACCACTGCATGGAACGGTAACATATAGAACAGTTGTCTAAACCCCGGTAAGTATTGATAAATGTAAATTTAGAGGGCATGGTAAGAATTGTAGTAGTAACAGACGCTTGGATTTACGTGAACAAAGATAATATTGTATTTGGTCGACACTTATCTATATCAATTGGCCATAAGGTAATGGTCTGATATAAATAGCAAGACATAACCAAAGATCGAAATGGAGAGAGAGTTTATTATAATATCTAAGAGAATGATCTTGGAAGATGTAGTCACCAAGTTAAACCTGCCTCTGCCTAGCTTTATGTACACTACTCTTCATGACTCAATAAAATTGACGTTAGAGATCACGAATGCACATCGAGGGAGGGATTAATCATACAGTTAATGGAGTAACGAGCCTCCTGTATGATGATAGATAAACTACGGATAGTGTACAATTGTGAGTATTTGTATCTACTGTAAAGAAATGAACTTTAAGTGGTGTATCTTTGATTATCTCATTGTAGGAATATGTGATTACTTAGCCAAGATATTATAATGAATTTTCCTCTGCACATTTTTTTAAGGCGGATATTACTATGGAATGATCAAGTTTCCTCCCGAATATACATATTTCCAAATTGCATTTGTTGTGAGTATATTTATCCAAGATTTTTTTTAACAAATAACTATGACAATGCAGGGCCAATAATTGAAGTTGAACATCTTAATTGTATTTGCTCATCAATTTGCTTCTTTTTCCTTTTATTGAAGTTTTTTTGTCATATATTATTTATTATGTCACAGGCTCATAGTAGTGATGATCTCCCATTTCGATTTTTTTTCTTCTTTATTTCATTCATAGTGATTGAGGTTTTCTCATGCCTCCTTTTTGTTATTGGAAGTTCTTCTTGCATTGGCTCTCAATTTTCATGAATAAATTGGCTGAAAAACATCAAAGAAAGTGATTTGCATTCAAATAAAATTGTCAATTCTTTTTGTATGATCTTCGGTTGGCCGACAGAGTACCCCTTGAACAATTACATGTCAGAAAAACAAAAGTTAAATGTAAAAAAAAAATAAATCAGCGGTTGATATCTTAATCTACTTGAAGGCAATTAGTCTGCAGCGAAGCACGGGTGATTTGCTAGTAAGACTTTAAAAGAGTACTGACAGACCTAACTTAGTTAGCATTACATATATTATATATAAATAATTAAATAACATGTATTGAATTCGGGTTTTTGGTTTGGAACCGAATTAATGTTTTTGGGACCAAACTGAAACCGAAAAAAGGAAAAAACATCTAATTCGAAAATCGTAACCGAATTGCAAATCAAAAAACCGAACCAAATCAATATTTTCAGTTTGGTTTTCAATTCGGATTGCAGTTTGGTTTTATTTTTTACACCCCTAGAAAAAAAACATGGTTGATACTATCTTCTTGTTGCTACTCTTTCAATTGACACTAAAACAACAAATATTGAGATCAATATTATTCATAAAAAAAAATGAGCACACTTTATTGGATAAAATTAATCATCAAGTAGGGTAACCATTACTCTTAACTATTCCTCTTCACACTCTCCTCTCATTTATGAGTAGAAGTGAATATTTGTCTAATGTCTCGTAGCTCTAACACATAACACAGCTTATGAACACTAATGAAGTTGTCACTTTAAGGGGACAATTATGTTTCCCACCACAAAGTTAAAATTGGTTGTTCAAACATCTTTCAAAAATTCACTTCTACTTGCAATGTGGAGAGGTTATTTCCAAGAATCCACACAATCTTTTTTTAAAAAAAAAAACTTCACTGTTCATGGAAAATAAAATTCACTTCTACTCGCAATGTGGAGAGGTTATTTTCAAGAATCAACACAACTTTTTAAAAAAAAATCTCCACTGTTCATGGAAAATATGTAAACAAAGAGAGAATCATGACAATAATGGGTACCAAACCAGATGAATAGAGGGTCCCCTTCTCCTATATCACAACTTGTTATTGTATTGTACGTCAGATAGTATCTACAGTAATTGAAATTGTCCTTATCTTTTCTTCTTTTGGATGAGGTTTTTTTCATTTTGTCACCCATACAAATTTTTATTGAACATATAACGCCTAGTTGAAATTAACGTGCTGCTGTTAGAAACAGCGGCATTTCTTTATCTTTAGTGGAGCCGTTATTGTCAATAGCGGTTCCGTTAAATTTAATCAAAGCCGCTGTTGGAAACAGCGGCTATGATTAATAATAGTGCTCCTTGGAGCATATGTTGTGACGGCCACGGTGGTTGCCATGGCATTGCCCTTCTTCAATGACATAATAGCGCTCCTTGGAGCCATTGCGTATTGGCCATTGACAGTTTATTTTCCAGTAAAATTGCACATCAGGCAGAGTTATGTTGTGACGGTCACGGTGGTTGCCATGGCATTGCCCTTCTTCAATGACATAATAGTGCTCCTTGGAGCCATTGCGTATTGGCCATTGGCGGTTTATTTGACTGTAAAACTGCACATCAGCAGACTATGGTTAGACAGGGAAGTATCAAGTGGTTACTCCTCCAGCTTTTGAATCTGGTCTGCTTTCTTGTTGCCATAGCTGCGGCAAGTGGTGCCATTGAGGGTTTGTACAAAGGCCTTAAAACTTACAAGCCCTTCAAGTTCTGAGAAGCAGGCTCTTCATTGTTGTGGTTCTCAAGAGGATTATAGGACGGGAAACGAATTCGTTGTCGCTTCCAATTGACTATGCTATTTATGTCTTTAATATACTTATCTGAAATATGTTCATTGTAGAAACATTGTCTTCACAGCATCAGTGGACTTCATTGCACAGCACATTTAAAGCGAGCAAGTGTTGTTAGATAGTTGGCCATCTCCATGCAAGAGAGCACTACATGTTGATCCAGTAAGAGAACAAACTGATGCAGTCAATGAAGCAATTGATTGAACACCTATCATGCCATCACCTATCCGCTGGATATTTTTTAATCATAGCCACTGTTTCCAACAGCGGCTTGATTAAGTTTAACGGAACCACTATTATGAATAGCGGCTCCGTTAAAGACAAAGAAATGCCGCTGTTTCTAACAACGGCACGGTGCTAAATATCAAATTAATTTCAACTGTACATTATATGTCCAATAAAAATTTGTACGGGTGACAAAACCAAAAAAACTCCTTTTGGATTGATTGGTTATCCGCTTCTTGCGCTTGGTTATTGTCTGTGGACTGTGGTTGCTGAATTTGATGGGTCCTGAGAGTTTTATGATTCTTTATTAATTGTGGGTTCATCCCAGACATAAATAATTTGCTCACCACATGTAATTTTACACACGTTTTTATCGACGAACTAAAATAGAAAGTAGCTAGATTTTTTTGGTATAAAGTTCCGTTGATATCAGCTACCTAGCTACCTTTTATGGAAATAGTTTCAGAGACATGGAGAAAGCCTTGCAGAAATCATCCAGTGATACTGTCTCTAAGTCTAGGGGGCTCTTGCAGAGTGAAGAACTCTACAAGGTACCTGCGCTGGTTTATTCCTTTATTGTTATCAATGTTTTCATTATCTACATTTCTTCTATATATATATATGTATGTATGTATGTATCTTCAAACCTATTAATGTCATGATTTGGTAGTACATCCTGGAGACTAGTGTGTTCCCCCGTGAAGTAGAACCTCTCAAGGAGATGAGGGAAGTCACTGCTGCAAAACATCCAAAGTAACTACTTATAAATTGACTACTGTCTTGTTCTTTTGGCTGAAACTTGAAAAAAAAATTTTGGACTATTTATTTGCCTATATACACCCCTTGTCGTGTGTGTGTATCTATAGATTTCATTATCATTGTCAAAGTTACAATGTGGGGATAACTGAATACGTTAGATCATCAGAGAAACTCAAGAGATAAACCTATAAGGCTGTAACTTGATTTGTTATCATGCAGGGCTTACATGGGTACAGCACCAGATGAAGGTTAGTTCTTATCCATGCTTCTGAAGCTGATTAATGCCAAAAAGACAATTGAAATTGGAGTTTTCACTGGTTACTCTCTTCTTCTCGGTGCTCTTTCTATCCCTGATGATGGCAAGGCATGTGATTACGCTTAATTATTTGTATTTTATTACATGTGGCATCATATACAGTTGATAATCTTTATGAATATATGATGACAAATACATTATATTTTTGCTGCAGATTGTGGCCATAGATTTGAATCGCAAGTCGTACGAAATAGGATTGTCGTTCATCAAAAAGGCTGGCGTCGAACACAAAATCGATTTTATAGAGTCAGCGGCTCTGCCTGTTCTTGACAAGCTACTAGAACAAGGAAATGCAGGCAGTTTCGACTTTGCTTTTGTTAATGAAGTTAGTGAAAATTGATGGGATTGTTGTCTATGATAATACACTCTGGCGAGGAACCGTTGCAATGGTTGATGGTCAAAAAGATTTGTGATTAAGGATCAATATATATATATATATATATATATAAGGTTTTGATCCTTAATCACAAATCTTTTTTATTTATTATTATTATTTCTTTCATGTTCAAATATTGGAACTGGACAGTTACTCTCTTTTCATTATTAAGATTGAAAAGGATCGGTACTGTGGGGTGGCTGATTTTGGGATGAATCCTTCCTGAGAGACCTAACTCCCTACACCAATACCCTGTCATCTACTTGGGGGGTGATCTAAATATCTAGAGTTTTCTTTGGCCCCCAAGTCCCAAGGAGTCGTGATATTTGATTGAATTTTTGTTTTGGGGATGAATATATCTATGTATGACTGGCACTACCGAATACCAAAAAGTAAATCATGTCAGATAGTACAAACTTTTCTAAGGTCTAAACAATTTTGATAATAGCATTGATTCTGATAATTTAAATGTTGGTTAAAAATGGTTGTAGATATGGTGCCTAAAATGTTGGTAGTATTTGATTATACTTTTGCTCTTAGTATTATGCTGTTAAAATTGTTATGACAAATTATGTACAGGGATATTTTACTTTTATCTTGCAGATTGAAATAAATACTAAATAAATATTTAATATTTTAATTAATTTAATAAACAAAAAAAGGTTAGATATATTTTGAAATATGAGGCTTAATATAAAATATTATACAACTAAATATAAATAAAATTGTTCATCATGCGCTCCATAGTTGGATGGCAAACATATTCCGAAACTGAACCACCTTTGCATCGTCATCAATGATCAGAACGAGGCTTACCCTATCATAAGGGTATTAAGGGAATTCCACTCTTATATCAAGGCTATAAATGTAATTCCCAAACAAATGTCGCCAAAAATTACTTCAAAATTGTCCACTTGAGAAAAATTGGAGAATTGTATTAAAATTGTGTGAAAATTGTGTTGGAATAAGACCCACTAAATTCCTGTTTGGTGCACCACCACCAGCATCTCACTAAAAAAAGATACAACTTTTTTTTAAAAAAAATTAAAAATATTTCATTATTCGATTGTGCATAAACTTTCATTCAGTAATATCTCACTAAAAAGAAACCTATTTATTATAAAAATCATAATTTGCCCACCTGATGTGCTAATTATATACATATAATTATACATCCTTTTTACATGCAATCTTGTATCGTTTAAAATAAATTTAGGATTGATATTTCCCTTGAGGTTGTTATTTGCACATTTCAGGTGTCGAGGCACGCATTGGAGAAAAGGAACCAAATCGGATCAAAATCAAACGAATTTGAAGACAGAGCTGAAAATCGATCAATCGGAGGTCAATCCTGATCGATCGGAGCACTTAAAGCAAGTTGTAGTTTTTGAACCTGAGAAGAATTCTTATGGATCGGAAACCACGTCCGATCTATCGGAAGTTACCCAGAGTAGCAATTTATAATTTTCAACTTCCCTAAACTACCCCAAACTCAAGTGGGACCAGCCCAAAACAACATAGAGTTGTAATATAAATGACATATGGGTTTGGGGAAGGATATAAGGGTAGTTTTTGAGGGTTTTAGACATTCTTGAACAATTCTTGAGAAACTAGGGTTTTGAGAGCTTGGAAGGCAGTATAGGAGTAAGGAGAAGAGCTAGGATCTCTCTCTATTTCTTGTAATTATGACTGCAATTCTGGATATGATTTTGTATTTGAATGATATGAGCAACTAATCCGCTTGCTAGGGCTCTAATGGAGCCCTTCCTTTGATTATTGAATGAACTTCGTTTATTACTCTTGATTTCCTCTTATTTGTTGATTATCTATGATTACTCTTAATGTTTTTGAATGCTTTTAAATGTCCAAAACTAGTAACTTATTCTTTAGACTAATGTAGGGTTAATTATATTTTTAGTCATCAAAAGATAGGCGTCGTTGACTTTTAGCATCGAAAGATTTTTTGTTACAAAGTCGTCGCCCATTGTTCCAAAATGAGACATTTAAGAGATTCAGTCAGAATTGATATAGTAACGGACAAGGTCAATGCTGATGTGGTATTAAAGTCCACAAATTTTAGTGAAGAAATGTTTATATGGCAAAAAAATAAAATGATATATTGCCAAATCCCCTTCTCCGGCGATGACGATTTCCGATGGTTCTCATTCAATACGGATGGTTGCTAACAATTTCACAGCACAGTTCATGCCATAAACCTATTCAACGACATAAACCCATTTAAAGAAATCGGATTTAGACAAAAACCCCCAAGGAAAAACCCATTCTACCAAATAAAACCCCTTACTCAAATCTCTCCGATCGTATCACCAATTGTGAATGAATCAACCTGTATTCCAGTTAAGATCCTTCTCTTATGGAAGAAACCCATGACAACTGATATTTATCTTCCATTGGCGGTTTTTTTCAGTA
Organism: Tripterygium wilfordii; assembly: GCF_013401445.1. Lineage (NCBI taxonomy): Eukaryota > Viridiplantae > Streptophyta > Magnoliopsida > Celastrales > Celastraceae > Tripterygium > Tripterygium wilfordii. The sequence goes on from NC_052240.1 coordinate 4,673,662, forward strand.
AAGGAGAGAGAGAGTCGCAGAAGAGAGAGAGTGAGCGGTTGGGCAAATGCAATGGTTTCTTATTTTTGCTGAGCCAACAAAAATGTTGGTCTGGTCCCACCTTTATTACACAAAAAGTCAAGTCAAACAGGTATTGTAATACAGTCACATCAGCAAAACACATATTTCAATACAACCACATCAACAAAATACAAATTTCTATACAATTTCTCTTCCCACCCAACATGGAGGCCAACAACATTCAATTCCTCTATATTATCCACAACAAAACTACATCAAAACATCAAATATCAATACATCCACATCAGCAAAACACTTATCCCAATACAGCTACATAAGCAAAACGCATTTTACAATACAGTCACATCAGTAAAAGACAACATCTTTATTGACTCAATAACACTTTACCATTGCATTTTAACAAGTCAGATTTTTTTTAATTCTTTTGCCACATAAATATATATTGATCAATAATAATTGACTATATGTCATATCAGCATGATCCTAACCGAAAATATTTAAATTCTGCCTGAGTTCTCGAATAGTCTCATTTTAAAACAATGGATGATAGCATTGTAACAAAAAATATTTGAGTGTTAAAATTGAACGATCCCTATCTTTCAGTGATGAAAAATATAATTAAACCACTAATGTATTATATAAAGGCTCAAAACTTATGACTTATAAATAAATGACTAATGTATCATAAATAACCCAAAAAAATTTTGGGGCTGCCCCGGACCCCCGCAAATATTTTTTCCAACCCAATCCCATACTCTCAGGAGGCTGGGTCCACCCCTGCCCAAGTTGCTATATAGAAATAAATCTGTGAGAGAAGGGTATGAACCCCTATAGAGATACCCCACACAACGGATAATACCTGAATGTTAAAAAAAAAAAAAAAACCATGACATCCACATAGGTAAATTTTTATGTAGTGGAAAACCAAATAAAAATAGAAAAAGATTGAAGCTTGCCCTACAATTGTGGTAAAACATAAAGCCAAAAATGCAAATAAAGGGACCAAAATGAAAAGAAACAAATTTGTGTAGCTTTCTGTCCAAAGACCAATATTACTCTCTCCAGGTGTTTGTTCTGATTTTGTCCCCTTCTCTCTCCTCTCTGACTCTGGGAGTGGCACTTGGAGGCAATTGAGACAAGCAGAACAGGGGAATGGGTTGCTTTCCTTGTTCTGGAAAATCGAGCAAAAATCTCCACAAAAAGCACAACGACAGACCTAAGGATCGGATCGCATCAACCACTTCAGGTATTTCAATCATTAATTTTCGCAAATCCTAAATCACGCTTCAACTATTACTTATTAAGTATCAAAGTTTATAAATTTGGCAAGGTTTAATGCGCATGTAGTTATACAATTCTCCAATTGAATGACGCATTATGTTTAAATAACTGTTTGAGTCAGTCATTTATGTACCTGCGATTTTACTGGGATCTGCCCTCTACTGTGTGGATTCTGATTGAGAATAATGTCTTTGTTGATGCATATTTTATTCTTGCTCTGAAGCAATGTGGGTCAGTTTGGAATTCAATTGTGGATAAATGAATACAATTTTATGGGAATTTTGAGTTGTTTTGATTGGGATTCATGGGATTTCCTTTTTTGTGATTAGTTTTTTAATGGCTTACTATGTTGGCTGTTGAATCACCAACTATCCCAATAGCTTAGAATTACCATTCAAGCTCACGCGATGAAAAGAGGTGAATTTACTCATTTGAAAACTTTCCACACTTTCATCACTAGCGAGTCGGATTTTCGCTTGATAACCATGGGAGGCAATACGTGGAATATTTAATTGAAAGGAGGTGGATTGATTAAGTCACCATCCCAAAGCAGAAGTAGATGGAAGGGGGTGAATTTAATCATTTGAACGTGTTTACCTGAGGTCCATTCACTTATATAATTTCTCGGAGGCTTGGTTCAAGCTGCTACTTAGAATCATGAATCCATATTTGTTCGTTGAACTTAATAAATTACATTAAATTCCTTGGAACCTGCCCGGTTTAGATGTTTATTTATTTCATATTATAATTCTAAGGGAAGGAACAGGTTAATTGTATTGGCATGATAAGACAATGCTTCAATCTTGTACTCTTTAATCTAAATGCATGCTTTCATATTGTGTATGGTCATGTTTGCTTGAACGATTAGACAAGAATTCTGTCTATTTAGAATGTATCCAACTATCTATGATTCTTAACCGTTCTATACTAATGGTTTTGAGTGATTAATAACATTCTAGAATAAGTCATTCATGGTTCTTGTTTTCTTTCTAAGAAATTAATGACAAGTGTACTTCTGTAATTGTCCTGTCATTCCAATGAAACCTGCTTTTGGCATTTGCTTATGTCATTTACTGTTGTTAGGTAAACAGCCCTCATGCTTATCCTATTTTTTGTTACCTTCAATTTTGTTCTTTTTCGAATTTTAATTCCATGTTCGTTTTCTGGTTAATTTAGACAAAGTGAAGTTAAACTTAGCTGGTGATGTAAAGGAGGCATCTTTAAAGGAGGGCTTCACAGATGGAGGTTCTGAATCTTCTGATCACATTGCAGCACATGCATTCACGTTTCGTGAATTGGCTGCTGCAACAAAGAATTTCCGGGCAGATTGTCTTTTGGGAGAAGGAGGATTTGGCCGAGTATATAAAGGGCGGCTGGAGAGTACTCATCAGGTTGTTGATTTCGGTCAAACTAACCATTCTAAAACACTTATGTTCATAATACAGGCCTGACTTTTGTTCCTATCCCCATTATTATAATTTTATGATGGACAAAAAGTAAATGTATTTAAATAAGAACAAAGCAAGTAGCTCTGGCTTAAAGGAAGAGAAAAATCAACAAAAGAGGAAAAGGGAAAAGCTCCTCAAAACTCTCCCCATTCATTATGTTTCCTTTAATGAGACAAAAAAGTTGTCAACAACAACGGTTTTGAGCTTGTTAGGATATGATTCTAAATTCTCAAAGCATCTGCTGTTTCTAACCTTCCAAATAGTCCAAAAGACTCTGTGAACACTGCCATCCAAGTTTTCCTCTTTCTTTTGCTTGGGAAATCAGCTTTCCTTCCAAATAGATGCAAGTTCTTACAAGCTGTTGCGTTTTCTGACCGACCCCTATCGGTGAGAACAGTTTTCCATAGTTCCTTGGTCACGGAGAAGTGAATTAATAAATGAAGAACATCTTTCCTACTACTGTTACACACATAACAGTAGTGAACATGAACCTGACTCCTTTTTCTCAGCAAGTTACCTGCAATAATAGCTTCCCAAGCTACTAGCCAACTAAGGAAAGAAGCCCATTATTATAAAACTATTGGTGGCTAAATATACCTTGATAATTCCCTGATGACATCTAAGGTAGGGTGTAAAATTCTTGAGCACTTTCTACATCAACTCTTACTCGTTTTGGTACACTGATTTCGAATGTTCAGTCTTTACAAGATAGAGAAACAGCTGCTTGGTTTTTATAATTGAATGACAATTGACAAGTGAGCATAACTTTTCAAAACTCTATCATGAATTATCGAGAAACAATATTGTGCATAAACCATTGTGGAATTTCCAAAATCCAAATATCCTCAATAACCAAATCCTTGCTAAGAACTCTGATCATTTGAGACTTCATGCCAAATAAATGCCAAAAATGCATTTATTTAATTATGTTAACATTGTAGCTTAAAAGCTGTTGCAGGAGTGGTTTCACTCATAAGGTGCGATTGTGGGTTTGATATTTGTACTGTCACCATGAAATATTCTTTGATTATCGAGTTTGGGCAATATGTGATAAGCTTGTGGTTTAACTTGAATTTGTTCCCCAAATTGTAGGTTGCTGCCGTCAAGCAACTTGACCGCAACGGGCTTCAAGGAAACAGAGAATTCCTTGTTGAAGTTTTGATGTTGAGCCTCCTTCATCATCCTAATCTTGTAAACTTAATAGGTTACTGTGCTGATGGGGATCAGAGATTATTGGTCTATGAATACATGCCACTTGGATCATTGGAAGACCATCTACATGGTAGGTATAGCATAAAATGTCACTAAACCTTGTGTCTGAAAATTTTGATGTCAGACATTATGCCTCTAGAAGTAGCCTTTTGTGCTCAGCTTTTGGCTTGCCAACAAAACTTTTGAGATGAGTTATTCAACCCTAGGAAAAAAAAATTGGGAATTTATATTTTACTAGCATTGAAAAGTTCAACAATATCGACACTGAAGTTGAATGGATTATTCCTCTTCTTTCACCCAAAAAAAAACCTATAGGGGAGGGTTTCTAAAGATGGATGACCCAAAGACATGCCTTTCTAGTCATCCGTCGCTAGTTTGTTGTGCTGAAGAACCGAAGCTTGTGTTATGAGGCTGATGGCTAACTTCTTTTTGCTACTGTAATAATTGAGATTGCTTTGTTTATCCTTTTATGTGACATACTCAGACTCACTTCGGTTGTTCTTACGTTTTTGTAACTTCCAGACTTGCCACCTGATAGGAAACGACTTGACTGGAATACAAGAATGAAGATAGCTGCTGGTGCTGCAAAGGGATTGGAGTATTTGCATGACAAAGCTAACCCTCCAGTTATATATCGTGATTTGAAATGCTCCAATATTTTACTTAGTGACGACTACCATCCTAAACTGTCTGATTTTGGCCTGGCCAAATTGGGTCCAGTAGGGGATAACACCCATGTATCAACTAGAGTGATGGGAACCTATGGATATTGTGCTCCTGAATATGCAATGACAGGTCAGCTTACACTGAGATCGGATGTTTATAGCTTTGGGGTTGTCCTCCTTGAGATTATCACTGGCAGAAGAGCTATAGAGCATTCAAGAGGTGCTGCAGAGCATAATATGGTTGCATGGGTAAAAAAAGCTATCCCTTTTCTGTTTATTTTGATTTGCTTTTACTGAAATCGTTATACAAGAGACCTCTGTCTTGATAAAAGCAGCTATTGAAGTATAAATTTGCGTTTAATTATTAGTGTGGATTGTTTAATCAGGCGTAGAGTCTATCTAACCTTTATGCGTCAAACCTTTTGAGGTGTAATATCTAGCTACCAATAATCATGTTTTTTTCTACATACAATGTATATTTGCATAGGCAAACCAAAAGGCCCTTTTTTGCCAGTCTAACCTTCTAGACCTCAGTCATTATCTTGTCATGTTGTCATGGGTAGATATAGAACTATGGATCCCCTTGTTATATAGACAGTATTGATTACAGATCTCTAGTTTGCCCTCTCTAGTCATGTTCATTCTTCGCCAACAGAACCTTTGGCAATCAAGGACTGAGGTCAAGGTTCATGAGGTATTCATATTGACTTGCTGGATCAGTCAAGGGTATGATCTTCTTTCAAAATATGTAGACAAAAGCAGCTTAGTCTCATGTTCTCGGAAATCGCAAGGTCGTGGATATGGATTCATGAGGAATTGGTAGTGTATTAGAAGACAAAATAAGGACACTTTTAAATTTGATTGAAATAACATAGAGGGATATTACTTTGTGATATTTCCATAAATTTCACTTAAAAGGGGAATTTCATGAACTGGAACTTGCAAAAATGAGGAGATCTCCCATTGTATCAATGAGGAGTGATGGCCGTTACAGGTGTAAAAGAAGTATGCTTAAGTCCAACATTTCAGCTCAGGTATATGACATGCACATGTGCTGGAATTGTGTCTAAATGAGAGAGGCTTAGACTTTCTTCTCAACATATTGACTATGATTCTATGCTTTCAAAGGAATAGGCACAAGGTGGTCTATATGGTCAAAAGTCAGAAGTTAAAATTGTAAAATTTATAATATTTGTGGTATATTGTACAACAAAAAAAAAAGTGTATGCTTTTGAATATAATTGAAATAGAGTATAGGGAATTTATTGGGCTCTCAGTTAAGAGTATTTTTGCGCAAATTTTTTTTATGAAAGTTAAAGTGCACGGCACCCAAAAGATCATGGCAACTGGATTTACAAAATTACTTTGGAATTGAATTTCATTTTATAAACAAGAGCTTGGTGATTATTAAGGTTGTGAAAGAAGAAAGTTTAAATCCTATTGGCTCATGTCTATGACAAGCTTGGCTGCTTGAGGTTGTTGAACTACCTAACCAAGCTTGACCTGGCTTGGAAGTCACTTATTTTTGAGCTTATGCTTGAACATGCTCATGTCTGGCTTGTAACTGTGTCTACCTTTTTTTTGCAGCAACCTGGTTTAATTGCTCTTGAAGTGGTTATCATCATCATCGAAAGCCTTAACTCCAATTATTTGTGATTGACTACTGATAAAATTATGTAACATTCAATAGCTATTCTTTTCTGGGTTTTATTGGTTTTCCTTATTTCAAAAAGCTACTCTCTTCATTAATCCTACCACGTCCATATCATTCTTTGTTACATCCATCCATGTCATTTGACCTCTCTTCTTTTGTTCACTTCTCATGATTGAATTTTCTCTACTTTTCACATCAGTTCACTTAGGAGTAAGTGGAATATTAATTTAGGAGTAACTGGAATATTTCTGGTAAAATTATGGCAAATAGTACAACTCTTGGTAACACTTTTGCTATGTTGCAGGCACGGCCTTTGTTTAATGATCGGAGGAAATTCTCATTGATGCCTGACCCTCTTCTCCAAGGCCAATATCCTATGAGGGGGTTATACCAAGCTCTTGCTGTTGACGCAATGTGTGTTCAAGAAGAGCCTACTATGAGACCTCTTATAGCTGATGTTGTAACTGCTCTTTCTTACCTTGCTTCCCAGAAATATAATCCAGAAACCCAGCCAGTCCAGAATTCTCACTCAGGCTCTTCCACTCCTAGATCCCGAAGAGAACGGTGAATATTTTGTGTTGATATTAAAGCCTTAAAAGTAGACAAAGACAGGAAAATCCTTCGAAGCCCCTGAGAGAAATGTTGCATGAGCTAGCTCGCTGGAGTGCTATTTTCAGGATGTCGAGTCCAAATGGATTCCGTTGATTCAGAGTCACTGGATGGATGTTCAGTGTTATGCTACTCTCTCTCTCTGTTGATCAAATTTTGCATCACTCCAGGTAGCAAGACACATCTTTCCACCCCCCGCCCTTTTTTCTTTTCTTTTCGCATTCATTTTCATTTCACTTTCCCTTTCTCAACCCAAAATTTTTATGTACGTTAGAGCTTCAGGCCTTGTATCTAAGAAAAGCTGGTTTTTCTTAAAGATGACCAATCGGCATTTGCTGTTGGTGCTACTTGTAAATTTTTTTTTGCCTGAATTAATAATAGTGCAGGATCCTGCGGGGTGTGCGCCGGCTCGTCCACGCTATTTATGTAAAGCTTGAAATCTCTGTATTTTGAGTGCGGGGTCACATTCACTAGTTTACCTGATGTATATGTAAAGCAGTGCGCCAAGAATGTTTCTAACTGACACGTCCAATCCTAATTTAACATGGCTAGATTGTCCAGTTATCAAAGGTCACACACAGTTCACTAGTGGACTCCTGCTCTCAACTCCACCAAATAAACATGCAGGAACAACTTTAATATTTACATATGTATGCAGAACTACAGCTGCAATTTAAGCAACACTACCATTTCAGATTAGAGCAGTGAAGCAATGCCGCAATCCTCACGCCGTATTCATAAAGTCTCTCATCTACAATGATATCTCCATCTTCTGATGGTTTCTTCCACTGGTGTCCTGCAATGAGTGTTCATCAAGTCTCTTATCTACAATGATATCTCCATATTCTGATGTGTCCACTGGTGTCCTGCAATGAGTATTCATCAAGTCTCTCATCTACAATGATATCTCCATCTTCTGATGTTTCTGCCACTGGTGTCCTGCAATGAGTTCATAGAGCAAACGATATCTAAACATAACCTTTTCAAATACTAATATGCTTGATTGAACATATTTACATCAAGGCGTCTACAGAGAACAATACCCAACAAATTATAGGATGCTTTTTATAATATATAAAGTTACAAAAAAGAAAAAAAAAATTCAAGTGGAAAATAATTATTAAACCAGGATTCTCCGAGGCTGAGTGGCTGAGGTATGCAGGAGATGCACAGATTATACAATTGTTTTACTGTTGATCTCATGTTTCTTCTTACATTCTTCTTCTCTTCTATTCCATCATTCATTATTACAACATAATGAACAAAAAATAAATGGATATTAGCTCTACCTTCACTCTGTCCAAAATGTACATACAAATAACTAATCTAAGAACTCACATAGGTACAGAGAGAAAAAAAAAGCTTCCAATCCAACAACAGTTAAAGGTTGAAGGTGGATATTCTCTACTCTTTATCTTCTACTGGAAGGCCATTACCATCTTTTTGCTCAACTCTAGGACTCTGTTGCTCATTAGAGGAGCTGTTGTTGTTTGGCTCGTCTACCTTGGTGGGATTACCCTGCTGCACTCAATCAGCACGCTATTAGTTGAAGGCACAAAGCAACAATCATGTTAAAAGACAGAAAATGCATGGTAAAAGCTACTTGTACCACTCACAAAACATATCAACATAAACGAAATGGTATCAATCAATCTTCTGGGGACTTAAAAAGCATCAAACTGGTATACTGTTAGTTTTATTGCAGCATTCTAAACCCTTGGTGGCCGAATTCCAATATTATAAAAAATCCATGCAAAGACGATTTTTATACCATTCGCGTGGATGTCATCAAACGATACCTTTCCATTCAGAAATCACCAGTCATCCGAACAGGTACTACAACCCTTTCTTCAAAACAATAACTGGAAAAAAATTTAAAGTTGTTCTGACAATTTGGATGGTCAATAACTTGTCCAGCAAAAACAACAATGACAACTTAAGACTTTGATGATAATATCACGAAAAACTGTGATCTGCGAATAAAGAATTACTTTCTAAAATAAACAGTCAATTATCACACCCATCTTGCCCAAAACTTGAACAGCCGTCTTGTTAAAATTAAGAGAATAAGTATATGCCAATCAGACGCAAGCTCCCTGGTTACATAATGGCTAAAGGACCAATACTTTGACAAAAGGCAGGCAATTCAACACATCAAACTTCTACGATAGACAAAGGAAGCACAATCACAATGCAGTAGATCTATAATTTTTCCTCAATGATGGGTTACGTCTACAACTAAGTTAATTGAAAAGGTTGCCAGACATTTATTGGGAATTCAACAAGTCCATATATTTCTGAGAGCATTTGATTAAAGATCCTAAGAGTAGAGTTCTACTTTAGAAGATTTTCTATCACGTTCTGATCACATAAAGCATAAATCTAATGTTTGATGCTTTGTCTTTTGTCCTATTTGTCAGCCAGACAAAAAGCCTCATCAACTATATGCATGAAGCAGTAGATTGGTACATGACTAACCTTGTTTCTATCACGCCAGCCAAGTCCAAATGGTCGAGCTAGCAAGCTAATTTTTCTTGCAGGAGGGTCTTGCATGACATCTTGATTGCTGTCTAGTTGGGAAGAATGCGAAGATCTGCAAACAAACAAGACCAGGAAAAAAAATAAAAACAAATGCAAAAAATTAGATATCTAACCATGAAGAAGTACTTTAACACCTATAGAATGATGCATGTGAGCATACTTAATTCTTTTGATCCTCTCCAGGTAACAGGGAAGCATGTAGTTAATATTTTGAAATTTGAACTGGAAATAGGTAAGGCAACGACAGATCTTTTTTTTTCAAAGATGATAAATCAATTCATTGACACAGTGCCCAAAGGGGGTTGATGAATTCGACTAAATAGAGAGCATATAACAAGCTAGGAAGTAAAAACAACATTCTCCAAAAATGTGATACATGGAGCAAAGAAAATGAAACATCATCCAGGTATAAAAATTTCCCACAAGCAAAAGTCACAACAAACCGCGGAGATGGTTGTGCTTTAAGTTGGCCAGATTGATATTGCAATGTAGCTTCCAACATCGATTCTGCCATAACTGCTCTTTTCTCCATTTCAGCAAGTGAAGCAAGGGCCTCTTCATATTTATTCTGACAATGTTACAAATACTGATACTGTTAAATGCAGACTGACACAAAAAGCACAAGGAATGAACATACATAATAAATGAATACTCTATGGTATGTCCAAAATCACAAGCTTGGCTCACTCCATCAGAATTAGAAAGGCAAAGCAGTAGAGAAAAGAAACCTATGTCTGCATTAGTTTATGCCTCAAAAAAACAAAGGTAACTGTTATTTGATTTACTCCTAAATTCTCAGTATGACACCATTTAAACATACAAAATTTAATTTTAAGAAAAGTTAATATAAGCATTCTAGCTGGAACCTCTTCATGTTAGAAACACAACACCGGTAAAAGCATTTGAGAATGTCTTGTACATGTTGCATGTTGAAGTAAGGCACCAGTATCAATTCAACTTCAAGGCCTGCTTTAGGATTTTAATCTGGTGTTTAAAGACAAACTAGGTTTGGAGATTTAAGGTTTCTTTTTATTTTCCCTCAACGAAAAAGGTTGGTTCGAGCAAGTTCAGTAAACAAAGCTCATGCTCAACACCAGACCGTAAATAGAAAAAAGGAAAAGAATACACTAGCATACACTCAGAAAGACATAAGCAGATTGTATAAATAAGAGCTACATGAATTACTCCACCAATAGCAAGGAAAGAAGTCCAGCGGAAGACAACAGATGCTAACATATATATACCAAAGAAATTACATTGTAATAGTGAAATTTACACTGAAAACCAAAATGAAATAGAAGAAGTGCTTTGAGGCTCTACAAAAGCAGTGTGCAAAGGGGTTTAGGTGATATGAACAGTAAGTAACTTCTCATAAAATGATTCCACACATGAGAAAGATGGTCATTCTGCAAATCTCAAATGGAAGCAGTGACGCAATTAAAAAAGAGTATGATCCACAATGAAATAATAGCCCTTCCAACCATAAAAGATAAATTCTTTGCAGGACCTTCACTAAGACCAACAGAATGTATCATGTGTACAAAATAAAACTACAAGAATATTTATCAACAAGTTTAAGTGGAAAAACATGAGAGAGGGAGAGGGAGAGAGACCTCAAGCACTTGAACAGCACGTCTTTGAGCTGCTGCGTCGTCCTCAGCAAATCTGCGAGCATCTTCTGTAACCTTCTGCTCATGCTCTACCCGCATTAAGACCTATGAAAATAGAAGTTTCACAGTTACACCAAAAACGTATAGAGATATAAAACAATCATCTCCACAATATGATGATAATTGAACATCTGAAAAAACTAAACCTGAAGCATAGCATTCTCTTGCTCCTGCTTATCAGCAAGGGCCCTTCGAAGTTCAGTAATTTCTTGCTCTAACTGCTCAACCTAAAGATCATAATGGATATTCAGCATGCAAAATAACAGAGTCAGAAAACACAACATAGATAGTCAATACCACAATAATATCCTTTTCATCAATTATACAATCAAGTTATCACAGAAACACATTCACAATTAAAAATAAAAAATAAAAACAAAAAACAACAACCGCCCTGCATAAGGACCCTACAGGGGGTTAGGGACATACATGATATACGCAGACCCACACATAATATGTGGAGGCTGTTTCCAGGAATTGAACATGTGACCTCTAGGTTGCACCCTTGCAACTCTATCACTGGGTCATATGCTCATATGTACATTGTTACATTTAAACAATAAAAGAAATCATATTTTTCCGTATCTTCTGAATTTTAGATCATCTGATTCATATTATAGAGGATCGTCCAAAGGAAAAAGAAATGGCAAACCCTTAGCCTAGTGGTATGGTTGATCCATCACAACCTAGAAGTCATGGGTTCAAATCAAACAATCTCTCAACATTGTGGGGGTAAGGTTGCATAAGTCCTGCCTTTTCCCAATCCTAGCCCACCGCAGGTGAGGCTACCTATGGAGTTATTTACCCTTAGTTTCAGCCAGAAGAAACAGAATGATAAGCTACGATGAACCAAGAGAATGCGAGAGAGCCAATACACCACTTACAAGTTACGACCAACACACTAGCAGGATACCAAACAATTTTCATGCCTTATATAAGTGGGGCAATAAGTTAGCGATTAAAAGCACTAACTGAATTTACATCATTCAAAATGGATACGTCTTTTTCCAAGGGATTAAAAAAACCATAATCTAGTCAACAATTTGATTACGAGAACTAAGGTCACATTTCATTCCCTATCACTCAGTTCTCACTAATTATCCCCCCACTTGTGATGAAGTTTTTATTCGTAATAATATCCTTATAACAGCTTTACTAAAAAAATTGAAACGCAATGCACAAACTCCAGCAACCCTGAAGGGATTGGGAGAGAAAATATATGTAGCTCTATCCCATATAAATTTTAAGACTCTTCCCATGGTTTGAATGTAAGCACCTAGGTTGCAGTGAAGCAACTTTATTGCTGCTTAAAGGTTGCCATGGAGGATTGTTTTGCTGACATGCTGACTTTTAAAACGAATACTTCAAGCATCTTTTTTTTTTTCATTTTGAAGGAAATCAACCATGATATCTGTTCACTTGAGCTAATCACCCTTAAGGCCTTAAAATTTTAATTGCTCCACCACAGCACCAAAATCAAACATATCCTGCATAAAATGAAGAAAATAAAGAAGAAAAACTACCATGAGTGGAGTTATAAAGGATATACCCGAGCACTCAGTTCCCGTCGATTATCCTGTGTCACCATCTCCATCAAAGCCATCTCCAGCTCCTCAGCTCTGAAAAAATTTGGAAACAATAAAAACAAAGATGACAACTCCATACTATCTGTACACAAAAATAATGAGAATAAAAAAAGTACAACTGGAGTATACTCCAAAAGAAATAATCAGAAGCCTAGGATATAATATAGTCTCCTTTGGTAGCTGAAACACAGCATTCTATTTAAGGCTCTTTTCCTTTATTTAATTACAATACCAATGAAGCCTAGAATAAGAACAATCAAAATGATAAGTAATCTAAGGCAAGTTTCATTACTAGATTTGATTTTGAGGTTCCAGACAATGAACTGTCATCTTTCTTCCTTGATGTATGTTCAACGCAGGCGGCCATTGCTTGGACAATATAAAAACATTAAAGCTCCCTCCACCAAAAAAAAGAAGCACCAATTAGCCATGAGTCCTCCTGAACCAGAACACATGGTTCATCCAAAACAAAGCTCAACCCAGCTAATCCCCAGAAGATGAATACAAAGGCTCATCACAGACTTTACTCACACATCCATTCTAGTTCCCATCCCATTTCAATGAACAAGCATCCAAAAGACAACTTGGATGGCATTTCAACCAAGATATCACTGCCCACCAGATAAAAATTTCCACACAGGTATGAAGTGATTTGATGACACATACAACAAGGTTTCTTACAAACATAAGGGTTGCATCTGAAAGTAAATCATACAAATCACTTTTCTTCCATACAAGATGAACACTATCATGCGGCAGAGGAGCTATTCCTGATATGTTAAGAACAAAGAAAAATGAAAACACCTCTCAATAACATGGTATGCATAAAGTATAACGCCATGCACCACAATAGAAACACTAACCTGAGTTCAGCAGATCTCTTCTCCTCCAGCAACTTGCACAACTCATCCTTTAACCACAACACCTGAATGTATTTCATAATTAACAGCCAACTCGCATCATGAAGAAATTTCTTTAGTCTACGACTTTAACAATTTTGAAACTACTAAATTGCCAAGAGGTAAATTATTATCAATAAAGAAGATGATCCACGAATGCAGAGCTTATCAACACAGACCTCATAGAAAAGAGCAGCAAGAGCTCACTGGAAATAAAATTCAAATGAGTATTCATAGTGGGGATGTAGTTCCCCAAGACAATTTCAGTGGGAAGCTCGACATGTCATGTTTAATAGAAAACTAAAAATAACATTTAAAAGAGAATTTATAACACAGTTCCCTCCAACAATTTCAGGGGGGAAGCTTGACATGCCATATTTAGACTGTGATCAATTGAATACACAATGTATTAAAATAAAACAAACAGGCTCCAATTCCAGCTTATTTCTACAAGTTCTCCAGAAAAATACTTTCAGAATGCAAAGAGCCACAAATACATGAAACTCTTCTCTCAGATAAAAAAATAAAGTTTACCTCCTTGTGGCACTTACAACCAAACTATTTTATTATATTTTGGTTTCTTTTATATGTGAAGGCATCAGTTATACATATTAGTCCCTAGTGCACATTAGATGGGCTTTTGTTGTTTATTTTTTAGAACTGTTAATGGAGGCAAGGATACGAAAATTGATTGTTCAATATGGCACTCATCTAGAAAGAAAAAATCATAATAGAAATGTCGAAATATTATCAGGAGATACATGTACGTGTCCAGAAATAATATATAGTTGATTGTGGAGACACCAAATGGATATTCTCACTTTACACATAGTAAAGACAGGGTTAGCAAACTGGGTTTCAGCTTATACACCTGGTGAGATCAGGACACTATTGTGTATACCACCACGACAATCTTCCCCACCCGATCCCTGGCACCGGCACCAAGGGTTTGGCAAGCAGACTTTGGCAGGTTGCCTGGGGGAGCGGGTGGGCGCACAAGCAATGCACCCGATCCACATGGTAGTATTCCCAGGTTGGCTCCATACCAATATTAGAGGCCATGTTTCAACCCAATAGACCAGTTTGAAAGGTGAATTGGTCACCCATCCTAATGGTACACAGATGTGGAATCAGCACACACCACGTCTATACCCTTGTGATAGAGATAACCAATGCTTCCCACTATGTAGATTATAGGATTAAAGCTTCAGCACAATCAAGACTCTAATTGAGTGCACATACAACAAATTTTCTGTCCTTCCACCAGATAAGTGCAGCACCCAATTAGAGTCTCCAAAAGGTGTGGAAAGGATAAATGACCTCTGCTTCGATTTCGCATGTGTTAGATAATGGAGGAATTAATTAGAAGCTTGCATAATTTATTTTGGATGTGGCGGTCTTATTCTATATCGTATTATATTTCATATCTGGGTTTAAATGTGTTTTGGGGTTTTAATTTGGCCTTTGGTACTAAAGTTACATTCATACAATCTTATTAGGATTGAGGCATATAAGCCCATATAAGTAAGGAACTAAGGATTTAATGTTTTGTTCTAATATGATAAGAGAGATGACAACTTGTTACAACAGCTTCTCATGGTTTGTGGTGCAACCATGCGTGACACACAGGAGCCTTAGGTGTGATGGGTAGGTTTGTTTCTTCAAAACTCAAAATCCCAAATCCTACAACATCCCTAGAACATCCCTAGAACATAATTGTTTATTCATGGGGTACTGATGATGGGTACTTGGCTACTTGCTCGGTCAGGTTCAATGCTGAATCTCAGACAAAAGATAGGCTACTAATAAATTTGTGCATTTCTACTTTAGAATAGAATTGAGTACGAATTTGCCTCTGTTGTACATGGAATAACATCTTGAGCATTAATGCAGATAGATTTAAATCTCCTCAATTCTACATGGTAGAAGTTAAGGTCATCCGAATGAGCAAAAAATTAAGCTACCTGATCTTGAATATCTGGGACAGAGTCCATTTCCCCATTGCCTGTCAGGCTCATAAGAAGAACCTCTGTGTTAGTGGATCCTGACTCTGACCGAGATAAATCACCATTTGTGTCTGCATCAATCAATCCATCACCTTTATTTGTTTCAACAAGCACTGAATTAGGATCATGCTTAAGATTATACATTTGGATACCAAACCTTGAGAATTCCTACCAGCTTGAAGCACCTTTGATCTCTCCTCCATAGCAGCTATAATTGATGGCCGATGTTTCTCTCTCAACTCTGTTAATCTGGTCTCAGTAACATTTTGGTAACCCATACAAGCAGTCAACACAAGCTGACTGCTGTCAAAGGTTGAGCCGGCCAAAGACTGTAACAAAGTAACTGCATCTCCAGCATCCTTCGTCGTTACCAATGCAGGACCTGCAAAACATCGAGCTAAATTAAAGTTTTTTAAAAACTATATAAGCCTAAAATGATAAAAACTCGCCTCATATTGAACTAGTAGCTATAAATCATCAACAAAGAAAACAAGAACAAAAAATACTATCACAAACACAACGTTTCACTCGGTACCATATAACTCCATCAACGCAAGAGCTGTTCTAAATAGAATGACACGGTTTCCTTCAAATAGAAGTACATCCCAGACTCGAAGAACTGCAGTCATGGCAAAACTATCAGATAAGAAATCTGTGAGGAACTATAAAAACAACCCATGCAAATCATATCAGATCAACTTTAGAAAATGATTTCTGACACTACTGCATAAAACCTGACCACTTTCCCATGGAAGTTTGTTCGTAAATATGGAAAGGAACCACGGTCCAGTAACCCATCCCACTTGTACTCCCAGGTAATCCAGATGATTGACTGAAGCAGAAATAAAGGTCACATGAGAAACCACCAACAAGCATCATAAATTAAACATTTCTAGAATTGCAAAAACAAATGAAAATAGAAGTAAAAAAAGCAAACCCAATTTAGGAAATCTCTCGCGCACCAAATCCTCAAAAACAAGCTGGTCAACCTGAGAAAATGGAAACCATTATCAGAGGAATACCCATGTGCGGCTGACAACTGATCAACTAAAAACCTAATTCACATTTATTATACAAGGAGAAACAACAGGTAGTTGAAAAGAAACAGAACTTTAAGAAAACTTTACCTGATGTTCTATCATCTTTTCTGAGTAGTAGCCATCAAAGTAGTCATCAATAATGCCCATCAATGCCCTGAGAATTTTGAAAAGAAAAAAATTAATCGCCGCATAAAGAATAACAACTAGGAAAATGAGAAGGATGCTTTGGAAATAGAACATCACATCATGCCAAAAAACCAATGAAAGGCTCAAAATGTGAGTGTGTATAGAAAAAACAACATATTTTGTAAAGCTAACCCTCCAGAGATTTAAAAATATTTAAATTAACAAAGCCACTCTCAACTAAGTTTCTAAACCCACCAAAAGGCGTTTTCTTCAGGCATCAGCAGTAGTAACAAGCCAGCAAAGAAATTCATAGCCTGCATATAGATTAAAAACAACAAGGAATTAGAACCAGTTGCTATGTGAGGATGACTAGCTTCGTTGCGTACAACATGCCTTTGATGAGGGCAAGGCCATGGCCATTGAGATTGAATTTATTAAAAGAAAAGAAAGGCATTCATCGCAAAGAGACGGTTTTTGACGAAAGTAGCACCAACTGTAGTGTGGTTAAAAAAAGCCTCTTCTTACAATGTAATACCAAATAGATTAGTCAAATTGGACTTTTAAAATCCTGGCTCAGTGATATCCACGATACAATTAAGGCACATTATGAAGAGCGCAGGGAGAAGGTGAGGGGATGAATGGAGTGTGTATAAGCAGGAATTCAGGGTTTTCTTAACATTACGGGAAATAAATTTTTAATATTAGGGACTATCGTCAGCCTTTTAGTATGTTATTCAATTATGTCTATTTCTATCAAGAGCCATATCATGATTTGTATTTTTTAGGGATCAAAGTAGTATTTTAGAAGGAAAGTTTGATAGAATTAGGAATTTAGGATTCTACAAGAGTCTGTTAACCTAATATAAATAGTCTCGTAAGACTCCATATAAAGCAGCTTCTTTATCAGTAAGACTACAGTGGTTAATTTAGCCCTAGAGACTCAGTATCTATTTTAAGGTCCATTCTTCAATTTCCACAAGTTCTTCTCTAGATTTTGTTCTTCTTTGTTGCTGTTTTTCTAGTTTTCCTTCATCAAAATGGTATTGGAGTCGAAGGAAAGACTGGCCTGCGTAGTCCATTACACTGGGGGGTAGGATTTCCTCCCCTTTCTCAAATAATAAGGTAAGGCTATGAAGCCCTTCCTTCAGCAGGTTTTGGCTTGCCCCTTGTATAGGCTGGAGCTATGAACTTTGATGCAAGTGGGAAACAGTTTCAGCAAATGAGATAGGTGAGATATCATGTATGATAGAAGATATTATTCTTCCACACCAAAATCTTGTAAGGGGATTCAATTCTCCATATTTCTTGCACCAAAATCTTGTAAGGGGATTCAATAACCTTCCAAGAAAATAAGACAGAATCAAAGGTTTAGATCGGCCTTCTTTTGTCAAGGTTTTGTCAAGCAGAGGAGGGAAGAAGGAAGTTTTTTGAGTTTTTTAGGCTTAAATTTGTGATGATGCAGCGCTGTTTAAGTGTCCAATGAATGGACAGTACAGGTTCGCCAATTGTAGCCTTGTAGGGAGTATTTCTGACCTCTTATTGTAAGGTTAGCTATATTGCTTATGGTAAAATGTGCCATAATTTTGAAACAGATCATGTGCTTAGCACTTTAGTTACGAAATTACCAAAGGGCAAAAATCATGTATCATTTTGTGAGTGACAATTTAGAAAGACAAATACCTGACAGTACCCAACTGAGGGATTATGTCTAGCATAGGCAGTAAGTAACCGCCTCAGGGCATTCCTACCATCATCATCCAAAGCGGGATGACCTGGGAAGGTCCGAGGCAAGTCCTGCACAAAAAAATGAAAAAACTAGTATTGATAGAACTAGATATGAAAGAAGCATCCAAATACTGCAAGAAATTGAAACCCAATAGCCCAAAACTAAATATGCATGTAATGACCTTCTCAATCTGCCCTTTCCATTTCTCGGGCACACATGCAGAGTCTGTAGCTGAACTCTTATTATCAACTTCCAACTGCGACGTAGGTTGCTCGGTTTTAGTAAGGGAATCAGCTCCCAGAGTGAGAAGATCATGGTAATACTTCTCAACTCGGCGAGCCTTCACACCAACGAAGGCCTGCCAAAGCTGAAATCAGAAGTATAACGTGCTCATTAAGATTATCCATGTAGAAGAAAATGTCATCAATGAGTCAGGAAGAGCCGAGAGAGCTGAGAAGAGAATAATGTACCTCCCCCCTAAGAGCCATGGGCACTCCTCCACGAACAAGAACATCCAACTCTTCTTTCCAAGGAAACAAAGATTCCAAGGGGACTGCATCAGCCGCAGTGACAGCTGAAGCAGAAGTACTTAAATTGTCATTTGAAGCAGCATCTTGAATTGGATCTGACCTCTCCACATCATAAAACTCATCCTCAGAGTCCTCCTCAGATGCTCCTCTTGCAGATCTAGCATCTTCAAAAGTAGAGAGCGGTTTTACTCCACCAGTACCATGCTCGCCTTTTGATAAAATTCCCTTCTTCTTCACACGAATGCTCATCATATCTTCAATGGCCCGAAGTGATGGTCTAATCTCAGTCCATAACTGTACCTTGTGAGTTTTTTTCACTGCATTGGCCTGTGACACCTCCTCTGAACCATTTTTAGGGTATAAATCAGTATCACTCTCCTTACTACTTAAACTGTCTCTCTCAGCATCCTTTACCAAGTTATCAACTGCCTCTTCCCCCACAGATTCAGTATGGAATGGCTTGTTTTCTATCTTTGAAGATAACCCATTTACAGGCAATTGTGCAGACTCTGCTTGACACTCCAAGAAAGTCTTCCACCTATCTGATCTTTCTTCCTCTTCCTCCTAAATCCATAGGAATAAACAAGGAAAGCATTTTCTCCTCATCAAAAAATTTCTAAACTACACTTCCTGGCCACTTAAATAGAAAAGCAGAAAAAAAAAAAAACACTACCTTTTAATTCTAATATATTGTGTTTCTTGGACCCAAGAAATTATACTCAACCAAGACAAACACAACTGATTGGATCATTATAATTAGAACATTTGTCATTCATTTCGATCCAAAATTATTCATTACCTCTACATACGTGTCTAATGGCTTTCAGAGACATCAAAAAGAAAAGGAACATAGCAAATCTTCTAAACAGGTAAATAATATGAGCAAGCACAAAAAATACCTTGTAGATGTTAGCATATTCTCTGTACCTTTGCACGTGTTGAGGTCTCACTGCAAAACCATATGCGTCCCTGTCCAGAACAAAAATAAAGCTCTTGGTAGCAAACAAACTACTCTATTATATGATTAATCCATATGAAAATTTCAAATGCATTTTTTACCTTGATAACACAAAAAAAAAAAAATTGAAAAAAGCTAAACCTAAACCTTAAGCTAAACTACACCAGGGGAATTCGGTAAGGAAAGAGAAGGTGCACTGACACAGCCAAGCACCACAGGCATGTACAAATTTTCAAGCAAGTCTAATTCAACACGAAATTACCTGCTCTCTGCTTCTAAAACCCGTTGACTCGAACTCGACAACAACATATTCCACTCAAGAGTCCAATTGTACTCTCCATATCACTCAGCATTGCCTCAAAACAATCTCCAGTTAGCAAAACTTTCATGCCACATTATTAGAACTAGAATCCTAAATAAACCCATTACACTGACCCTATCAAAAATTTCATGCCGCATTAGAACTGAATCCTAAATAAACTCATTACACTGACCCTATCAATTCAAACAGAAGATGAATTCCAAATTTCCAATCGAGATTCTCCAGAGAACACAAAACAAACAGGAAATCGAAGCAGCACGGAAACTTCAAACAATCTGACTATCAGAATCCAAGAAGCCGACTCATCAACGATCGACGTGATCAAGGCAGTTGAACAGCGAAATTGGGATGACATTCTAGTAATTATCCACAGAAATGGAATACGGGAGAGGCTGAGAGGAAAAGAAGAAGCGTACCTCTTGTTCTCTAATGTGGAGAGAGGGTATATGGGGTTGAGCACAGCTGGATCTTTCATTGCCGTGTAGCGATTTTGATTGGTCTGTGACGCTAAATCCGTGGGCTTTCAGTTGGCGACAGATAAGAAAAGACTAGGAAAGAGATCTCGCGCGCGGCTGCTTCTCTCTCTGTGTTTTCTTCCTTGATTTTCTGCAACTGAATTAAGCAGCGAAGTGTGTGGGGTTTTAGTAGTGTGCGAGTGTGGCACATGCAGATGCAGTAGGCGAGATTAGCGTCACATGGGACCCGATTTCTTAACACGGAGTTCCAGAAATGGCCTTTTAACGGAGCGGGCGAGAGAGATGCAAAGGAGAGAAGAGTTAGTACGTTGAATCTGATTAGAAAGGTTGTGGATTGGATGATGAATCGATGAGGCTAAAATCTAGTGTATTACGTTTACTGTAGCATTTGAGACCTAACCGTACGTTAACCACTGTCAGTCTCTTCGTTTCCTAATAATTATGAAGATTTACCTATCAGAAAAAAAAAAGTATAAAATATAAAAATCACTAATTGTTGATCTCCATTCTGTGAATTACTGTAAATAATGGCAACAAATTTTAGATTTCACTTTTATTTTGGCTTCACGTGACAATTGACAAGACGATCTTTACAGTTACTGTGGTTTCTCATTGTGTCGGCAATTAGAAACCTCTTCTTTTTATTTATTTTCTTATATTAGCAACCTCCTTAGCCCTTAAGTAAAAATAAAATTGTAAAAAAGATTAAATATATTCACTTTTAATACCGAGTAATGTTATATTCATCTAAAATAAAATATGAATTTTACACTCACATTTATGTGATATTGAAATAATTATTGATTTTTAATACATACGTAGGATCCACTTAACATCATATTTCAAGCATTATTCTTTATAAGTTTATAACCAACATGAAAAAAATTTATTGCCAATTTGCCATCACCGCACCTGGGTAGTGGAGGTAGGGTCCCAATCAAGTAGGGCCCACTGTACTGAAAATGGCAACCATATCTGTCTCAAAAAAAAGGTGGACTTTTTTGACGTGAGGTCATGACCAAATTGATTTTTCCTTCTCTCCTGCTCCATTTCATTGTTTCTTGCAAGTTGTGTGAGCTGTAAAACGTAAAAACCAGATGTACGCACTGGGGAAACCATGTACAAGTTTGTGACTGTTAAGCTTGGTCCATGTTCATATATATACAAGGCAAATTTATTGCGCATCGTGGCGAATTTGGTTAAAGTAAACCTGTGCTTCAATCAAGATGCGATTATTGTGATTTTCGACATTAGTTAAAACTTGTGAAAAAAAAAACTTAGCTCATAAATTGTGAGGTGTTTAACGAAAATTTTAGATAATATAATTCATAAATTGTGAAAATTATTTTATATTTATCTTAAAATTATTTGTTGTATAAAATAAATTTCAAATTAATTATAATTTAATAAAATGAATTAAAAGAAAAAAGTAAACAGTAAAATAAAATTGCTCGACCTTTTGAAGTTTTGAATTTGAGAGTGATACCGCTAGTTTATAAGCGATGTTTAGTGAAATAGGACCGTCTTACCAAACAGGCACATTATTTAGGCATGGATTTAGAACCAAATAGGCTTTCTTTAGTTCAATTCGTGTACCATTTGGCAAAGAATCACTAAATTTGAATTCAAAGAACAACTCACTCAACCATTTTGTAGAGTTTGTGTTGAGTTTTGGAATCTTTGGATCCTTCACATGAGACATATTTTGAATTTACTTTAAAAAAGGAAAACATATTATACTGTGTTTAACAAAACTAGCCCAAAACATTTTGGCTAAATATAATTTTCATCCATCAATTATGCACATGATTTCATTTTCGTCCTTAAAATTATTTTTGCACCCAATTTCGTCATTCAATTATGAGAAATTATATATCTCGTCATTAGTGAAAAAGTAGTCGGAAAAATTATGTGGCATATCGAAAAAAATTTATTTGGCAAACTTTAAAAAACTTCAATATTATATCCCTAAACTATACAAGTGTGACATTTTTCCATCCCTCAACAAAAACAAAAAGTAATTATTTTGTTCCTTAAATCTCATTAAGACATCGAGTGGAGAAATAAAAAAATTAAAACCAAAGCAAAGGCAATTATATACTTAAAGCGAGTTCCTTTTTATTATGCTTTCCTTTGTTGTCATTTACTCTAACAATGAAAAAAAACCTTCGAGAAACAGAAATTGAGGGAAAAAAAATAGTTTAAAGATGAAAATGAAATCACATGTATAGTTAAAAAAATGAAAAGTTTTGTGTATATCCAACTTGTATTCCATTATGTATCAATTATGTCAAGTGGGATGCCATATAAGATTTTTCCGATGTCATAATTTTTTTGAGGAACGAACAAGATATTTTTCCTTGGCTGAGGGACAAAATTAAGAGAAAAAATAGTTTAAAGACAAAAACGAAACCTTTTGTTTAATTGAGGGACGAAAAATTATATTTATCTAAAACATTTTAGTAGCCACCAGAAAGAAACCCTCATTCTACGAAAGACCGGCCAGTGACACGGTCCAGATTCGTGAACTGAATCCACAACCAATCCTAAATCAGCACTGGCCACCCAACAAGCACTGTCCCCGACACCATGGTGGCCCTCAAACTGGCCGTTTCTCCATACAAACTGCTGCGCATGTTTACCACCACCGCCACCACAACCACCACAAAACGTAAACACAACGTCAGCGTCTTTAATGGTAAGATAGGAGAGAGAATGTCGCTTATTTATAGAGATAGACGGAGGATAACACCCTACACACAACTTCCTTATAAAAGGAACAAAGCAAAGCTAGGGCTTACGTTTCGCACCACCCATAACTCTCTGTCTCGCAATTCTAGCTTCTCCGCAGACAGAGATTACGGGTCCCATTCGTCCGGGTTGGGGTCGGGTATGGGATTGGAAAGCAAGCCCGGCAGTGTGGACGATTGTTATTCGTGTAACAACGACCAGAAGAACAAACTCGACCATCAAAATCAGCAGCAGCCCTTGCCGTCGCCTTGGATGCAAAATCAGAATAAGCAGTCCTCGAAGTTGCTCACATTGCCCACGATCTTAACCCTTGGTCGCGTCGCTGCCGTGCCTCTTCTCGTTTGCAGTATGTCAAATCTTCGTAGTTTTTTGATTCCATGTTCGGTGGCTGATGAATTTTCTATCTTTTCAAGTACTACTTGAATTTTCATGAAGATATGGATGCGAAGATGGCTTTAATTTTCCAATGCATTGTTGACAAAGCTTGAAATTGATGTTAAATGTTTGTTTTTGGAAGTTATTTTGGATTATCATCCGTCTCCAATGAATAATCTTAATTCAGTGAGTGACTGAATGCTAGGTCCTTCAAACAGTTTTCGCATTTGGATGTTTGGTATCATGCATGAGATGAAGAAAATTGAACTGGCAAATCTATATTATAAACTTATTTGAAATAGAATCCCAGCATTTGATGAGGCTATCAATTATGTTTCAACGTTTCTTTTCTTTTTTTTATTTTAGCATTTTATGTGGATAGTTGGTGGGGAAGGACTGCCACGACAAGTATATTCATAGCTGCGGCAATTACAGATTGGCTTGATGGGTACATCGCTAGGAAGGTATAGATATGAATTCCAAAGGAGGACACATTTTTGGGTATTCTTTCAAGTAAGTATTCAGTAAGCTAAATCTTCTGATGCATTACAGATGAAGCTAGGATCTTCTTTTGGTGCTTTTTTGGATCCAGTGGCTGACAAGGTTTGACCTTAGTCTTTCATTCTTAAATAAATTAAGTTATTATTTTCTGCTATTGAGACGATGGTCTTCTGGACTTATGAGGCTGCTGTGTTGAATTCAGCTTATGGTTGCTGCCACTCTGGTCTTGTTGTGTACCAAACCTTTTGAAAGTGCTATATTTGGACAAGTTCCATGGCTTCTAACTGTACCTGCAATTGCCATTATTGGTAGGGAGGTAATATATATTGAACTGCTGTTTTTTTTTTTGCATCTCCATGATCATCAATGTTTGTCCCGTCTAAATGTTTGAGTTGCATGCATAAATAGGTGTCACATTTGTGTTTTGTCATTTATGTTTTCATCATTTTAAATATCATGCTTCTGTCACCCACTAATCCCAAGTATACTTGTGTTCTTGTGGTAGTAGTTGGCAGAGTATAATGAATAGATAATAGATTACTATGCTTTAGATCTAACTAAATTCTTTAATCCAGGAATTGTATACTAGACCATGACGAATGCAAATTCTGGTTATCATCTTCTAGAGGTTTCTTTTGGACTTCGAATGGCATGAATTAATGTTTTAAGGATGTATGCATACCTTTCCCCCACATAATGTGGAGAGGTTGTTTCTAGTAATTGAACATGCATACCTTTCCCCCACATAATGTGGAGAGGTTGTTTCTAGTAATTGAACATGTGACATCTAGTTTGCACTCCTACAACTCTACCACTGGGCCACATTTTCACTTGTAGTAAATGGTTAATGCAAGTGAGAAAGAACATCGATTCGAACATGTTGCTGAGCGGACATGTTGACGACTAACTCATGATCTAATCTGCAAGTGAGAAAGAACATTGATTCAGACTACCATCTCTATCATAGAAAGTAATGGCAAACTAATACCTCAGTTGTATTTTGTTGCTAGTCTAATGGCCTCGAAGAGGGCCTTCACTCTACCTCCCTCTTGACCTCAAAGCTATCAACCCAAAGGACTTGTCGGCACATCATAATGCATATTTTTACATGAACTGCAATGATGGATATTATTGTTGCATGATGTCATATCTATTCAAAGGATTAGTCATAGAAGGAATTTCACGAGCTCATTTGAACTACAGAATGTGTACCAAATTAATTCTTTAACCGCTCATTGGATCCTTTCCCAAGGAAAAACAATTTTAATTATACTATCCATCCACTTGTTACCAGTTTTCGATCCGAGTATATCATAGCTATTTCAGTACATGAGGAGTTTTAATTTTTTCTTTCTATCTTAGCTTGTTACTCAACCACTGGGTCGAATGTCATGCAGCTCCAAAACTTTAATTTATATGTCACTGAAAACATTTTCCTTCCTTTTGATGTTCTGCCCTGTTAATTCAGTGCCTTTATCGATTGATGCGACCAGCCTATGGCTATGAGTTTTTAATAGCACTGGAGTGTGATTGACCTTGAACTGATATTTGACACCCCCCAAGTTCAATAATCCAATGCTCTGGTGACCAATGTAATATGAAAGGACATCTATGTTTTGATGTCAGTTGTCACCCCAAACATAAAATCCTTGGCACATCCGACAAAACATGTTATAGCATGATATGAATTTATAGATGTTTAATTCGTGGATAAATATGTCAAATCCAAATATTGATTCAATGAGCCCTGTGATATTTGAAAGTGCCAATTTCGCTGGTTATCGTGACTTGCAAGAGTTTTACAAGTGAATTATATTTTGTGAACTTGTTAGCTCAAAGAGGCTGCTTTGATTATAAGCATGGATTAGATCTGTTCAGATAGATGAATTTATCTTATGTGAAAAGAAAAATACATCAAATAATACACATACAACAACGCTAGCTTGACATCTGGTAATATGGCTACCATTTCAAACCAGTTTGATAGGTTTTTTTGGCGATCCAAATTATTATCTTTTGTGAATGGTAACTTGATCCAAATTGTCAACCCCAAACTTTGGTCTGGGAATTCTGATTTTAGTCTTTCTGGCTGGGTTTGGTCTAATGGCTTGGTTGGGTTAGACCAAATGAGCTTCGGGACATGGATACAAGGTTCTGAAGCTGTTGAAATTATTTGTCAAGTGTAGTACCATGAGCTGGGTTTCTTCCAAATGGCTGCTAAATCTGAGAAGAGTTGGGCGAATATTGGTTGTTTTCTGATGTTACCTTTTCCAGGGATAGTCTACGTTTGTTGCCGTTTGGGCTACCAGGGCCTCTGTTTAATCTTCATTTGGGCTAGCTTCTTTGAGTTTTGTAGGTTCTTTGCCTCCATTTAAACTTGCACAGCATATCTTTTGGTGCATATGCTGTAGAATGAATGCAACTATGATTCATTACTTATGTTGTCAACCTTAGTTGACTGTCAGTAATGATTTACTTGTTTATTATTGGTGAATCATGGACACTGTTCTTACCCCTGTTTAATGTATGTCGAAAAACTAGCATATTGTTTTCAGCATTTAATGATGATATTGCATTTGGAGGAAATCTAGGTTAAACCTTGTCCTTGGACTGAACTGGTGTGTGCCTGTGTTCCTGTGTTTCCAGTTTAACCAAGTTCTTGGCTTGCATGTCTTTTGTAGATAACAATGTCTGCAGTGAGAGAATGGGCTGCTTCTCAGAATAGTAAGCTTTTAGAGGTTTGTTATTTGTCACAAAAATTTAATCAATTGCCTTATTTTGGAAATTCTGAATATTCCTTCATCATTCATACTCACCTTCCTTTTCTTCCCCTAGGCAAGTGAACACTTATTTTTGTACTCTTTTGTTTAAATTATTGTTCAGGCTGTTGCTGTAAATAACTTGGGGAAGTGGAAAACTGCGACTCAAATGATTGCTCTAACCATCCTCCTGGCTACCCGGGATAGCAGGTATTTTTGTTTTTGTCCCTTGCATGAAGTTGATATGCATAGGTTGTTATTCTACGTAGATGAATGAATAATTTTTCTCCCTAATTGTACAGTCTCAGCGAGCCTGGACTTGTAGCCTCTGGTGTTACTCTGCTTTATATCTCAGCAGGGCTTTCAGTGTGGTCTTTATTTGTGTATATGAGGAAGATATGGAAAGTGTTGCTGAAGTAGCTTGCTAGGGCATGTGATTTGCATTTATCGGCGTGCACTCCTCACGGGAGGATTGTGTAACCTCTGGTAATGACACCCTTTACTAGTTCCTTTCAAATGGTTCTCTTTACACTTGAAAGCAGGATTCCCCTTATAAAGTTATCAAAAAGGAAAGCTGTTCTCCCAAAGTTCCAGCATCATTTGTTTACTTTGAGCTGAGTTGTTTTAGCAGTACTATTGGTTTGTTACAGGGCTCTTCCAATTTCTTACACAGTCAGAATTCTCGGGTAGAATCGATTTATTGGAAAACAATACTTTTTAGCATACTCGATCATTGAAGCCATGGTTGACTCTGAGTTGTACTCTTCCTATATAGTAGTTTAACGGATGCTTTCTTTGGATGAAAACAATGTTCTTTCCGAATGTATAGAGTGTAAATAAGTATATCATCAGAGATCAAGGCAAGCAGAATTGTGTTACTACATATGATTGGTTATTCGATGGCATGATGTCTCAATTCATGTTGCAAGGACTTACATAAAACATATGATTTTTTAATACTGTTGAGAAATATACTTTTCATTGGAATCGAATTTTGAGCACACATATGCCGCTAACCCAATTGATTATCAACCAAACCACCTCTCACTGGTATATAAAACATAATGTTCATGTCGGGACTAATGACTTGTGCTTGCTTTATTTCATGTGATAGTTATGTAATATCCTAGACTATATTTGTCTGTAGATACAACGCAAAAATATTTTGTTTAGAAGAGGTTATGAATTGGGGCATCTCATAAAATTTTGTACCTAGGACTTGATTCCTCTCCGATGTCCGTCAAGAAGAGGATAGAACGTCCTCCACCACCCCCGAACCTTCTCATTTATTGGATTCTTTGAGTTCTATGAATAAACAAGGCAAGACCGTCTCCTTTTAAAGACTTAACTCATGTTAACTGAAATTCAAAAGCACTGAGGGTCATTATCAATTATATATCGCCTTGGAACTAGAAATGCACCTCTTCACCTCCACACTTTTAGAAAGGGGATGCATGATCAAAGTTTTGAAAGTCAAAGAAGACTATTCATGCTCGTTTGACTAAATTCATCTCAAAACCATAGGTCATTAAGTCACATCAAGCCCATTTGCTCACTAAACCCAATCGCAACCCAAAAGAAGGTCAGGCCGAATACTTTCCTTTCCTTGAGAATGGTAAAAATTTACGTCAGAATTTTGAGTAGAGACCCAGTCACACGTAGACCTGGTTGAAAAGACACATGATCAAGCAAACATGCACAATGGTGCAGGAAAGTCAACCGTTTGATGTAGTGTATGCAGCAGAGAGCAAAACATATGCCCTTGGACTTGCACAAGAACAGACGTCAGAGCTCGGTCCACAAAATGAGAGTAAATGGGGACAATAGGTTGAAAAGAGGGGAGGGGTGGGGGTGGAAGGGTGAAAAGATGGATGAAACAAGGATAAACGAAAAGGGTGCAGGGCAATAGAGGAGGAAGATTGTTTTTGATGCGAGATTAAAGGGGAGGAGGAGGAGGAGAGGAAGAGAACCTGGCAGGAAAGCTTGAAGAAAAGGAGGCAAACGACTGGACTTCAAGGTCACGACAGCCATACCCTCATTCAAATATATTCCTTAAACTGATAAAGATGTAGCCTCCGAAGTAAAATGGAGAATATTCCAATGATAACTGGACGTCACCATGAAAGTGGGAAGGGACCCTTTGAGAGTCATTCATCTCAATCAATTCTGTTTCATACAATGTTTTCCAAAACGCATTTTTTTCACAACTGTTTTGGGTCACATCTCGGCCATACTTTGTATCACCTTCTCTCTTTCTTCAAGCTCTCTGCAACACAATGTCACCTTCAAGCTCTCTGCACCATAATGTCACCAAGAGCTTGATTAATTACTTGTGATGTATCATGAATAATTAGTTGTGTTGCATCCTTTCTGGACCTTTCAATGTCACCAAGAGCTTTATGCACTGGGTTTACTTTGTAAATCTTTATGATGTGAGAAAAGTTGCTTTTTAGTGTTGATTGTTAGAATATTAGATTTAGAAATGAATAAATGATACCAACCGACATTAATATTGGTTTCGACGAATACTAGCTTCACTTTTTGCACAAAACAATGCATGTTGCAATGGATCAAGCCATGTTAACACTGAAACTATTCGACTTTGTAAAATATCATCAGCAAATGGAGAATTCTTATAAATTCATTGTTACTTGCTTCATGATTTTGATTTCCACATGCTGAAAATGTTAAATTTACAGCATGACAACTTTCAACTTCCCCAAAAAAAATGCGGGTTTAACATACCAGATGGTATCTGCATGCTATGAACACTTTGAAAATGGTCTACGTCGAACCTTTGCTTTCTACTGCTTCTTTCAGCTTTCTCCCCAAAGCATACGCAAGAGGGGGAGGCACAGCATTTCCAATCTGTCTGTGCTTGTGTTGAATATTCCCTGCAAATTTGTATGTATCTGGGAAGCCCTGCACAGACAAGAGTAATTACAAAAGTTATGACACTTGCAGTTGGTGCTGTAAATAAAACACATAAGATTACTCGTTTCAATGGCACTTGAAAATCATTCGAGAAAATAAGGTACTGCAGTTCCAGATAAGTTCCTCACCAGCCTTGATATAAAGTAACCAGGATTTCAAAATTTTAGTTGCACAAGCCTTTCCATGTTTTTATTCAATAAGTAGCCTATCATCTCACTTTCTTTAGTTACCCATTTTAGGAACCTTTCCAAGTCCAAAGTAACACCATTATTTTAATCTGCTCCAAAAGTTTACTTCATCCATGACCACATTTAAATTCAATTTGACAATTGAAGTAATTAACTTACCTGAGATCGAGCACATTCCCGAACTGTAACAATCCTGTCCTGTTCTGGATGAAAGCACATTCCAACTTTGCCCATGGGCTGGGGATCAGTCACGGAGGTTGGAAAGTTTCCTTTCCAGTCCAACCTCCCAAATAGTCCTTTCCACTGATTGTGCCTTTGGGCCGTGTTTGGGAGGCACCAGGGGATTAAATCCACCACTTGGCCTGTGGACAACTTAACCTGCAGAAATGATATTAAAAAGAAGTTAAAAAAGGAAATAACAATAAGTGAATAGAATCATAGAAATATGTAGGAAATTCAACCGTGCTATACTATCAAGAATCCTGTCCATTAGATATAACTAATATGTCAATGCACCAGGCTAAGGGACATGAGCGAGCATTTTCCTTCAAGGGAGAAAATTCATTGGTTGTAAAAATCAGGGAGAAAAAAAACCTTCTCATCGGGGAGGACGCGCCAATCAGCACCTGCACATCTTGGTATTCTTTTGCAGCGAATGAGGTTAAGTTCATTCATCTCTTTTGAGATGTGATCCGTTAAAGCCATTGAATCTCCCCGAATCAGTCTCTGAAACCAGGATTCGGGTTTGGTCCCATACTGCAAACAAAATTACAGGACATAAGTTCGAACTGATCAAAGCAATGACTAAAGATGATCATGAGAGATGGTGATAGATTCCTACTTCCAAGGTTGCCTTGGAGGCACCATTCTCAACTACTGGCAGATCTCCGATAGTATCTCTCACTGTTATTGAACGAAAGGGAGCACCATTTACAGTACTCCTTACGGCAGCATAATGAGTATTCCCAGGTAATGCAACCTTGAGCTCTGGACTGGCAAAGACATGCATTGGTTCTGGCCATTCAGGAAGGTTTTCACCTGGAGCCGCTGCCCATATAAATGCTCGTTTTCGAGACTGTGCCACACCATAGGCTCCAGCTTCCAGTATTCCGAACCTAACCTGCAATAAATGAAAGAGACGTATAAACCTGTTGGGGCAATTATCTTTTCTTGATGTCAGAACACTGGAAGCACATATCACATCACATATGGGTGCAAGGCAAATATCAGTGGATGCTAATTTGCCACGAAAAAACAGCGTACACCCAATTTGATTAAGCAGAGAAAAGTTGGTAAAAAACCAAAAAGTTTCCCTTGCCTCAGGGTGATAGGATGAATCTGTGAGAGCTTATCAAAAATATTTTGGGAAACAAATCTGAATGAAAAACTGGAAGGATATTAGAAAACCTCTGGGTGCAGAATATACTAAAGCTGCAAATACCTGATAACCAAGCGCAAGGAGTGAAGTGAGAGTTAATCGAAATGTCTGCCCCTTGTTAAACGATACAAAGTTCCTTACATTCTCCAGAAGGAAAAACTTTGGACGGAAGTTGTTAGAATATGTAAGGGTAGTTCAGTCATTGCACATATGTTAACAGTATAGTAGACAGTGTTAGGGTTGTAATCGTTAAATGTTAAAGAAAGAGGAGGAGAAGAGAAAGTATGTGAGAATAAATTGACGACTACTGTCTCTTTAGTTTCATGGTATCGAAGCCGGGTTGGCTCGCTGGTTGCACATGGTGATCATCGGCTGCAGTTTATCAGTGCAAATCTGGGTACCTACATCGCGAGTTTCTGCTGCGCACTTCTATCGCGATCTGGGTTTCTAGCGCGAGTGTTGCTAGTATTTCTTCTCTCCTGGTGTGTGCTTCTCCTTTTCTGGTTGCTGGTTGCTGCTGTCTCTGTTTTAGACAGATTGTGGTAGAGGTATTGTGCGTGTGTGAAATTTCTGGTTGCTGGTTGCTGGTATTGTGCGTGTGTTAAATTTCTGGTTGCTGGTTGCTGCTGTCTCTATTTTAGACAGATTGTGGTGAAGGTTTGTTGGTGTGTCTCTGTTTTAGACAGATTGTGGTGGAGGTTTGCTGTTGTCTCTGTTTTGGACAGATTGTGGTGGAGGTTATTGTGCGTTGTTCAAGGGTTTGCTTGATTCTGTGTGAATCATGGCTGAGACTAGTGAAAAGAAAGCTGTTGCAGAAATCATCCCAACCTCGTATCGTATCACAGACAGGAAATTAAATGGTACAAACTATGGTCACTGGAAACGAGTTATTAGAAGATATCTCTCGGGTATTGATATGGAGAAACACTTGACCGAGGATGCACCGACTGAGCTGAAGGCCAAGGCACAATGGCAGAAGGAAGATGATAAACTTTTCACTTTAATTCAAAATACTATGGAAAATTCTGTAGATGATATGATTGGGCATTGTGATAGTGTCAAGGAGATGTGGACATATTTAGAAACATTGTATTCTAGTAAGCAAAATCTGTTTCATGTTCATGAGCTACTAGCTGGGGTATATCGTGCAGATCAGAAGGGACGATCTTTACTTGAATATTACACTGACTTCAAAACCAAATTTGAAGAGATGAGGACTTTGTATCCTATTACAGCTGATGTGAAGAAAATGCAGACCCAACAGGAAGAGGTCGCTGTTCAGTGTTTCCTTGCTGGGTTGGAGTCGCAGTATGAGATTGCTCGTACTCAATTACTTACTGATCCAGAGTTACCTTCCCTAGCTGAAGCATTCTCTCGCTTGCGCAAAGTTTGTAAGGATTCTGGTAATGACATCTCGGGAGTATCTGCTGTTTCTGGTGATACCTCTGCTTTATTGGGTTGGACACCACCAGCTGGTGGTAATAGGGGTGGTCGTAGTGGTGGTCGAGGAGTTCGTGGTGGTGGCCGTGATAATGGAGGACGTGGAGGTCTAAGGATATGTTATTATTGTGGTGAGCAAGGTCATTTGAAAAAGAATTGTTGGAAATTGAATGGTAAACCATCCATTTCTTCACGGTTTGCTAATGCCGTTACTCAGGAGGGTATTTTGCCTACTCCTACCGGAGTTGTGTCTTCTTCCATAGCATCCAAACCTGATGGCCATATTCTGATATCAGCTGATGAATATGCTCAGTTTACTCAATTTCAAGCTACCCAGTCTGCTGCCACCCTTGTTCAGTCAGGTAATCCAACTGCTTGTCTTTCTTCGTCCTTCGGTGATTGGGTCATTGACTCCGGAGCCACCGACCACATGACTAGCAATACAGGTATCCTTTCTTCATTTCAGTCCTCCCCCACTCTACCAAATGTCATTCTAGCCAATGGCTCAAATGTTCCTGTGCTTGGTAGTGGTACGGCCTCGCCCACTTCCACTTTATCTCTCTCCTCTGTTTTGTGTTTACCTCATTTCCCTTTTAATCTATTATCTGTCAGTCGAATCACCCAAGCATTGCACTGCTCTGTTAACTTCTTTCCTGATCATTGTATGTTTCAGGATCTGGTGACGAAGAAGGTTATTGGTAGAGGTCGTTTGTCTAATGGTCTATACGTTCTTGCTGCTGAAGCTTCACCAGTGCCACGGCCAGTTGCTTCCACTAGTACTACCTCATTCTATCAGCTGCATTGTCAATTTGGTCATCCCTCGTTACAAGTTTTAAAGCGTCTTTGTCCGTCTTTAGGTTCAGTGTCTCAATTAGAGTGTGAGGCATGTCAATTTGCCAAACACCATCGAGCGTCTTACATTCCTCGAGTTCATAAACGGGCTGCGTCCCCCTTTGAGTTGATTCATTCAGACATTTGGGGTCCTTGTCCTGTTATATCTCAGTCTGGATTTCGTTATTTTGTCACTTTCGTTGATGATTTTACTCGGGTAACTTGGTTATATTTAATGAAAAATCGTTCGGAGTTGTATTCTATATTTTGTGCTTTTCATGCTGAAGTTCAAACTCAGAATAATGCTTCTATTCGGATTTTACGTAGTGATAATGCCAAAGAGTATTTCTCTAACTCTCTTTCTTCTTATCTTGTTCAACATGGCATTGTTCATCAGTCATCTTGTGTTGTCACCCCACAACAAAATGGGGTGGCTGAAAGAAAGAATCGTCATTTGATGGAAGTTGCCAGGGCTCTATTATTTCATATGAAGGTTTCTAAGGTATTTTGGGCTGATGCTGTTCATACCGCATGTTACTTAATCAATCGTATGCCTTCTTCGATTCTTGATGGTAGTATTCCTTATTCGCTTATGTTTCCTTCTCAACCTCTCTTCTGTCTTCCTCCACGTATATTTGGATGTGTGTGTTTTGTGCAAGATGTCCGACCTAAAATCACTAAACTTGACCCGCGGTCTCTGAAATGTGTCTTCTTGGGATATTCTCGTCATAAAAAAGGGTATCGTTGTTTTTCTCCTGATCTAGGTCGATATTTAATCTCAGCTGATGTTACATTTTTTGAGTCTACTCCTTATGGTAGTGGTTCTTCTACATCTTCTTTTGTTCCCGAGGATGAGTTTCTTGTCTACCGTATATCTGAACCTAATCCTTCTCTTGAGTCTTCTCGTCCTCCCATCACTCAAACATATTCTCGTTATAGCTGGCACCATCCTTCGACACCTCGAGTGGATTCTTCTGTGGCACCTAGGACAGACCAAGACACTCAGCCTCTACCTGTCTCTTCCTCTCCAGATCCGAGTTCTCTAGCTTCTGATGCTAGTCCTGATTTACCTATTGCTCTCCGTAAAGGTAAACGATCTTGTACCTATCCTATCTCTTCATTTGTCTCTTATAAAGGTCTATCTCTTGTTTCTCGGTCTACTATTTCTTCTCTTGATTCTGTTACTGTTCCTAAGTCTATTTCAGAGGCTCTTTCTCATTCTGGGTGGAGGCAGGCAATGGAAGATGAGATGTTTGCTCTTAAGGAGAATGGTACTTGGAATCTTGTTTCCCTCCCAGATGGAAAACATGCTATTGGTTGTAAGTGGGTCTTCACTGTTAAAGTGAACCCCGATGGTTCTGTGGCTCGCTTGAAGGCTCGGTTAGTGGCAAAGGGCTATGCTCAGACATATGGTGTTGATTATTTAGAAACATTTTCTCCTGTTGCCAAGATTGCTTCTATTCGATTGTTTATTTCTCTGGCTGCTACCTACCATTGGCCTTTACATCAGTTAGATGTTAAGAATGCCTTTTTACATGGTGATTTGGTTGAAGAGGTCTACATGGAGCAACCACCCGGGTTTGTTGCTCAGGGGGAGTCTGGGAAGGTATGTTTTCTTCGGAAATCATTATATGGGTTGAAACAATCTCCTCGCGCTTGGTTTGGTAGATTTAGTGAAGTGGTTATTGAGTTTGGATTGTGCCGGAGTGCTCTTGATCATTCGGTTTTCTACAGACAATCTGAGCTAGGTTGTATACTTTTGGTGGTCTATGTTGATGATATTGTGATTACTGGGAGTGATAGTATGGGTATTACTGCTCTCAAGTCCTTTCTTCACACCAAATTTCAAACAAAGGATCTTGGACCTCTCAGGTATTTCTTGGGTATTGAAGTGTCACGTAGTAAGCAAGGTGTTTTTCTATCTCAGAGAAAATATGTACTTGATATACTCAATGAGACAGGGTTGATTGATACTAAACCCTGTGAGGCACCTATGGTGCCTAATGTGAAATTGGCTGCTGAAGATGGTGTTCTACTTGCTGATCCAGAACAGTTTAGGCGATTAGTTGGAAAACTTAATTATCTTACAGTGACACGGCCAGACATTGCTTTTCCAGTAAGCGTGGTTAGTCAGTTTATGTCATCTCCTCGGACATCTCACTGGGATGCAGTAATTCACATTTTAAGGTACCTTAAGGGTGCTCCAGGCCGTGGGATTGTTTATCAGGATCATGGTCACATTAGAGTTGAAGGAACAGGTCGTGGGGTTGTTTATAAAGATCACAATAACATTGGAGTGGAAGGATTCTCGGATGCTGATTGGGCGGGTTGTCCTATAGACAGACGGTCTACTACAGGTTATTGTGTCTTTGTTGGCGGGAATTTGATATCATGGAAAAGTAAGAAGCAAAGTGTGGTTGCAAAATCAAGTGCAGAGTCTGAGTATAGAGCCATGGCTCAGTCTATTTGTGAACTTATGTGGGTTCGTCACTTACTTGAGGAGATTGGTATGAAGGACTCAGCTCCTATGCAATTGTGGTGTGATAATCAA
Organism: Tripterygium wilfordii; assembly: GCF_013401445.1. Taxonomy (NCBI): domain Eukaryota; kingdom Viridiplantae; phylum Streptophyta; class Magnoliopsida; order Celastrales; family Celastraceae; genus Tripterygium; species Tripterygium wilfordii. Next base: position 4,710,140 of record NC_052240.1, read on the forward strand.
GCAGCTATTCACATTGCTTCTAATTCAGTGTTTCATGAACGTACAAAACATATCGAGGTTGACTGTCATTTCATTCGAGAGAAACTCCAACAAGGAATGGTTTGTCTTAAACATGTTAGGACTGGAGATCAAATAGCTGATGTATTTACTAAACCTCTACCAGGGAGTCGGATAACTAATATTTGTAACAAGTTGGGCATGATTGACATCTATGCTCCAACTTGAGGGGGAGTGTTAGAATATGTAAGGGTAGTTCAGTCATTGCACATATGTTAACAGTATAGTAGACAGTGTTAGGGTTGTAATCGTTAAATGTTAAAGAAAGAGGAGGAGAAGAGAAAGTATGTGAGAATAAATTGACGACTACTGTCTCTTTAGTTTCAGAAGTAATCAACAAAAGATAAGAATGACAATATCATCTCGCACTGGACCTTGCTCCATGAGCTTTGATTAAACCGATTCATTCCAGAAAATCCCTAAAATTAGAAGACAAGAAAAATTAAAGAGTACCGATTATGTTAGGCCTAACATACACCAGATTAAACTTGCTTTTGAAATTCGATATCTTGAGTGCAAAATGAAAAAGAAAAACTCGCATACTTGACAAGGAGGCCCTCCATTGATAAAATCCACTTCCCCAGGACGAGGCAGATTCTTAATCATGGATTCATCAAGTTTTGCAGCTAATTCAGTAGCTTCAGGCGTTGATATACAGTCATCTGCTTCGCCAGACGATTCCATGATCGCTCTGAATATCAAAACATCAAATGCCAAAAAGATGAGAATCCCACAAGAGAAAAAGTCCATTCACATAAATGAGGCAATTAGTTGTCATAGAATCCATGCTAATTCACAAAAATGATAACAAACACACAAAGAAAAGCATGAGGGTTAATATAACATCCCATTTTCACAGGGTTAATATAACATCCCATTTTCACCCAAAAAAATCCAGCAAAAATGAAGGAAAAAAACAAGTATGAGTATGGCACTTAATTTAGGGAAAAAGGGGAAGGTAATTATGTTAAATACATTCAATATGGATAGAAGAATCCACCTTAGGATTACATTGCAGTTGTGAATAAACATAAAAGCCTCTGGATGATTAAGTTTGAAGGCTTCTCCTGCAGGTTCTTCATATTCAATTGCCCACTTTGTGACCGACGCACCTGTAAATATTCAGTAAAAGCATAAATCAGATATTTTCTGATAACCTTGAAATATGTTTCAATGGTTCATTGAAACAACCAAAGTAATGCTACCTGCTTGCTGTAACCCTTCAGATAAACCACCACAACCAGCAAAAATATCTAGTGTTGCCAGGTGATCCATGCAGAATGTATTGCTCTCTTTTTCTTTATTATCAATATCATTTTCACCTTCTTTGCATTTCCCCTTTTTCCTAGAAAGAGCACCATGAACCACCTTTTCTTTTGAGGGATTAATTTTGATGTTAGCAGGCAGCTACAACAAACAATAAGGATAACGCATTACAAAACAAGTTTGCAGATCCACACATACACATTTCGTCAAAGGCAGAAAACTAAAAAAAGAGAATTTGAAATATTGAATTGATGATCAGAAGACTAGGTAATTATAACTGCATTGTAGGACAGGAAAAAAAATAAAGTACCTGCCTAACAGCCCCCGTGTCAGGATCATACAGATGTTCGCAATAGAAAACATGCTCAACAATTGCAGGTACATCCGCCAATGGAAGTTCATGCTTCTTTCTAACATCACATTTACCTTCTATAGCAACAACAGGAGCCGTCGATATTTGGTCACTGTAATATACCTGAAAATTCAATTATGAGATGCTCTTAAGTGAGGATCACAATGACAATTACCAAACGAAAGAAACAACTTCCAATGACAGATAATTATCAGAGGACCAATAAAAGGCTTGACCGTATGAAAATGTCCAATATTTAATTTCTCAAATCTATGAAGACAGTAAATTTTTTATTGGAGAAAAAGGAATCAATGATTCTGGAGCATAGTTCTTAGAATGAGTACCAACTTAATGTCACCTATGGTAAAGTAGTGTTACAGAACCCCTTTTTGAAATCCGAGGGTTAGATAAAAGTTCTTTCTTTTCTTCTCGAGTAGTTCTTCAAGTATGCTTTACCTCTCGAATATCAGAGCAGTATGCCTTCTCAGCTGAAACATCGTCCGGCCTAAAAAATCTCCTGACTTTTACTTTGGTTGATTCAGGGGAAGCTAGTCTCGAGCCTGTAGGCACCTCAATATCCATCAACTGCCCAACAACATAGGCACTTAGCCTCACATTCCTTCCACTCTTAAAAGTCTCATGTTCTCTACCATTTGTCCCAAAATGACAAGGAGCTAGATAGACAAAATCTTGAATATGATACTCAATTCCATTGAATGAAAAACCAGGCAAATTCAACTTAAACATCTCCTTCTCCCTCTGGCTTTCCTTCATTTTACAACAATGGCAAAGTCCAGTACCAAGGCCCATGGTATCATTTGGAAGACAAAAGAAAGCACCTCTTTCAGGACAGTATAAGCTTTTACAGAAGAATTCAGTTGGCAGTCCTTTTCTTTTTCTTTCCTCATGTCTTTCCCTGTCCATCTTATCCTTGAGGGCACTGGCCTTCCGGTGCTGATATCCCCAAGGTATCAATTTTGTTTCCATGACCACAGTTTGTTTAATGTCATCAAGGTCAAACTCCAGACAATCATTAGTCAAAAATACCTCCCTCTCATTACCGGCCTTACCCAGAACAGTCTGAGATCCTCTCAGTATAAGCCTACCATGAATCATCTTTCTCGCATCTGAGTTTTCAAACATATACTCAACGAAATATATAGAAGATTTGCCTGAGTCCACTGTTTCTACCAGTACAGTATCACCTACAGCGACCCTATCTCCACAGACAATGGCCTGCATATACAAAGCCCCGCCAGCAGATGTTTTTCCGACTGACTCTCCATTCCATCTGAGATCTTGACCAGTACCTAGCAGCTTTGTCAGTTTTAAAGAGTGTTGTGGTTTCTCCATTTCCTCATCAACTTCTATTATCTCTTCATCAACCTCTTCAGAATCATCCTCGCCTTCTTGTTCGTCTTCAACGTCATCATTCTCTTTCACATCAGGACAATCAGCCTCTTTTGTATCTTCAGGAGAGTAGTTTGAATAGAACTCTCCCCAAATACTATTAATCAGTCTTGTTGTAGTTGCTGGCATTGCCTTCCTTTTTGATACACTTGGTGTCATAGCTGCTCTTGGGTTCAGATTCACCTCCGTCTTCAATTGTGCCTTTTTCTTTACCAACCATTTAGTGTGATGTCTTTCTTCCATTTTGTTGCGAAGAGCAGTCACAAAAGCACAATTCTTGATAGGTCCAGGATACTCAGAGAGCTGTTGCAAAATAATTGGTCCATGAACAACTAGATACCTTTCAACAGCTGCCAGGTTTGAAGAAATAAATGCCGGGTGGTCCTTATCAAATTCCGAGATTTTTCTAACTATATTAGCAAAAGAAATTCTTGATAAGCGAATCTCCTCATCCAACAAGGTTATAAGACTGACAGTAAGTCTCGCAGCTTTCAAGACTGGTTTATACCATGGAGCATACTGCTTCGAGGGCTTCCCAAGTCTGTACCTAAACAAACAAAGAGAAAATAAGCAGCACTGGATTAGGGTACTCCACTATTAAGAATTTGAAAAATTCTACAAATGATAGTTATGAAGTCATAGTTGGGAGAAGATTTGCATGTCAGATTCACATAGGAAGCATGAAGGTTCCCTAGGTTAAAGTTTAACAGGCGAACATGTGGCCAAATAGTAGAGTTGTAGGGATGCAATTTGGAGGTCACATGTTCAATTCCTAGAAATAACCTCTACACATATTATGTGGAGGTAAGGCCTGCATACATTGTGCTTGTCCCGACCCCATTCACTACACACAGGTGTTGTTTTACCTATAAATTTCAACCCCAGCATGAGGTTCAATGAAAAATACCAGGCCAAATCGGTTCGAAGGAATATGAAAATCATTCCATGTCCATATTCTATTGTCCATTCTTTTATCGCACTCAGATATATTGGCATTCCACCAGCACTCTTCATGTCAGCGGAACCTGAAGCAGACTGATTGGTGTTAGCATCAATATTAAATCCACTCCCATCATCTTCCATCATAAGCCCGGACCCAAAGACTGTTACGTCAATATCAGCACAAGGCTTCATCGGAAGAAGCTCCAAGGAAATCAATCGGGAGTCAGAATTGTAGAGTGTCCAATTGTCAAGCATGCTTTTAGGAAGATGATCAGGATCATCCGTGTCTAGATCGAAAATAAGAAATTCATCAGTTTCTTCATGAGAGCTTGTGTAGTATGCTGGTAAAGGATAGTCATTTGCAATTTCATCCTCATTGATCTTTATGTAGAACTTGTTCGATGGAGCAACTGGACCCCTATTTTTCTTCAGTTTTGATTGCCAGTTCTCCTCCTCCTGCAGCATCCTAGCCAATTTCATGTCTTCGTCTTCCTGAGGCAAGCAAGAAGAAGAACTGGAGTGATTTACTTGTTCTCCATTGCCAATTCTCAAACTCTTATCCATCACATTGCCTGACGTAGTGCCTTTTACTGGCTTAAGACCTTCATACTTCTTTACCTCGTCCCTCAGGGCAACAAGCACAAGCAAATCTCTAAAGATTTCATCATTTTTCATGGATGTCTCATCCAAACCAATTAGCTGATTATATATGAACTCACCCTGCGATGCTATGAAATCCTTGATAGATATCTGATGAGGAAAATTCTTATTACCACTCATGGAACGGGCAACACCAGCAAGTAGTTCATCAATACTCTGATCAGGATTCCCTCCAAATGCCCTTGACAATTTTTTGTAAACTTCTATACAGGCACGTGCCTTTTCAAAGAAAAGACTAAAGGGCTTTTTGTAATTATTTGCAGGTTTAACACAATCATAATCTGCAGCATCTGTGGATACCCAGATGACCGGTGAGCCTTCTTCATATCCTGATATTGCCCACGATTCAATCCGCCCAAAACCTTCGCATCTAATACCCCTCTCCTTATCTTTGTCAGAACTTCCTTCCAGAGGCAAGATAAGACCTGAAATGAACAGGTCATCAACTTCTAACATCTCAACTGGCTGTGGCTTTCCATCAGAATCATGAAAGATAAAATTTGTAAGTCTCCTGTTTGGTCGAGGACCGTCCTGCACAGATGTCATATGTAAAGCAGCAATCTCATCTTCCACAATGATTCCCCTTTTAGTCTCAACAACTGACGACTTGCCTGACAGATGAAAAGGTTTCTCCCTAAAATCACAACAAGCAGCTGCTCGCTTTGGCATTTTCCTAGCAGCACACACATTTTCACTATCCTCTGGCCTTTTTCTGTTCTTCTGTAATTTAATAGCTATTTCAGTGTCAATATTTGCTTCACTAACATCAGAAGCAGCAGAGCTTGATTTTCCTCTAGTTTTTCTCGTCATCCCTGAAATAATATAATTTAGCCAAATCAACCTAAGGGAAGAATATGCAAACAGTTCAGAAAAATATCTGGCGGTAACAAGAAATAAGTATGATATTATAGGAAAAGAATCAACAAGAAGCTTGGAAAGGCAAGAAGATGAAAAAAAATAGATTGGAATGCCTACATTAAAAAATACAAATTTACATTAAAATACAAATTTTCGGACCAAACAATTCACCAAGAATAAGTGTGCTCCAAGATACATGGCAAACAAGAAATGAGATAAACAGACTAATAGTAGTAGTATAAGACAAAAAGCAAGGAAAGGAAACTTATATTCATTATATCACAAAATAATAGATAAATGCAGAAAACAAATATTGTGAGACCTCTTAAAATATACTTGCATATTCTTAAGCAAGTAATTTGTTAGATCTTTAACAATACCCAATTGTCCATCTGATATATGAAGATGAGTGAACAATTGGGCTGAAAGAAATAGTTAAAACAGAAAGCAAAGTGCTTTTCATGCATGTATATTTTCAAATATTTGCTAGGCCTAGCTTTTTGTTGTCTGTCAAATGTTCATTGCTGAGCATCAAAAAGCACAAAAGCACGGGATTCTCCCCAGCTGGTCTCAAACATGCAAGTGCAAGCTATCTTCTGCTTAACATCAACATGCCTGGATGAAGGAGAGTGACATGCCCATGTATATACGGAAGTACAAATGTGTTTGAATTGTCAAATCCCCCATCCCACATCGACCCAGATGAGGGGAAACAAAGAATCAAATGGCAGTTGTAGAATCAGAATTCTCTAAGCAGCATTAACATGTTTCATGGAAAGAACTTATAAGCTACACATAATGGGAAGTAGACTATTGCTTTGCTAAACAGTTTATTAGAAACTTTCTACAGTATGTGCACAGGTCATGGGGATACCATGGAGCACATTCACAGTACAAAAGGGAAGAATGACAATGGATAAATGGAGTAGAAGCAGAAATAAAGATCGACTACAAATCTGCATAGAGATATCAAGATATAGTGCACTTACGACGGTGAAATCCTTCTTTAAACCAGTTCAGGGAAAAAAAAAATTCAACCATAGAATTAACGTTTTTCACACAAGTGCCTCTTTTTTTTTTTGTCTATTTCGACCCACCAAATGTATAAAATACTATTTCCAATCTGATGGCTAATTGATGGATGAAGTGTACAAGATATGTATAAAATAAGGGACACAAAACAACTTCTGCTGTTCCTTCTGCATATGTTCATTCCTCAGAAGAGTCAAAAAGAATATTCCAAGGAGAGAACTAAACAGAGAGAGTAGATAGTGATACCAATGCAGAAAAACATACAATTGTGGAAAAAAACAGCAACCAATATGATGAATAGTGAAACCTTCAGCATACAGATTGCGGACCTTTTGATGAACTCCCACTAGCTTAGATGGCAAGAGTCATCAAAAAAATCTGATCTAAACATAGGACAACTATATGCAGCAAAAGATAGGAAAAAAATAAATAAATATAATGAAGCTAGGATGAGACTGCTAGACGGATAAAAGATGAACGAAGAAGAATCCAAAAGCATAATAGAAATGGTATTATGACTTCAAATATCATTACATCGAAAACCTGTTATCAGAAAACAAAGGTGAAGCGTAAATCTGTACTTGCACAAAATCATACAAAAGGCAATGAAAACCGTGGAAGAATCACAAAATCAGACGCAACAGTTGAACCCACAAATTTAAACAAAGCCTTGGCACCACTTTCACCTGTGTGATTTGAAGGGAGGTTATTAAATTATTTTTCTTTAGAGTATATCACATATTCCTTCCAATTTAGAAAATGCAAAGCTGCATAAAATCTCTAAAATAGGGGAGGAGAAAACAAAGGTAATATTAAACCAATCATTGTTCATGAATAAACATGTAAAAGATGCTTCACAAAAAAAATTGTGAAAGATGCTACAAGATATTGGCAAGCAGCCATCAAAGAAGCATATTTGTTGAGTAACTATGAATACAAGCATACAGAAACAAAATTTAAAAATCATCTGTGAAATCTCCTTTGGTTGTACCACCTTGATGCTCCTCTTGATAAATTTATTTCGCATTAAAAAAAAGAAGTGATTTCACGCATGCACGAGATACTTTTCCAAGAACTAGTTAAGCTATGATGTGATGATAGATTCCTAGAAGCACATTTCTTCATATTAGAATGTGACCTTTGAATATTATATTACAAACCCTGATTTTCAAATTCGAAAAACCTAAATTCCTCCAATATTAAGGGTTAAATAATGAGCAGTAACTCAGAACAAAATATTGCATGTTCTCGAGCCAGCAATCCGGCTTGTTCAAAAGGCAAGCAATCTGGAGAATATCTGTGGAGAGTCAAGACAGATAGGCGATGCATATGAATAAGTGCCAGATTATTACACACTCAAAAGCACTTTAAAAAGGAAACAAAAATCCACAAACTAATTGATTACTACAAACTTGGAATGCTTTTAAGGGCATCAGTATGCTAAAAACAGAAAGAAAGGTAACTTGTGTGCATAATCGATGTATAATTTATTCATAAGCAAAAAATGAATTACGGAGTAACCATATTGTACACAAAAGAGCGAGGAGTCCTTATTTATTATTTGTTTATGAGAGCACAAGTCTCCTTAATTACTTGGTAACATAAGACGCCATAAGTACTGGAGTAGAAAGCAAACTAAAGAGCGAGGAGTAAATGATAAACAGAATAAAAAAACATAAACATATTCAGCAGCAGGATATAAACTCAACCCTTCCTTTTCAGATGAGTTCTTTTGACTGAAAACACATTAAGAACAAGTAACAGGGGTAGACAAGAATACTAAAGCAATAGTGCAAAGAGGAAATTGGAAGCAATGAAGGGCCATATCTTCTCTCTTTTATTCGTTGAATGAAAAAATAGTAGCCAAGCCATATCTTCAAAAAAAAAACACTATGTATGATTACAAGTAAATCTGAAATCTCGATGCCGCTTGTATCAATAGCTCCATACCTTGCGGAACATCTAGAGAACAGACACCCCTAATGAACATGCAAAAGCATAACGACTACTGATATTGCATAACATTATCAAGCAAACAATCCATAATGTAAACATTGGATAATAAGCAAAATATGCGATGAGGATGAAAAAAAACCCATCACCATGCAACAGGAATGCATAAATATACAAAAAATAAACACAGATATTAACCCTACTTCAGAAAATCTCCTTTGTCTCTATAATCCTTTCAAGAGACGCTTTTGATCTCTATTGCATCACAAAATTATTCAAACATAGTAAAAAGAAAACAGATAACACTGTCAAAGTGTTGAGGAATAATAGTTGGAGGTTACATAGAGCAAGCCCTACGTTGCAAGATCATAGACAGCCCTACATCAGATGGAAAAAAAAAAACATGGAACAAATCCGGAAAACATGGGACAAATCCGGAAGTTTTGAAAATGTATACAGCCAATTCATACCTAAATAAAATAAAAAACACTCTCACTTGAGGGAACCTTGAAACATGCAGAAACATTAACCTCCGTGGATTAAAACAATAACACATCCTTGGAAAACATATGGAACAAACGGTAAATTAAAAGCAAATTTTCTAACACTAATTCATCCATCCTTAAACCAAGTAAAAATAAACTACTTAACAAATGAGTACATAAAAAATAATGACTAGCCCTACATCAGAGTCTTTCTTCTCTCCAAAAAAAAATATATATCTTTTTAATCTTTTCAAGATCAAATCATTAAAAAACTATACGAGAAAAACAAGCAAGTTTTACACTTTGCTCAAACTTCAAGAAAGAAAAACCTGAAATCATCAAAAATGCACTCCATACTAACATCTCAAAAAGTAACCCTAAATGACAAGTAAGAATTAAAAAACAGTAAAATAAATTATAAATATTATTACCTTCAACCCTCTCTTCCTCTAGTAGAACCTCACACAAACTTGCGATTCTCTAAAAATCAATCACTCTCTCAATAAACACACAACTATTTCACTTTGGAGCACACTCGCAAGGGCCCTTCCCCAGTATATATATACACACGTATAACGTATTCATTAAATCTGAGATTTTAGGGATTACTACGAGCACATACAAAAAAAGTAAAAACAAATTCAAAAGATACAAACGGCAATGAACTCACCCGATCCTCTTTTGTCCTTTACGTCTCCATTCAGGCAACATCTATATCCTTTCCACGAAAACCCGAAACCTATCTGGCGGGAAATGCAAGTATGACAACAATGGGAATCAATTTGAGAAGGTGAGTCAATGAAAAAAGTCGGTGAATTTGGATTATTCTATTTGAAAGTTGAAACCTTTACAAGTGCGGGAAAGTTACTTTTCTTTGGATTTTCCAGGACACTGAAAAAAAAATGAAAAACCCTAAGTGGCACGATTGTAATTAACCAGTGATTTAGAAGAGTCGGAAATAACAAAGAATTTATCACCGAATGATATGAGTAAAGTCTAAAGGTGTCTTATCTTCTCCAACATCAAGACTATCATTCATTGTCATTCTCTGCAGTTTTTGCAGGTTGAAAAATGATTGGGATGCTCAATTTATAATCCCCATTTTATAATCCATCTATGCGGATGTTAAGACACCTTGTCCTATGCGTGTTTATAAATAATGACTATCATTCCACGAGACCTTACATGCCCATTTATGATTTTCATGTGTGTTTATAACCACTAACTATCACATATAATATACCTTATGAATTGAGAGTAAAATAGAGATTAAAAATTGGGGTTATGTATCATTATTGTTCTTACAAGTTATTGGTGACTCTAACACATCATCAAGTGCAGTGGCGTAGTTAAGGAAGGATCAGGGTGGATGGGCACGTGCTCCATTATAGTACTGACAAAGAAAGAAAAAAATAGAGGGACGAAACGCGAAGTGTCCGCTCAATTTTATATAAAAGTTTTCTCATAGAGCATTCTAAGCTTCCAAAAAAACGAAGAATCGTCGTGATTGATAATACAATTATTGCATTAGTTTAGTGTATTGATTGTAATAAAATTATTATATTAAATTGGTGTATTGGTATCCCTACTAGACTAAAATCCTGGCTATGTCACTGATCAAACGTAAATTCGACCATCTCCAAAGGAAGATAACATCCCAAATGTGTCTTGCCAAACTCGAAATGAAATGTAAACAGTGAAAATGAGCATTTAATAATATTATATGTGTAGGTTATTTAGTGTTCGGGAGTGCTACGTATCCCTAACAAATTCAGCCATAATCATCCATAAAATGTAATTAGACAACTTAATAACAAAAATCAATGTAACTACACAACGTAATAACGAAATTCAATATAATTAAGTAACTTAATATTGTTATAGCTAGTTATGGAATAAATTATTAGGGATATATAAAACTTTTGCTTAGCGTTATTGGCGTTTTGGTTAGTTTGCTTTGCCTTGGTGTATTCTAATTTTTGTTTAATGATTGTAAACACTACACTGATGGGATATTACGAGATGCGTAAACTGCTTCCATAACATTACATCGAAAACTTCAAAATCTGAGAAGAAACCACGAGTGTTGTCAAAGACAACAAGATAAACTGTCACTATATGATAAATTTGTATAATTATATTCTCAGTGACATCTCTACCCAATAACCTAAGATATTATCATAAGATCCACTCATGCTCATTAATGAACCAATCGTTATTTCATGTGATGCACGGGATTGTATTAAATATTTTGGTTATCATGTATTTTTGAATTAAGATTATACTTTTGCTATTTTATATTTTATTGTATTGAATTCGAATACAAGCTCAACTTAGATCGTATTCAACAGTAGACATTACGTAAAATGCATCATGAAATACATTGTTGTTTTAGATAAAAATACATTGTTTTATCAATGTATTTCATGATGCATTTGATTTTTTAAGACAAAAAATACATCTTTTGATTCGTCATCTCGAACACCATCAAATTATGATTTATTAAGAAATTTAAAAAAAAAAAAAACACTGTAGTGGCCTAAAATGGTTCACATTAGCAGCTGCAGTGCCAGTTCCTATAAGTATTGTAGCCCATTTAATCTACAATAAAATTAAAATTCTAATTCTTTCCATAAATTGAACTTGATAATGCTTGAAACCCTAAAAAATAATCCAAAAGGCTATCATATTTAATGTGGAGGGTTGGGGTCACATTTTGAGGGAAAAAAAAAAAGATTATCAATATTTTGCACATTCAATAACACATACTTATTAGAATAATAGAGATCTTTTAGGGAAAAAAAATTTATAACCAAGAATGACACTATACAAACTTTAGACATCTTATATAAGCCTAAAATAGGTCCACGCATCCTAAAATGTGGACCTAGGAAAACAAACACGCAAGTATAAATTCAAACCCAAAAAACTCTACTTATTGTTAAAAACTATCCCACATCCTAAGGCCGGCAATCCGGATTAATTTATTTTTTGATTTATTTGTCCGAATTTAAACAAATCCGGATTTGATCAATTAAATACGTCCAAAATTGAATCGTCCGATCCTAACATATAAATTTTTCGTAAACACGTGATGTTGTACAAACATGCAAGTATAAATTCAAACCCAAAAAACTCTACTTATCGTTAAAAACTGTCCCACATCCTAGGGATGACAATCCAAATTAATTTATTTTTCGATTTTCTTGTCCGAATTTAAACTAATTCAGATTTAGTCAATTAAGTACGTCCGAAATCTAATCGTAAATATTTCATAAACACGTGATGTTATCCAACCTACGGGCAGCAATCCGGATTGTTTTTTAGGCAAGAACCATGATGCTTAATCCATGCACCATTCAAGACGTTTGATATCAAGGAGACAGACAGGTGGATTATTTCAAATTTTTGATTGTTTGTTATTTTACTAAATGCACATGACTACCACAAACAAAAAGAGAAGAGAGAGAGCATGTCATCTTACTCCAACTCAAATCACATCACTCCATAGTCCATTCTATAAGAATCCCTCTTTGAAAGAAACAAACAATATTACCTTCCATAGAATTAGATGACAAACCTGCTTCATGTTGATCAAAAGAAAAAGAAAAATACATAGAACATACATTACTTTCTTTGGCATTCCTTGTAAAACTCATCTGAACCAGGCATATACACAACATCTTTGAACCCCATACCACTAAAAGAATAACATTACAAAGTTATTTAAGGTTCAGCAGAAGCAGGAAAAGGAAAAGGGTAAAACAGCGTAATCTGGCCGAACTTGTAAACCCCTAATTAAAGTAGAGACCAAAAAGAAAATCCATCGGGTGTTCCAAGTTAAGAACGAACAAGATATACATTTTGCATTTGTTGTTCAGGGATAAGCAACCCTCACTCCATTGTTCAAAGTGCTATCAATCAATTCACGAACATGGTCAACACAAGAAACAGGCGTAGACAGATTGAGGGAGGAAGACAGAAAATGACACCAGAAAGCTTAAAAAATGACAAAGCAATTGAATAATCCAATAACCAAACTGTACACAATTTAAACATGCTGCAAAGTAACAAATAGTTGGCAGTAAACTATGAACAAGTCATATTCCATGTGTTTGAATCTCACCTTCAATAAAAATATTCTTTATAATGGTTAGGCAACTAAGTATAGACACAGCCAGTAGGGATGGTACTTGGAGAGTATCATATGCCGTCAACTGACAACTTTTAACAGTGATTTTTGCAATCATCTGTCTTAGCATCAACTCTACAATCTATTATGAGATCTTTTATCATGTTATGAAAACAAGTTCCCAAGCAGTGTGGCTATACATTAACAAAATAAATTCATTAATGTCTCCTCAACAGGGAAAGAGATACTGTTAATACAAATGAGAAAATAGTGATTATGTGGAAAGTGTTTAGAACCTCTTGCACTAAGTGTTGGCATTTCCGGAGATACCACAACCTGCTTTGATTGAAAGAAGAGGCCCGCACCAAGAGCTGCGACTGATCAAATGTGAATCAAGGAACAATACTATAACTGTGATATCATCATGAAAATGTCTCCTCACACCACGGTCAATCTTTTTCAAGTCCGAGAATCTCATTTCTCTTTTCTTTGCCGCCTCACAGAGTGCCGCCTTCACAAGTTTCCGTGCAATGCCCTGCATAAAAAGGAACGCATGAGATTATATTCAGAGGCAAATTTAAGAAATAACAATCTTGAAGTTTAAACTGAAATTTACACAGAAGTATAGAGAACAAACATCTGGTAACCATACTTTAGTTTGACTAAAATTAGTATTTTCCTCGTTGATCGCACAAATAAGCATTACACAAATTCTTCTAGCCGTTAAAATTGAAAGAAAACTATTTATTATCGCTGACAACTTCAACAGCCATCATTCCCCAAATTTGAAAATAAACATATAGATAATAATTAAAGCCAACAAAAATACGAGCCAAACTCAAAACTGTAAACAGACATCCTACATTACGTGGACTATTGTTGACAATGTCGACTGCTTCCTGATTGCTGAGGTGCTCCCATAGACCATCTGATGCAAATATAAGAAACTGGTCTTCAGGGTAAACTTTTTGCACTAAAATTGTTGGCTCAGCTTTAAGAATTGGATCACGGAAGGGTTCAGGCAGTCTAAACTTTGATAACAGAGGCTCCCTGTTAAATTCTGTCTTCTTCAAATATGCATCGCCTATGGATCTCGAAACCTGCAAAGGTAATGGAAGATAAGGAAGAAAGTCTTTGTGCAAATTATGCAACTTTACTTCAGAGGCCAAACTAAGTTTCTCTATGATCTAACAATTTTATTTCTGATGTACAAACAACATCTAAGCACATGGCAATCAGTGAATCCCATATGACCATCCGATTATTATTAATTTCCAAATGGCTGGATCATCAACTCATAAAAAGTTATTGGCATATCCTTAAATCAGACTATATTCATCACAAGTTATTGCATCCTAAGTAGACCACAATAGCCACATCTTACAATTTATAGGCATTTTCTCAACTAAACTCACTGGGAACATTGGTAAAAATTGAAACCAGGAAATTTATCAAGCCACTTCATTGGTAGTAAGACCCTACCTCCCCATTAAATATATAAACAATTAAATGAAGAAAGAAGGACATGAAT